>NC_138848.1:1369823-1403630 GCF_965183815.1 Platalea leucorodia | reverse complement strand
TTGGGGGAGGGGGGTGACAAGTGCCTGTCCCCGGGGGGGTGGGGGGTCCCCAAAGCTCTGGCGGGGGGTTTTGGGGGGGGGGTTTTTTGGTCAATAAAGCGATGCGCGCTTTTTTTGGGGGGGGGGGTTTGGTTCAACCGCGGCTTTCGGCTGGTTTTTGGGGGGCTGGGGGGGGTGGGGAGGGGCTGGGGGGCAATTGGGGTAACTGGGACGAATTGGGGGTAACTGGGGTGGATTGGGGGGTAACTGGGGTGGGTGGGGACAGGTTGGGGGGTAACTGGGGGGAATTGGGGAGCAATTGGGGGGTAACTGGGACAAATTGGGGGCTCAGGGGGCAATTGGGGGGTAACTGGGACAAATTGGGGGTAACTGGGGTGAATCAGGGGGTAACTGGGGTGCATGGGGGCAGGTTGGGGGGCAATTGGGGGGTAACTGGGATGAATTGGGGAGCAATTGGGGGGTAACTGGGACAAATTGGGGGCTCAGGGGGCAATTGGGGGGTAACTGGGACGAATTGGGGGGGTAACTGGGACAAATTGGGGGTAACTGGGGTGAATTGGGGGGTAACTGGGGTGGGTGGGGGCAGGTTGGGGGGCAATTGGGGGGTAACTGGGATGAATTGGGGGGCAATTGGGGGCTCAGGAGGCAATTGGGGGGTAACTGGGACAAATTGGGGGGTAACTGGGGTGAATTGGGGGGTAACTGGGTGGGTAGGGGCAGGTTGGGGGGCAGTTGGGGGGTAACTGGGATGAATTGGGGAGCAATTGGGGGGTAACTGGGACAAGTTGGGGGGTAACTGGGACGAATTGGGGGCTCAGGGGGCAATTGGGGGTCCAGGAGGGAATTGGGTAGGGACTGGGGGGCAATTGGTGGGTAACTGGGATGAATTGGGGGTAACTGGGGTGAATTGGGGTGTAACTGGGGTGGGTGGGGGCAGGTTGGGGGGCAATTGGGGGGTAACTGGGATGAATTGGGGTGTAACTGGGGTGGGTGGGGGCAGGTTGGGGGGCAATTGGGGGGTAACTGGGACAAATTGGGGGGCAATTGGGGTAACTGGGGCGAATTGGGGGTAACTGGGGTCAATTGGGGGGTAACTGGGGTGGGTGGGGACAGGTTGGGGGGTAACTGGGGGGAATTGGGGAGGGACTGGGGGGTAACTGGGGGTGCGTGGGGGGTGACTGGCCCCCCCGCACCGAGCCCACCCCGCGCATGCGCGCAGCGCCCCCTCCCGGCGCGGGGGAGGTGGAGCCTGGCGGGGGGGCGTGGTCAGGGGAGACCACGCGCCCTCAGCGCGGACTGACGGCTCCCGGCGGGAGGCTCCGCCCCTGCGCGCTGACGTCGCGGCGGGGCGGGGGCCGCGCGTGCGCAGGGGCGCCCGGAGGCCGGCGAGCGCGCGGGCGGCGGTGAGGGGGATGGGGGGGGGGCGATCTATAGGGGCCTGGGGGAGGGGATCTATAGGGGCCTGCGGGGTAAGGGGGGGTCTGTAGGGCCCGGGGGGCTCCATGGGGCCCGGGGCCGTGTGTAGGGGGTGGGCGGGGCCCAGGGCGGCGGGGCTCTATAGGGGGCGGAGGCCGTGTGGGGCTGGGGGGGGTATAGGCTCCTATAGGGGAGCCTGGGAGGGGAGGGAGAAGGGTCTATAGGGCCCTGGGGGGCGGGGGGAATTGGGACTTGGGGGGGGGCAGGGGGGCTATAGGCACCTATAGGGGTGGGCGAGGGCTCCATAAGGGCCTGGGCGGTGCGTGGGCGCTATAGGGTGTATATGGGCACGCAGCGTGTGAAGATGGGGCGCTATAGGGGGCTGTAGGTTCGGGGCTATAGGTTCCTGTGGGGGGGGGGAGGGCTCTATAGGGGCCCTGGGCAGTGTGTGGGGGGTGGGAAGGTTTGTAGGGCCCGGGATGTTGTGGGAAATGGGGCTCTATAGGAGGCGGGAGGATGTATGGAGGGAAGGCTTTCTATAGGGGGGTGGGGTGGGGTGGGGGGAGAGCTCCATAGGGGCTGAGTGGGAATGGGGTTCTATAGGGTGGGTGGGATGGCGGGGCCTAGGGCAGGCACTGCATAGGGGCCTGGGGTAGCAGTAACCTGGGGGGGGACGTATAGAACATCCCAGTCCAGGGCTCTATAGGGCACCCCAGGGGCCATATAGGGGATCCTCGGGGCCGTATAGGGCACTCCCATGCTGTATGGGGCAGCCCAGGAGCCATATAGGGCAACCTGGGGCTGTAAAGGGCAACCTAGAGCTGTCTGAGGCAACCTATGGGCCATATAGGGTATCCCAGGGGCTGTATGGGCATCCTGGGGCCCTATAGGGCATCCCAGAGGCTGTACAGAGCATCTCTGGGCCGTATAGAGCATCCTGGGGCCTTATAGGGTGTCTCAGGGCTTATATAGGGCATTTCTGGGCCATATAGAGCATCCAGGGGCTGTATAGAGCATCTCAGGGACTGTGCGGGGCATCTCTGGGCCATATAGCACATCTGGGGGCCATATAGGGTATCCCAGGGGCTGTACAGAGCATCTCTGGGCCATATAGAGCATCCAGAGACTGTATGGGGCACCTGAGGGGCTGTATGGGGCATGTCTGGGCTGTATAGAGCATCCTGGGGCCATATAGAGCGTCTTGGGGTCACATAGGGTATTTCAGGACTTGTATAGAGCATTTCGAGGCCATATAGAGCATCTGGGGCCGTATAGGGCATTTCAGGAGCTGTGCAGGGTATCTCTGGGCCATATAGAGCATCTGGGGCTGTGTAGGGTATCCCACGGGCTGTATGGGGCATCTCTGGGGCCATATAGAGCATCCAGGGCCCCTATAGGGTATCCCAGGGGCTGTGTGGGGTATCTCTAGGCCATATAGGGTATTGCAGTAATCGTATGGGGCATCTCTGGGCCATATAGAGCATCCAGGAGCCATATAGGGCATCCCAGGGGCTGTACGGGGCGTCTCCGGGCTGTATAGAGCATCCTGGGGCCATATAGAGCATCCTAGGGGCTGTACAGGGTGTCTCAGGGCCATATAGAGCATTGTGGGGCCATATAGAGCATCCCAGGGGCTGTACGGGCATCTTGGGGCCGTATAGAGCAGCGTGGGGCCATATAGAGCATTGTGGGGCCATATAGGGCACCCCAGGGGCTGTACGGGGCGTCTCGGGGCCGTATAGAGCATCCTGGGGCCATATAGAGCATCGTGGGGCGATATAGGGCATCCCAGGGGCTGTAGGGGGCATCTCGGGGCTGTATAGAGCATCCTGGGGCCATATAGAGCATCGTGGGGCCATATAGGGCATCCCAGGGGCTGTACGGGGCATCTCTGGGCCGTACAGAGCAGCGTGGGGCCATATAGAACATCCCAGGGGCTGTACGGGGCGTCTCCGGGCCATATAGAGCATCGTGGGGCCATACAGAGCATCGTGGGGCCGTATAGGGCACCCCAGGGGCTGTACGGGGCGTCTCGGGGCTGTATAGAGCATCGTGGGGCCGTATAGAGCAGCGTGGGGCCATATAGGGCATCCCAGGGGCTGTACAGGGCGGTCTCCGGGCCGTATAGAGCAGCGTGGGGCCATATGGAGCAGCGTGGGGCCTTATAGGGCATCTCGGGGGCCGTATAGAGCAGCGTGGGGCCATATAGGGCATCCCAGGGGCTGTACAGGGTGTCTCAGGGCCATATAGAGCAGCGTGGGGCCATATAGGGCATCCCAGGGGCTGTACAGGGTGTCTCAGGGCCATATAGAGCAGCGTGGGGCCATATAGGGCATCCCAGGGGCTGTACAGGGTGTCTCAGGGCCATATAGAGCAGCGTGGGGCCTTATGGGGCATCTCGGGGCCGTATAGAGCATTGTGGGCCATATAGAGCATCCCAGGGGCTGTACGGGGCATCTTGGGGCCGTATAGAGCAGCGTGGGGTCATATAGAGCATTGTGGGGCCATATAGAGCATCGTGGGGCCATATAGGGCACCCCAGGGGGCTGTACGGGGCATCTCCGGGCTGTATAGAGCATCGTGGGGCCATATAGGGCACCCCAGGAGCTGTACGGGGCATCTTGGGGCCGTATAGAGCAGTTGTGGGGTCATATAGAGCAGTCGTGGGGCCATATAGAGCAGTGTGGGGTCATATAGAGCATCGTGGGGCCATATAGAGCATCGTGGGGCCATATAGGGCACCCCAGGGGCTGTATGGGGCATCTCCGGGCTGTATAGAGCATCGTGGGGCCATATAGAGCATCATGGGGCCATATAGGGCACCCCAGGGGCTGTATGGGGCATCTCCGGGCTGTATAGAGCATCGTGGGGCCATATAGAGCATCATGGGGCCATATAGGGCACCCCAGGGGCTGTACGGGGCGTCTCAGGACCGTATAGAGCATCGTGGGGCCATATAGGGCACCCCAGGGGCTGTACGGGGCGTCTCCGGGCCGTACAGAGCAGCGTGGGGCCCTGCGGAGCCCCCGGGGCTGTACCGGGCGGCGGGGCGCTATAGGGGGCGTGGGCGCTATGGGGGGGGCGCTATAGGGCGCTCTAGGGTGCGCTCTAGGGCGCTCTAGGCTCTGACGGCGCTGTCCCCCAGGGCGGGGGGGGCGATGGCGGGGCCGGGGGGGGGCCGAGGGCCCCAGCCCCCGCATGAGCGTGGCCTCCCAGTTCTTCAGCGAGGAGGAGTGCGGCGCCGACGGCATGAGCACCTCCGAGCGGGTGGGCCGGGATCCGCTGGGGGGATCTGCTGGGATCTGCGGGGGGGGGGGGATCCGCTGGGGGGGGGAGTCGGCTGGGGGGGGGGGCTGGGATGATGGGGGGGGATCCCTGGGGTGGGGGGGATCCCAGAGGGGACAGGGTCCCCGGGATCTAGTGGGGGTGGGGGCAGCAGGATCCCTGGGATGGGGGGGGGGGGGGGGGGGGGGCGTGGTCCCTGGGATCCAGTGGGGTGGGGGGCAGGATCCCTGGGATCCCGGGGGAGGGGGGGCATAGTCCCTGGGATCCAGTGGGGGGGGCAGCATCCCTGGGATCTGGGGTGGGGGTGGGTGGTCCCTGGAATCCAGTGGGAGGGTGGGTGGGGGGCAGGATCCCTGGGATCCCAGGGTGGGGAATCTCCAAGAGGGGGAGCATGGTCCCTCGGATCCCGGGGGGGGGGGGATCCCCAGGAGGGGGTGGGCCAGGATCCCTGGGATCCCCAGGAGGGTGGGGGGATCCCCAGGATGGGGAGGCAGGGTCCCTGGGATCCCCTGGATGGGGGGGGGCGGGGGGGGGGGGCAGGGTCCCTGGGATTGGGGGGAGGGGGGCAGGGTCCCTGGGATCCCCCAGATTGGGGAGGGGCATGGTCCCTGGGATCCAGTGGGGTTGGGGGGGGCAGGATCCCTGGGATCCGGGGGGTGGGTGAGCGGGTGGTCCCTGGGATCCAGTGGGGTTGGGGAGGGAAGGATCCCTGGGATCCTGGGGGGTGGAATCCCCGGGGGGGGGTGGCATGGTCCCTGGGATCCAGTGGGGTTTGGGGCAGCAGGATCCCTGGGATCCCGGGGGGGGGGGGGGGGCATGGTCCCTGGGATCCAGTGGGGTTTGGGGCAGCAGGATCCCTGGGCTCCCGGGGGGGGGGGGGGGCATTGTCCCTGGGATCCAGTGGGGGGGCAGCATCCCTGGGATCTGGGGTGGGGGTGGGTGGTCCCTGGAATCCAGTGGGAGGGTGGGTGGGGGGCAGGATCCCTGGGATCCCAGGGTGGGGAATCCCCAAGAGGGGGAACATGGTCCCTGGGATCCTGGGGGCGGGATCCCCAGGAGGGGGCGGGCCAGGATCCCTGGGATCCCCAGGAGGGCGGGGGGATCCCCAGGATGGGGAGGCAGGGTCCCTGGGATTGGGGGGAGGGGGGCAGGGTCCCTGGGATCTTGGGGGGGGGGCGGGATCCCCAGGATCTAGTGGGGTTGGGGGGGAAGGATCCCCAGGATCCGGGGGGGGGTGGGAATGGGATCCCCAGGATGGGGGGGTGGGGGCAGGTTCGCCGGGATCCAGTGAGGGGGGTGGGATCCCCCGGACGGGGGCAGGGACAGGATCCCCGGGACCGGGGGCGCACGCGACGGGATCCTGGGGATCTGGTTGCGGTGACCTGCAAGGGGACGCGGTGGCTTTGGCCGGGGGGGGGGACGCGGGATCCGGTCTGGGGACAGAGTGGCCACCTCGAGGGGATCCGGCGGTGGCCCTGGGCGGGGGGGTGCCCCCCGGGACTGACCCGCGCCCCGCAGGTGGTGGATCTCCTCAACCAGGCGGCCTTGATCAGCAACGATTCCAAGATCAACATCCTCAAGCAGGTGAGGGCGGCGGCGGCGGCCGCATCCTGCGCCGGGGGCTGAGCCCCGTCCCCGCGTCCGTCCCCACCGCGTCCGTCTGTCCCCAGGTGCAGGAGTTGATCATCAACAAGGATCCCACGCTGCTGGACAACTTCTTGGATGTGAGGAGGGCTGGGATGGATCCGGGGGGATGGGATGGATCCGGGGGGAGATGGGATGGATCCAGGGGGGCACGGGGTGGATCCGGGGGGGCTGGGGTGGATCCAGGGGGGATGGGATGGATCCGGGGGGGCTGGGATGGATCCGGGGGGCTGGGATGGATCCAGGGGGGGCTGGGATGGATCCGGGGGGCTGGGATGGATCCAGGGGGGGCTGGGATGGATCCGGGGTGATGGGATGGATCCAGGGGGGCTGGGACGGATCCAGGGGGGGCTGGGATGGATCCAGGGGGGTGCGGGTGGATCCGGGGGGGCTGGGGTGGATCCAGGGGGGTGTGGGTGGATCCGGGGGGGCTGGGATGGATCCAGAGGGGCACGGGGTGAATCCAGGGGGGCTGGGATGGATCCAGGGGGGCGCGGGGTGGATCCCGGGGGGGCTGGGATGGATCCAGGGGGGCGCAGGGTGGATCCGGGGGAGGCTGGGATGGATCCGGGGGGGGCGGGGTGGATCCAGGGGGGCTGGGATGGATCCGGGGGGATGGGATGGATCCGGGGGGGCTGGGATGGATCCGGGGGGGATGGGATGGATCCAGGGGGGGCGCGGGGTGGATCCGGGGGGGCGCGGGGTGGATCCGGGGGGGCACAGGGTGGATCCAGGGGGGCTGGGATGGATCCAGGGGGGGCTGGGATGGATGCGGGGGGGAGCAGGGTGGATCCGGGACGGATCCAGCCCGGTGCTGAGCCCCCCGTGTCCCCTGTCCCCCAGGAGATCATCGCCTTCCAGGCGGACAAATCCATCGAGGTGCGGAAGTTCGTGGTGGGCTTCATCGAGGAGGCTTGGTAAGGGGGCTCAGCACCCACTTTTGGGGGGGGGGGGGTGAAGGGTGCTGAGCACCCACCCGGACCCTGGGAGCGGTCCCATGGGATCGCCGTGCCCCACCCAGGCTTTTTGGGGAGAGGAGCAGGGGATGGGGGGGGGGGGGGTGAGCACCCCGGCGGCCATCTTGGGGGTGGGAGAGCACCCGTTTCTGTCTGCCCCCCACCCATTTGCATCCCCCCCCCACCCATTCGTGTGTCCCCCCCCCCCCCATTTCGGTCCCCCCCCACCCATCCGCGTCCCCGTCCCTGCAGCAAACGGGACATCGAGCTGCTGCTGAAGCTGATCGCCAACCTCAACATGCTGCTGAAGGACGAGAACGTCAACGTGGTGAAGAAGGCCATCCTCACCATGACCCAGCTCTACAAGGTGGCCCTGCAGGTGAGCCCCCACCCTTGGGCGCCCCGAAGAAGGGCCACCCATGGGTGCTGGCGAGGTTTAACCCCCTTTCCCCCCACCCACAGTGGATGGTGAAATCCAAAGTGATCAGCGAGTTGCAGGAAGCTTGTTGGGAGATGATGGCGGCCATGGCCAACGACATCATCCTCCTCCTCGATTCGGATAACGACGGCATCCGCACCCACGCCATCAAGTTCGTGGAAGGGCTCATCATCACCCTGTCCCCCCGCATGGCCGACTCCGACGTCCCCAAACGTCACGAGAACGACATCAGCTTGGAGCGCATCCCTAAGGATCATCCGTACATCAAATACAGTGAGGCGGGGCGGCGGCGGGGGTCCCCTCCCGGAGGAAGGGGACACCCGGTTGATTGTCCCCCGTGTCCCCCGCAGACGTCCTGTGGGAGGAGGGCAAGGCCGCCCTGGAGCAGCTCCTCAAGTTCATGGTTCATCCGGCCATCTCCAGCATCAACCTGACGGCCGCCTTGGGTTCCTTGGCCACCATCGCTCGCCAGCGGCCCATGTTCATGGCCGAGGTCATCCAAGCCTACGAGACCCTTCACGGTAAAGCGTCATCGTCACCGGTGGGGGGGATCCCCGCCTCATCCTGCTCCCCTGGGGCCTCCTACGTCCCCACGGTCCCCACGGCCACCGGGGACTTGAACGTCCTCAATCCCAGTTCCCAGCACCCATCTTCCACGTTGACTGGGGCTCCTACGTCCCCACGGCCACCGGGGACTTGAACGTCCTCAATCCCAGTTCCCAGCACCCATCTTCCACGTTGACTGGGGCTCCTACGTCCCCACGGTCCCCACGGCCACCGGGGACTTGAACGTCCTCGATCCCAGTTCCCAGCACCCATCTTCCACGTTGACTGAGGCTCCTACGTCCCCACGGTCCCCACGGCCACCGGGGACTTGAACGTCCTCAATCCCAGTTCCCAGCACCCATCTTCCCTGTTGACTGGGACTCCAGGCTTACCCTCTTGGACCCCGACGCCACCCAAACCACGGTGGCTGATGTCCCCAAATGTCCCCAACCCGCTCTCCCCCCTCTTTTCCAGCCAACCTCCCGCCCACCTTGGCCAAGTCGCAGGTCAGCAGCGTCCGTAAGAACCTGAAGCTTCACCTCCTCAGCGTCCTCCGGCACCCGTCCTCCGGCGACTTCCAACCCCAGATCACCACCCTCCTCGTCGACCTGGGCACCCAACAGGCCGAGATCGCCCGCAGCATGCCCAGCCCCCGCGACGCCCGCAAGCGCCCCCGCGACGAGCCCGACGCCGCCCTCAAGAAGATGAAGATCGGTGAGACCTCGGGTGTCACCGGTGTCCCCTTCCCGGTGGCACTGCCCTCCCTCGGGGCCCTCCCAGCTCCCTCTGGGGCGTGAAATGCTCCTCGGGTCCTCCCAGTGCCCCTCAGGGTGCTCCCAGTGCCCTCCTGGGGACACTGGGGACAGGTGGTGGCCTTACAGCCCCCCCCAAGGTCCTCCCAGTGCCACCCAGGGACCTCCCAGTCCTTGCTGGGGACAAATGGTGGCATTAAATGCCGCTCAGGGTCCTCCCAGTGCCCCTCAGGGTCCTCCCAGTTCCTCCTGAGATCCTCCCAGTTCCTTACTGGTCACACTGGGGGTGGGTGGTGGCATTAAATGCCCCTAAGGTCCTCCCAGTGCCCCTCAGGGTGCTCCCAGTGCCCTCCTGGGGACACTGGGGACAGCTGGTGGCCTTACAGGTCCTCCCAGGGCCCTCCCAGTTCTTGCTAGGGACACATGGTGGCATTAAATGCCCCTCAGGGTCCTCCCAGTGCCCTCCTGGGGACATGTGGTGGCATTAAACGCTCCTTAGGGTCCTCCCAGTGCCCCTCAAGGTCCTCCCAGTTCCTCCTGAGATCCTCCCAGTCCCTTACTGGTCACACTGAGGGTGAGTGGTGGCATTAAACGCCCCTAAGGTTCTCCCAGTGCCCCTCGGGATGCTCCCAGCACCCTCCTGGGGACACTGGGGACAGGTGGTGGCCTTACAGCCCCCCCCAGGGTCCTCCCAGTGCCACCCAGGGCCCTCCCAGTCCTTGCTGGGGACACATGGTGGCATTAAATGCCCCCCAGGGTCCTCCCAGTCCTTGCTGGGGACACATGGTGGCATTAAATGCCCCCCAGGGTCCTCCCAGTCCTTGCTGGGGACACATGGTGGCATTAAATGCCCCTCAGGGTCCTCCCAGTGCCTCTCAGGGTCCTCCCAGTCCCCCCTGGGGCCCTCCCAGTCCCTTCCTGGTCACACTGGGGGTCGGTGGTGGCCTTAAACACCCCCCAGGTCCTCCCAGTGCCCCTCAGGGTCCTCCCAGTTCCTCCTGAGATCGTCCCAGTCCCTTACTGGTCACACTGAGGGTGAGTGGTGGCATTAAACGCCCCTAAGGTTCTCCCAGTGCCCCTCGGGATGCTCCCAGCACCCTCCTGGGGACACTGGGGACAGGTGGTGGCCTTACAGCCCCCCCCAGGGTCCTCCCAGTGCCACCCAGGGCCCCCCCAGTCCTTGCTGGGGACAAATGGTGGCATTAAATGCCCCTCAGGGTCCTCCCAGTGCCCCTCAGGGTCCTCCCAGTTCCTCCTGAGATCCTCCCAGTCCCTTCCTGGTCACACTGGGGGTTGATGGTGGCCTTAAACACCCCCCAGGTCCTCCCAGTGCTCCTCAGGGTCCTCCCAGTCCCTCCTGGGGATGGGTGGTGGCATTAAACACCTTTAAGGTTCTCCCAGTGCCCCTGAGAGTCCTCCCAGTCCCTTCCTGGTCACACTGGGGGTCGGTGGTGGCCTTAAACACCCCCCAGGTCCTCCCAGTGCCCCTCAGGGTCCTCCCAGTCCCTCCTGGGGACGGGTGGTGCCATTAAACACCCCCCAGATCCTCCCAGTGCCCCTCCGGGTTCTCCCAGTGCCCCTAAGGTCCTCCCAGTGCCCTCCTGGGGACCTGTGGTGGCATTAAATGCTCCTAAGGTCCTCCCAGTGCCCCTCAGGGTCCTCCCAGTCCCTCTTGGGGTCCCCCGGTGACCTGCGGTGGCCGCTGACCCCCCCCCCCATCCTGGCAGAGCCCCCCCTGGGCGAGGACGACGAAGACAAAGACCTGGAACCGCCGACGGTGACGGCACCTAAAACAACCGGTCAAACCAACGTCCCCTCGGACACGGACATCACCGCCGAATTCCTTCAACCGCTCCTCACCCCGGAAAACGTCGCCAACCTGGTCCGGAGCCGCGACGGCAACGGGAGTGGGGGCTACGGTAATTTTGGGGGGGGCTCTAATGGTGTGTGTCCCCCCCCCCGGTTTGGTTTTGGTAGGTGTTGATCAGCATGGTCTACCTCCCCGAGGCGATGCCGGCTTCCTTCCAGGCCACCTACACCCCGGTGGAATCGGCCGGCACCGAGGCGCAGATCAAACACCTTTCCCGGCTCATGGCCACCCAGATGACGGCGGCCGGGCTCGGCCCAGGTGAGCAGGGATCCCCCCTCGTTTTCCCTCCGCGACGGCGCCTTTTCGGGGGGGGGGGGGGCGCTCCCTTCATCCCGGGGGAGCGGAACGCGCCGCGCGCGGAGGAAAGGCGGCAGCGATGCGTTTTGGCGAGGTAAAATAAGAATTCGATAGAGTTTGAGGAGGCGGATGGAGTTTAACGGCGGTTTGACAAGTTGAGTTTACCGGGAAGGTTTATTTAAGTTTACCGGGAAGGGCTATTTAACGGGAAGGTTTATTTAACGGGAAGGTTTATTTAACGGGAAGCTTTATTTAATTTTAACGGGAAGGTTCATTTTATTAATCACCGCGAGGGAAAACGGAGTTCGAATCGAGTTAGGATTTTGCGGAGACGCAAAAAGCGAGTGAAGTAGTCGGCCGCTAGCGTATAAACCCGATAAATGCGTTCGTTTTACCTCCGGCGTCTCGTACTCTGCTTATTTTTTGGTTTTTAGCTTTTAAAACGGCTTTTTTAAATGGTTTTTTTTTTTGATGTTTTGGCTTCCCGGTACGCGAGCCGGGAGCTTTCCGGCGGGGCCGACTTCTCCTTCGCCCGATCCGAGGCGCGGCGAGGAGTCAGGCCTCTCTGTCGCCGCGTTTACAGGCGTGGAGCAAACCAAACACCTGAAGGAGGAACCGAAAGAGGAGAAAACGGCCAAACCGGAGAGCGTGGTGATCAAACGGCGGCTCTCGGCGCTAGCCCAGGGCCAGGCCATCTCGGTCCTGGGTGCCCAAGGCTCGGCCGCCAACCTGCTGGAGGAAGAAGCCCCCCAAGCCAAACGTCGCCCCGAGCCCATCATCCCGGCCACGCAGCCCCGGTGAGCCCCCCGCCGCCCCGCCGTCCCCCCCGGGGGAGCACCCATGGGTGCTGACGGACCCTTTTCCCCCCCCCCCCCCCAAGGCTCGCGGGGGCCGGCGGCCGTAAGAAGGTTTTCCGCCTGAGCGACGTCCTCAAGCCGCTGAGCGACGCGCAGATGGAGAAGCTGAAGCTGAGCGCCGTCAAGCGCATCCTGCGCGCCGAGCGCGCCGTCGCCTGCAGCGGGGCCGCCCAGGTACGCCCGGCACCTCCCTCGGCGTCGGGGTGACCCCTTCTCCCCGAATCTCCCCCCAAATCTCCCCCCAAATCTCCCCCTGAACCTTTTCGCTTCTCCCGGCAGGCCCGCGTGAAGATCTTGGCTTCGCTGGTGACGCAGTTTGAGGTGCCGCTGAAGAGCGAGGTGTTGGCCTTCATCCTCGACGACATCCGCGGCCGCTTGGACTTGGCCTTCGCCTGGCTTTTCCAAGAATACAATGCCTACCTGAGCCGATTCCCCGCCGGCAACCTGGAACGCTACGACGAGTGTCTCATCGGGCTCCTCGCCGGCCTCCAGGAGAAGCCGGATCAGAAGGATGGGTAGGGACGGTGCCACCGGGGACGGGACAGTGCCACCGGGGACGGGACGGCGCCACCGGGGACGGGACGGCGCCACCGGCCGCTCCGCCGGGATCTGGAGAGCCGGTGTGGTGGGATCCGCGGCTCTCGGGCCGTGGACATCCCTCCAGGTGGTCCCCAGGGTTGCCCACGTGTGTCCCCATCCCGTGTGGCGTCCCCATCCCGGTGGCGTCCCCGTCCCGGTTGGCGTCCCCATCCCGGTGGCGTCCCCGTCCCAGTGGCGTCCCCGTCCCAGTGGCGTCCCCGTCCCGGTGGCATCCCCATCCCGGTTGGCGTCCCCATCCCGGTGGCGTCCCCATCCCGGTTGGCGTCCCCATCCCGGTGGCGTCCCCGTCCCGGTGGCGTCCCCATCCCGGTTGGCGTCCCCATCCCGGGTGGCGTCCCCATCCCGGTGGCGTCCCCGTCCCGGGTGGCGTCCCCATCCCGGGTGGCGTCCCCATCCCGGTGGCGTCCCCGTCCCAGTGGCGTCCCCGTCCCGGTGGCATCCCCATCGCAGTTGGCGTCCCCATCCTGTTGGCGTCCCCACCCTGGTTGGTGTCCCCACCCCGATGGCGTCCCCGTCCCGGTGGCGTCCCCACCCCGGTTGGCGTCCCCGTCCCGGTGGCGTCCCCGTCCCGGTGGCGTCCCCATCCCGGGTGGCGTCCCTATCCCGGTTGGCGTCCCCACCCGGTTGGCGTCCCCACCCGGTTGGCGTCCCCATCCTGTTGGCGTCCCCCATCCCGTTGGCGTCCCCCACCCCGGTTGGCGTCCCCACCCCGGTTGGCGTCCCCATCCCGGGTGGCGTCCCCATCCCGGTTGGCGTCCCCATCCCGGTGGCGTCCCCATCCCGGTTGGCGTCCCCATCCCGGTGGCGTCCCCATCCCGGGTGGCGTCCCCATCCCGGTTGGCGTCCCCACCCCGGTTGGCGTCCCCATTCCGGTGGCGTCCCCATCCCGGTTGGCATCCCCATCCCGGGTGGCGTCCCCATCCCGGGTGGCGTCCCCATCCTGGGTGGCGTCCCCATCCCAGTTGGCGTCCCCATCCCGGTGGCGTCCCCACCCCGGTTGGCGTCCCCACCCCGGTTGGCGTCCCCATTCCGGTGGCGTCCCCATCCCGGTTGGCATCCCCATCCCGGGTGGCGTCCCCATCCCGGGTGGCGTCCCCGTCCCGGTTGGCGTCCCCACCCCGGTTGGCGTCCCCATCCCGGGTGGCGTCCCTATCCCGGTTGGCGTCCCCGTCCCGGTGGCGTCCCCATTGCAGTTGGCGTCCCCATCCCGGGTGGCGTCCCCATCCCGGTGGCGTCCCCATCCCAGTTGGCGTCCCCATCCTGGTGGTGTCCCTGTCCCGGTGGTGTCCCCATTGCAGTTGGCATCCCCACCCCAGTGGCGTCCCCATCCCGATGACGTCCCTTTTCCCGGCAGGATTTTCACCAAAGTGGTGCTGGAAGCGCCGCTGATCACCGAGAGCGCGCTGGAGGTCATCCGCAAGTACTGCGAGGACGAGGTGGGGACACGCAGGGTTGGGGACACGCAGGGTTGGGGACACGGGGACGAGTCCCTCACCGCCGTCCCCTCTCCCGCAGAGCCGCACCTACCTGGGCATGTCGACGCTGCGCGACCTCATCTTCAAGCGACCGTCGCGCCAGTTCCAGTACCTCCACGTCCTGCTGGACCTCAGCTCCCACGAGAAGGACAAGGTACCGGCAGCGGGGCCCGGGCGCCAGCGCCCCGTGGGGACACCGCTGTCCCCACCCCGGTGACACCAGGCCGCCCCGCAGGTCCGCCAGCAGGCCCTGCTCTTCATCAAACGCATGTACGAGAAGGATCAGCTACGGGAGTACGTGGAGAAGTTCGCCCTCAACTACCTCCAGCTCTTGGTGCACCCCAACCCGCCCTCCGTCCTCTTCGGCGCCGACAAGGACACCGGTGAGTTTTGGGGACGGGGTGGCACCCGCTTGGGGGGGTCCCCGGGGCTCCGGTGACGCCGTGTGTGACGCAGAGGTGGCGGCGCCGTGGACGGAGGAGACCATCAAGCAGTGCCTCTACCTCTACCTGGCGCTGCTGCCCCACAACCATAAGCTCATCCACGAGCTGGCGTCCGTCTACACCGAGGCCATCGCCGACATCAAGCGCACCGTCCTGCGCGTCATCGAGCAGCCGGTGAGACCCCGCGGCGGGAGGAGGCGGGGCGGCGAGGGGACGCGGTGGCCCGGTGACGTCGGCGGTGGCTTTCCCGTAGATCCGCGGGATGGGGATGAACTCGCCCGAGTTGTTGCTGCTGGTGGAGAACTGCCCCAAGGGAGCCGAGACGTTGGTGACGCGCTGCCTGCACAGCCTGACGGACAAAGGTAAGGGACGGAGGGGACGCGGCGGGGTGGCACGCGCCCCGCGGTGACGTGCCACCTCCTCCCGGCAGTGCCACCGTCGCCCGAGCTGGTGAAGAGGGTCCGCGACCTCTATCACAAGCGGCTGCCGGACGTCAGGTTCCTCATCCCCGTCCTCAACGGGCTGGAGAAGGTCTGAGTGTCCCCTCACTCCCCTGGTGTCCCCTCCCCGCGTGTCCCCTCCCCGCGTGTCCCCTCCCCTGGTGTCCCCTCCCCCCGTGTCCCCTCCCCTCTCTGAGCGCTGCCGTTTTGGGTGCAGAAAGAGGTGATCCAGGCGCTGCCCAAACTCATCAAGCTCAACCCCATCGTGGTCAAGGAGGTCTTCAACCGCCTGCTGGGGACGCAGCACGGTAGGGGACGGGGACAATCCCGGGACGTGTGGCAGGTCCGGGGTGGGACACGGAGCCTGGCACCGCCCTTGGGGACAGTGCCAGTGCTCGCTGCGGGGACGTGGGACCTCCATGGGGTGGGGACACCGTGGGGCACCCCTGGGGACAGTGCCAGTGCCCGCTGTGGGGACATGGGACCTCCATGGGGTGGGACACCATGGGACCTCTGTGGGGTGGGGACACCATGGGGCACCCCTGGGGACAGTGCCAGTGCCAGCTGTGGGGACATGGGACCTCCCTGGGGTGGGACATGGGACCTCCGTGGGGTGGGGACACCGTGGGGCACCCTTGGGGACATGGGACCTTCATGGGGTGGGACATGGGACCTCCATGGGGTGGGACACCATGGGGCACCCTTGGGGACAGTGCCAGTGCTCGCTGTGGGGACATGGGACCTCCCTGGGGTGGGACATGGGACCTCCATGGGGTGGGGACACTGTGGGGCACCCTTGGGGACATGGGACCTCCATGGGGTGGGACACCGTGGGGCAGCCTTGGGGACATGGGACCTTCATGGGGTGGGGACACCGTGGGGCACCCTTGGGGACATGGGACCTTCATGGGGTGGGGACACCGTGGGGCACCCTTGGGGACATGGGACCTCCGTGGGGTGGGGACACCGTGGGGCACCCTTGGGGACATGGGACCTTCATGGGGTGGGACACCGTGGGGCACCCTTGGGGACATGGGACCTTCATGGGGTGGGGACACCGTGGGGCACCCTTGGGGACATGGGACCTCCATGGGGTGGGGACACCGTGGGGCACCCTTGGGGACATGGGACCTCTATGGGGTGGGGACGCCATGGGGCACCCTTGGGGACATGGGACCTCCGTGGGGTGGGGACGCCATGGGGCACCCTTGGGGACATGGGACCTCCGTGGGGTGGGGACACCGTGGGGCACCCTTGGGGACATGGGACCTCTATGGGGTGGGGACACCGTGGGGCACCCTTGGGGACATGGGACCTCCGTGGGGTGGGGACGCCATGGGGCACCCTTGGGGACATGGGACCTCCGTGGGGTGGGGACACCGTGGGGCACCCTTGGGGACATGGGACCTTCATGGGGTGGGGACACCATGGGGCACCCTTGGGGACATGGGACCTCCATGGGGTGGGGACACCGTGGGGCACCCTTGGGGACATGGGACCTCTATGGGGTGGGGACGCCATGGGGCACCCCTGGGGACAGGGGCCCTCTGTGGGGTGGGACGGGCCCCACCCGAAGGACAGGGCCACCCCGTCCCCGCGCCGTCCCCTCGCAGGTGACGGCACCTCGGCCGTGTCCCCGCTGAACCCGGGGGAGCTGCTGATCGCCCTCCACAACATCGACTCCTCCAAGTGCGACATGAAGTCCATCATCAAAGGTGGGCGCCGCCGGGTCGGGGGGGGCCGCGGGGGGAGGTGACGCCCCGCGGGGGTTGGTGACGCCTTCTCGTGTGACAGCCACCAACCTGTGCTTCGCCGAGCGCAACGTCTACACCTCGGAGGTGCTGGCGGTGGTGATGCAGCAGCTGATGGAGCAGAGCCCCCTGCCCATGCTGCTGATGCGCACCGTCATCCAGGCCCTCACCATGTACCCCCGCCTGGGCGGCTTCGTCATGAACATCCTCTCCCGCCTCATCATGAAGCAGGTCTGTCCATCCGGCCGGCCGTCCGTCCGTCCGTCCGTCCGGCTGGCTGGCTGGCCGGCTGGCCGGCCGTTTGGCCGCATCGGCTGGGGGGGGGGGGGGGGGTTTGGTGGTGTCCTGGCCCCGGGTGGGTGCCTTGGGGAGGGGGTTGGGGGAGGGCTGGGCACCCCGCCGGGGTGTCTGTCTGTCCTGTCCTGCTGTCCCTCTGGGTGTCTGTCTGTCCTGCTGTCCCTGGGTGTCTGTCTGTCCTGTCCTGCTGTCCCTGGGTGTCTGTCTGTCCTGGTGTGCCTGGGTGTCTGTCTGTCCTGTCCTGCTGTCCCTGGGTGTCTGTCCTGTCCTGGTGTGCCTGGGTGTCTGTCTGTCCTGTCCTGCTGTCCCTCTGGGTGTCTGTCTGTCCTGGTGTGCCTGGGTGTCTGTCTGTCCTGTCCTGCTGTCCCTGGGTGTCTGTCCTGTCCTGGTGTGCCTGGGTGTCTGTCTGTCCTGTCCTGCTGTCCCTCTGGGTGTCTGTCTGTCCTGGTGTGCCTGGGTGTCTGTCTGTCCTGTCCTGCTGTCCCTCTGGGTGTCTGTCTGTCCTGGTGTGCCTGGGTGTCTGTCTGTCCTGTCCTGCTGTCCCTGGGTGTCTGTCTGTCCTGTCCTGCTGTCCCTCTGGGTGTCTGTCCTGTCCTGCTGTCCCTCTGGGTGTCTGTCTGTCCTGTCCCGGTGTGCCTGGGTGTCTGTCTGTCCTGTCCTGCTGTCCCTCTGGGTGTCTGTCCTGTCCTGGTGTCCCTCTGGGTGTCTGTCTGTCCTGTCCCAGTGTGCCTGGGTGTCTGTCTGTCCTGTCCTGGTGTGCCTGGGTGTCTGTCTGTCCTGGTGTGCCTGGTTGTCTGTCTGTCCTGTCCCAGTGTGCCTGAGTGTCTGTCTGTCCTGTCCTGGTGTCCCTCTGGGTGTCTGTCTGTCCTGTCCTGGTGTGCCTGGGTGTCTGTCTGTCCTGTCCTGGTGTCCCTCTGGGTGTCTGTCTGTCCTGTCCTGCTGTCCCTGGGTGTCTGTCTGTCCTGTCCTGCTGTCCCTCTGGGTGTCTGTCCTGTCCTGCTGTCCCTCTGGGTGTCTGTCTGTCCTGTCCCGGTGTGCCTGGGTGTCTGTCTGTCCTGTCCTGGTGTGCCTGGGTGTCTGTCTGTCCTGGTGTGCCTGGTTGTCTGTCTGTCCTGTCCCGGTGTGCCTGGGTGTCTGTCTGTCCTGTCCTGGTGTCCCTCTGGGTGTCTGTCTGTCCTGTCCCGGTGTGCCTGGGTGTCTGTCTGTCCTGTCCTGGTGTCCCTCTGGGTGTCTGTCTGTCCTGTCCTGGTGTGCCTGGGTGTCTGTCTGTCCTGTCCTGGTGTCCCTCTGGGTGTCTGTCTGTCCTGTCCTGCTGTCCCTGGGTGTCTGTCTGTCCTGTCCTGGTGTCCCTCTGGGTGTCTGTCTGTCCTGTCCCGGTGTGCCTGGGTGTCTGTCTGTCCTGTCCTGGTGTCCCTCTGGGTGTCTGTCTGTCCTGGTGTGCCTGGGTGTCTGTCTGTCCTGTCCTGCTGTCCCTCTGGGTGTCTGTCTGTCCTGTCCTGCTGTCCCTGGGTGTCTGTCTGTCCTGTCCTGGTGTCCCTCTGGATGTCTGTCTGGCCTGTTCCGGTGTCCCTGGGTGTCTGTCTGTCCTGTCCTGGTGTGCCTGGGTGTCTGTCTGTCCTGGTGTGCCTGGTTGTCTGTCTGTCCTGTCCCAGTGTGCCTGAGTGTCTGTCTGTCCTGTCCTGGTGTCCCTCTGGGTGTCTGTCTGTCCTGTCCTGGTGTCCCTCTGGGTGTCTGTCTGTCCTGTCCCGGTGTCCGTGGGTGTCTGTCTGTCCTGTCCTGGTGTCCCTCTGGGTGTCTGTCTGTCCTGTCCTGCTGTCCCTGGGTGTCTGTCTGTCCTGTCCCGGTGTGCCTGGGTGTCTTGTCTGTCCTGTCCTGGTGTCCTTCTGGGTGTCTGTCTGTCCTGTCCTGGTGTGCCTGGGTGTCTGTCTGTCCTGTCCTGGTGTCCCTCTGGGTGTCTGTCTGTCCTGTCCTGCTGTCCCTGGGTGTCTGTCTGTCCTGTCCTGGTGTCCCTCTGGGTGTCTGTCTGTCCTGTCCCGGTGTGCCTGGGTGTCTGTCTGTCCTGTCCTGGTGTCCCTCTGGGTGTCTGTCTGTCCTGGTGTGCCTGGGTGTCTGTCTGTCCTGTCCTGCTGTCCCTGGGTGTCTGTCCTGTCCTGCTGTCCCTGGGTGTCTGTCTGTCCTGTCCTGGTGTCCCTCTGGATGTCTGTCTGGCCTGTTCCGGTGTCCCTGGGTGTCTGTCTGTCCTGTCCTGGTGTGCCTGGGTGTCTGTCTGTCCTGGTGTGCCTGGTTGTCTGTCTGTCCTGTCCCAGTGTGCCTGAGTGTCTGTCTGTCCTGTCCTGGTGTCCCTCTGGGTGTCTGTCTGTCCTGTCCTGGTGTCCCTCTGGGTGTCTGTCTGTCCTGTCCCGGTGTCCGTGGGTGTCTGTCTGTCCTGTCCTGGTGTCCCTCTGGGTGTCTGTCTGTCCTGTCCTGCTGTCCCTGGGTGTCTGTCTGTCCTGGTGTCCTTCTGGGTGTCTGTCTGTCCTGTCCTGGTGTGCCTGGTTGTCTGTCTGTCCTGTCCCGGTGTGCCTGGGTGTCTGTCTGTCCTGTTCTGGTGTCCCTCTGGGTGTCTGTCTGTCCTGGTGTGCCTGGGTGTCTGTCTGTCCTGTCCTGGTGTCCCTCTGGGTGTCTGTCTGTCCTGTCCTGCTGTCCCTGGGTGTCTGTCTGTCCTGTCCCGGTGTCCGTGGGTGGGTGTCTGTCTGTCCTGTCCTGGTGTGCCTGGCTGGCTGTCCTGTCCTGGTGTCCCTGAGTGTCCATGTGTGGGTGTCTGTCCCCATGGGTGTCTGTCTGTCCTGTCCCGCTGTCCCTGGGTGTCCCCTTGTGTCTGTTCCTCTGTGTGTCTGTCTGTCCTGTTCTCCCTGGGTGTCACAGCCCGGGTGTCTGTCCCTGGCTGTCTGTCCCTCCTGCCCCAGGCTGTCTGTCCAGCCCATCCTCGTGGGTGTCTGTCTGTCCTTTCCTTGTGGGTGTCTGTCCGTCCTTTCCCTGCAGGTGTCTGTCCATCCTTTCCCTGTGGCTGTCTGTCCCTCCTGCCTCAGGCTGTCTGTCCCTCCCACCCCAGGCCATCTGTCCATCCTGTCCCTGTGGCTGTCTGTCCCTCCTGCCTCAGGCTGTCTGTCCATCCCACCCCAGGCCGTCTGTCCATCCTGTCCCTGTGGCTGTCTGTCCCTCCCGCCCCAGGCTGTCTGTCCATCCTTTCCCTGTGGCTGTCTGTCCCTCCCGCCCCAGGCTGTCTGTCCATCCTTTCCCTGTGGCTGTCTGTCCATCCTGTCCCTGTGGCTGTCTGTCCCTCCCGCCCCAGGCCGTCTGTCCATCCTGTCCCTGTGGCTGTCTGTCCCTCCCGCCCCAGGCTGTCTGTCCATCCTTTCCCTGTGGCTGTCTGTCCCTCCTGCCCCAGGCCGTCTGTCCATCCTTTCCCTGTGGCTGTCTGTCCCTCCTGCCTCAGGCTGTCTGTCCCTCCCACCCCAGGCCGTCTGTCCATCCTGTCCCTGTGGCTGTCTGTCCCTCCTGCCTCAGGCTGTCTGTCCATCCCACCCCAGGCCGTCTGTCCATCCTGTCCCTGTGGCTGTCTGTCCCTCCCGCCCCAGGCCGTCTGTCCATCCTTTCCCTGTGGCCGTCTGTCCCTCCCACCCCAGGCTGTCTGTCTGTCCTGTCCCTGTGGCCGTCTGTCCCTCCCACCCCAGGCCGTCTGTCCACCCCTGGCTGCCCCCATCTCTCCCTCCCCCTGCTCCCCTGTCCCTCCCCGCCCCCCCCCCGTGCCAGAGCCGGGCCTCGGCACCCGGGGGGGCCCCCTCCCCCCCTTTTTTCCCCCCCTCACCCCCTTTTTCCCCCCCTCCCCCCCTTTTTTTCCCCTCCCCCCAGGTGTGGAAGTACCCCAAGGTCTGGGAGGGCTTCATCAAGTGCTGCCAGCGCACCAAGCCCCAGTCCTTCCAGGTGGTGCTGCAGCTGCCCCCCCCCCCAGCTGGCCGCCATCTTCGACAAATGCCCCGAGCTGCGCGAGCCCCTGCTCGCCCACGTCCGCGCCCTCACCCCCCACCAGGTACGACCCCCCCGCCCCCCCTTTTTATCGCCTTGGGGAGGGGGCACCCCCCAGCATGCCCTGGGGCCGGCCCCCCCCCCCCCCTCCCCTCCTCACCCCGCCTCCCCCGCAGCAAGCCCACATCCCGCTCTCCACCATGGCCATCTTGGAAGCCTCCGCTCGCCACGAGCCCGACGCCCGCGAGGGGCCGCCCGGAGAGGTGGGGGCTCCCGATTGGGGGGGTGGGGGGGTGCCCTCAGCCCCCCCCAAGGCGTGGGGACCCCCCCCTCACCCCCCTCTGCCCCCCCCCCCCCCTTCAGGAGAAGCCCCCCAAGCGGGCGAGCGAGGAGGAGGCCAAGGGGAAGGCGGCGGCGGCGGCGGCGGGGGGGGGGGCCCAGCGCCGGGGCCCCCCCCTTCCGAGGCGTCCCCCGATTTGGGGGGGGCCGACCTGGAGACCCCCCCCATCTTCATCAGCGTCCCCGAGGATGAGGAGAGCTCGGGGGGGGCCGGGTCCCCCCCTGACGCCACCCTTGACCCCCCCAAGGTACGCAGCCCCCCCCCCCCAGCACCCTGCGCCCCCCCCTTTTTTTTTGGGGGGGGGGCTCATCGCTAACCCCCCCCCCCCCTTCTCTCTCCAGGACCCCCCCGCCAGCACGGAGCCCCCCACCGCAGGGCCCCCCCCCAGCCGAGCCCCCCCCCCCCAGCCCCCCCTCCTCGGAGCCGCCCCCCCCGGGCACCCAAAGCCCCGAGGTCCCCCCCGACGCCCCCCCAGGGCCGGCGGAGGGGTAACGGGGGGGGGGCGCAGTGGGTGCCCCCCCCCGCAGCACCCAAGGGTGCTGTGGTTAATAAAGGCGTGGGAGCAGCTCTGGGGCCGTGTCTGCTTTGGGGGGGGGGGCACCCCGGGACCCCCCGTGGGGTGGGGGCCCCCCCCCGTGGCGTGGGGGCACCCCCGGGACCCCCCCCCGCCCCCCGGCACCGCCCTGAGGCGCTCGGCGCGGCCGCCAGGGGGCGCAGTGGCGGCCTGAGCCTGGGGGGGCGGGGTCTGGTGTCCAGGGGGCGGGGTTTCGGTCCCTTGGGGGCGGGGTTTGACTCCCCGGGGCGGGGTTTGGTGCCTGGGGGCGGGGTTTGGCGCCTCAGGGGCGGGGTTTGCCCCCCGGGGGCGGGGTTTGGTTGTCAAGGAGGTGGAGGGGGCGTGGCCACGCGTGACTCAGCGCGTTGCCATGACAGCGGCGGCAAAGGGCGGGGCGCTTCCGGCGTGGCCGGTGACGCCCTTCCGGCGGGAAGATGGCGGCGGCGGCGGCGGCCCCGGGGGCGGGCGAGGGCCCCGCCGCGCTCCCGCCGCAGCCGCTGGAGCTCAAGAGCCAATTCCGAACCCGCGAAGGCTCCTACCGGTTGCTCGGCCCCGAACCCAGGCCCCGCGCAGGCCCCGCCGCCGCCGCCGCCGCCCCCGGGCCTTCCCCGCCCGCCGCCGGCCCGGGCCCCGCCGCCGCCCCGGGCCCGGCCGCGCTGCCCCCGGTGCGGTTGTCTATGGTGCGGTTGGCGTTGCCGCCGGCTGAAGAACCGGGGGGCCCGGCGGAGCGTAGCCGGGTTTGCTTCAACCTAGGCCGGGAGCTCTACTTCTACGGCGGGGCCGGCTCCGGGGGTCGCGGCAGCCGCCGGGTAACGGGGGAACCGGCGGGGGGGCGGTCGCTAACGGGGGTGCTGGGGGCACGGGGGCCGTTAAAGGGGTCGGAGGGCCGGGAGCGGGGGGCTGGGCCCAGCGAGCGGAGGAGCCGGCGGGGACGGGGACACCGGGGTCGGGAACGGTGACTGCAGAGCCCTCAGGAGCCGCCCGCTGATGGGGACGGCGGGGACGGGGACACCGGGGACGGGGCCGGGGACACCGGGGTCGGGAACGGTGACTGCAGAGCCCTCAGGAGCCGCCCGCTGATGGGGACAGCGGGGACGGGGACACCGGGGACGGGGACACTGGAGCCGGTAACGGTGACTGCAGAGCCCTCAGGAGCCACCTGCGAACGGGGACGGGGACACGGGGGACAGTGACGGTGACTTCAGACCCTCCCCGGGAGCCTCCCACTAACGGGGACGGTGACACCGGGGTCGGGAACCGTGACCCCAGACCCCCCAGGAGCCACCCGCTGATGGGGACAGTGGGGACGGGGACACTGGGGACGGTAACAGTGTCCCCAGAGCCTTGAAGAGCCACCTGCTAGTGGGGATGGTGACACCGGGGACATTAATGGTGACCCCAGACCCCCCCAGGAGCCACCCGCTGATGGGGACAGCGGGGACGGTGACACCGGGGACAGTGGGGACGGTGACACCGGGGACAGTGACGGTGACCCCAGAGCCCTCAGGAGCCACCCACTGATGGGGACAGTGGGGACGGTGACACTGGGGACAGTGACGGTGACCCCAGAGCCCTCAGGAGCCACCCACTGATGGGGACAGTGGGGACGGTGACCCTGGGGACAGTGACGGTGACCCCAGACTCCCCCAGGAGCCACCCCCTGATGGGGACAGTGGGGACGGTGACACTGGGGACAGTAACGGTGACCCCAGAGCCCCCAGGAGCCACCCACTAATGGGGACAGTGGGGACAGGGACACCGGGGACAGTGACGGTGACCCCAGAGCCCCCAGGAGCCACCCACTAATGGGGACGGTGACACTGGGGCCAGTAACGGTGACCCCAGAGCCCCCAGGAGCCACCCGCTAACGGGGACGGTGACACCGGGGACGGTAACGGTGACCCCAGGCCTCCCAGGTGCCACCTGCTAACGGGGACGGGGCCAGTAACGGTGACCCCAGAGCCCCCAGGAGCCACCCACTAATGGGGACAGTGGGGACGGTGACACCGGGGCCAGTAACGGTGACCCCAGGAGCCGTCCGCGGTGGCACCGGCGCCCGGCCCGGCGCAGCGGAGGCGGGGGGCGATCGGTGACAAGGACCCTCCCGGGAGCAGCGGGGTGGGCACGGTGCCATCCCCCCCCCGCCTCAGTGCCACCGCCCGCGGTGCCACCCCCCCCTCGGTGACGTCCCCGTCCCCTCCCGCAGTCGCTGGACCTGCACAAACCCATCGACAAGCGCATTTACAAGGGGACGCAGCCGACCTGCCACGACTTCAACCAGTTCACCGCCGCCGCCGACACCATCGCCCTGCTGGTGGGCTTCTCCGCCGGGCAGGTCCAGTGCCTCGACCTCGTCAAGAAGGACGCCAGCAAGCTCTTTAACGAGGAGGTGAGCCCCAAATGTCCCCATCTGTGTCCCCAAATGTCCCTTGTGTGGCGTGGCCCTCGGTGACGCCCCAGGGCTGCACCGTGACATGGAATGGGGTCCCCAAATGCCCCGATTCGGGTCCCCAAATGTCCCTTTTTTGGCTTTGCCAAAGAGTGACGCCCCGGGGCTGTGCCTCAGCCCTCACTTCTGTCCCTAAATGTCCCCATCTGTGTCTCCAGATGTCCCCATCTGTGTCCCTTGTGTGGCGTGGCCCTCGGTGACACCCTGGGGCTGCGCCTTGGCACAGAACGGGGTCCCCAAATGCCCCGATTCGGGTCCCCAAATGTCCCTTTCTTGGCTTTGCCAAACAGTGACACCTGGGGCTGTGCCTCAGCCCTCACTCATGTCCCCAAATGTCCCTGTCCCTGTCCCCAAGTGTCCCTTGTGTGGCGTGGCCCTCGGTGACGCCCCGGGGCTGCGCCGTGACACAGAACGGGGTCCCCAAATGCCCCGATTCGGGTCCCCAAATGTCCCTTTCTTGGCTTTGCCAAAGAGTGACACCTGGGGCTGTGCCTCAGCCCTCACTCCTGTCCCTAAATGTCCCCATCTGTGTCCCCAAATGTCCCTTGTGTGGCGTGGCCCTCGGTGACGCCCCAGGGCTGCACCGTGACATGGAATGGGGTCCCCAAATGCCCCGATTCGGGTCCCCAAATGTCCCTTTTTTGGCTTTGCCCTCAGTGACACCCCGGGGCTGTGCCTCAGCCCTCACTCCTGTCCCTAAATGTCCCCATCTGTGTCCCCAAATGTCCCTTGTGTGGCGTGGCCCTCGGTGACGCCCTGGGGCTGCGCCGTGACATGGAATGGGGTCCCCAAATGCCCCGATTCGGGTCCCCAAATGTCCCTTTTTTGGCTTTGCCCTCAGTGACGCCCTGGGGCTGTGCCTCAGCCCTCACTCCTGTCCCCAAACGTCCCCATCTGTGTCCCCAAATGTCCCTTGTGTGGCGTGGCCCTCGGTGACGCCCCGGGGCTGCGCCGTGACACAGAATCAGGTCCCCAAATGCCCCGATTCGGGTCCCCAAATGTCCCTTTCTTGGCTTTGCCAAACAGCGACGCCCCGGGGCTGTGCCTCAGCCCTCACTCCTGTCCCCAAACGTCCCCAAATGTCCCCGTCCCTGTCCCCAAATGTCCCTTGTGTGGCGTGGCCCTCGGTGATGCCCTGGGGCTGCACCATGACACAGAATTGGGTCCCCAAATGCCCCGACTCGGGTCCCCAAATGTCCCTTTTTTGGCTTTGCCAAAGAGTGACGCCCCGGGGCTGTGCCTCAGCCCTCACTCCTGTCCCCAAACGTCCCCATCTGTGTCCCCAAATGTCCCTTGTGTGGCGTGGCCCTCGGTGACGCCCCGGGGCTGCGCCGTGACACAGAATCGGGTCCCCAAATGCCCCGATTCGGGTCCCCAAATGTCCCTTTCTTGGCTTTGCCAAACAGCGATGCCCCGGGGCTGTGCCTCAGCCCTCACTCCTGTCCCTAAATGTCCCCATCTGTGTCCCCAAATGTCCCTTGTGTGGCGTGGCCCTCGGTGACGCCCTGGGGCTGCACCGTGACATGGAATCGGGTCCCCAAATGCCCCGATTCGGGTCCCCAAATGTCCCTTTCTTGGCTTTGCCAAACAGTGACACCTGGGGCTGTGCCTCAGCCCTCACTCATGTCCCCAAATGTCCCTGTCCCTGTCCCCAAGTGTCCCTTGTGTGGCGTGGCCCTCGGTGACGCCCCGGGGCTGCGCCGTGACACAGAACGGGGTCCCCAAATGCCCCGATTCGGGTCCCCAAATGTCCCTTTCTTGGCTTTGCCAAAGAGTGACACCTGGGGCTGTGCCTCAGCCCTCACTCCTGTCCCTAAATGTCCCCATCTGTGTCCCCAAATGTCCCTTGTGTGGCGTGGCCCTCGGTGACGCCCCAGGGCTGCACCGTGACATGGAATGGGGTCCCCAAATGCCCCGATTCGGGTCCCCAAATGTCCCTTTTTTGGGTTTGCCCTCAGCGCCACCCCGGGGCTGCGCCGTGCCCCCCATCTGCGTCCCCACCCGTGCCCGGGGGCCCGATCCTGACCCCTCTTCCCCCCCTCTCCCCGCAGCGCCTGATCGACAAGACGAAGGTGACCTTCGTCAAATGGCTCCCGGAGACGGAGCGGCTTTTCCTGGCCTCCCACGCCAGCGGCCACCTCTACCTGTACGACGCCGAGCAACCCTGCGGCGCCGCGGCCCCTCAGTACAACCTCCTAACGCAGGGCGAGGGCTTCAGCGTCTTCGCCTGTAAGAGCAAAACCCCCCGAAACCCCCTCCTCAAATGGGCGGTGGGCGAAGGGGCCCTCAACGAATTCGCCTTCTCGCCCGACGGGCGCTCGCTGGCCTGCGTCAGCCAGGACGGTTGCCTGCGCGTCTTCCATTTCGACTCCATGCTGCTGCAGGGGATGATGAAGAGTTATTTCGGGGGTTTGCTCTGCGTCTGTTGGAGCCCCGACGGGCGTTACGTGGTAACGGGAGGCGAGGACGACTTGGTGACCGTTTGGTCTTTCGCCGAGGGGCGAGTGGTGGCCCGCGGGCACGGTCACAAGTCTTGGGTCAACGCCGTTGCCTTCGATCCCTTCACCGGGGCGACGCAGGCCCCCCAACCCCCCGAGCTGAGCGGGGGCGAGGAGGAGGACGAACCCCCCGATCCCCTCGTCCGTCGCTCGCCCGCCGTCACCTACCGCTTCGGTTCGGCCGGCCAGGACACCCAGTTCTGCCTGTGGGACCTGACCGAGGACGTCCTTTACCCTCGCCCTTCTCTCTCCCGCGCCCGTACCCTCACCGGATCGGGAGACGCCGGCGTTCCCGTTCCGGGCTTGCCGCGCTCGCTTTCCCGTTCCAACAGCCTCCCGCAGCCGGCGGGGACGGGCTCGGCCCGCGGCCCCCCACCCGATGGCCCCCCGGCCTTCAGCGTCGGTCGTTTCGCCACGTTGACGTTACAAGAACGTAAAGGAGCCTCCGGTTCCGAAAAAGAGCACAAACGTTATCATAGTTTGGGCAACATCAGTCGAAGCGGGGAGAAACCTCCCGGCGGTGCCGGATCCCGGGGACGACTGGATACGACCAAGGTGCTGGGGACGGCGCTTTGCCCCCGCATTCACGAGGTGCCGCTGCTGGAACCCCTCGTCTGTAAAAAAATCGCCCACGAACGCCTGACGGTGCTGCTTTTTTTGGAGGATTGCATCGTCACCGCCTGTCAGGAGGGCCTCATCTGCACCTGGGCCCGGCCCGGCAAGGCTGTGAGTGCGCCGGGGGGGCGCGGCGAGGGGGTTTGGGGGGGCTGGGGGGGACATAAGGGGTCCTGTAGGCAGCCTGGGGGGTCGGAGAGGGGGGCTGGGGGGGGCTGGGGGGGCCATAAGGGGTCCTGCTGGCAGCCTGGGGGGTCAGAGAGGGGGTTGGGGGGGGCTGGGGGGGCCATAAGGGGTCCTGCTGGCAGCCTGGGGGGTCGGAGAGGGGGTTTGGGGGGCTGGAGGGGACATAAGGGGCCCTGCTGGCAGCCTGGGGGGTCAGAGAGGGGGTTGGGGGGGGCTGGGGGGGCCATAAGGGGTCCTGCTGGCAGCCTGGGGGGTCGGAGAGGGGGTTTGGGGGGCTGGAGGGGACATAAGGGGTCCCGCTGGCAGCCTGGGGGGTCAGAGAGGGGGTTGGGGGGGCTGGGGGGGCCATAAGGGGTCCTGCTGGCAGCCTGGGGGGTCAGAGAGGGGGTTCGGGGGGCTGGAGGGGACATAAGGGGTCCCGCTGGCAGCCAGGGGGGTCAGAGAGGGGGTTTGGGGGGGCTGGGGGGGCCATAAGGGGTCCCGCTGGCAGCCTGGGGGTTCAGAGAGGGGGTTCGGGGGGGCTGGGGGGGCCATAAGGGGTCCCGCAGGCAGCCTGGGGGTTCAGAGAGGGGGATTGGGGGGGCTGCGGGGGCCATAAGGGGTCCCGCTGGCAGCCTGGGGGGTCAGAGAGGGGGTTTGGGGGGGCTGGAGGGGACATAAGGGGCCCTGCTGGCAGCCTGGGGGTTCAGAGAGGGGGTTCGGGGGGGCTGGGGGGGCCATAAGGGGTCCCGCAGGCAGCCTGGGGGTTCAGAAAGGGGGATTGGGGGGGCTGCGGGGGCCATAAGGGGTCCCGCTGGCAGCCTGGGGGGTCAGAGAGGGGGGCTGGGGGGGCTGGAGGGGCCATAAGGGGTCCCGCTGGCAGCCTGGGGGGTCAGAGAGGGGGTTTGGGGGGGCTGGGGGGGCCATAAGGGGTCCCGCAGGCAGCCTGGGGGGTCAGAGAGGGGGTTTGGGGGGGCTGGGGGGGACATAAGGGGCCCTGCTGGCAGCCTGGGGGGTCAGAGAGGGGGTTTGGGGGGGCTGGGGGGGACATAAGGGGTCCCACAGGCAGCCTGGGGGGTCGGAGAGGGGGGCTGGGGGGGCTGGGGGGGACATAAGGGGCCCTGCTGACAGCCTGGGGGGTCAGAGAGGGGGTTTGGGGGGGCTGGGGGGGACATAAGGGGTCCTGCAGGCAGCCTGGGGGTTCAGAGAGGGGGATTGGGGGGGCTGCGGGGGCCATAAGGGGTCCCGCAGGCAGCCTGGGGGGTCGGAGAGGGGGGCTGGGGGGTCAGAGAGGGGGTTTGGGGGGGCTGGGGGGGCCATAAGGGGTCCCGCTGGCAGCCTGGGGGGTCGGAGAGGGGGTTGGGGGGGGCTGGGGGGGCCATAAGGGGTCCTGCAGGCAGCCTGGGGGGTCAGAGAGGGGGTTTGGGGGGGCTGGGGGGGCCATAAGGGGTCCTGCAGGCAGCCTGGGGGGTCGGAGAGGGGGGCTGGGGGGGCTGGGGGGGGCCATAAGGGGTCCCTCAGGCAGCCTGGGGGGTCAGAGAGGGGGTTTGGGGGGGCTGGGGGGGCCATAAGGGGCCCTGCTGGCAGCCTGGGGGGTCAGAGAGGGGGTTTGGGGGGGGCTCGGGGGGATGTGGGGGGTCCCATCAGCAGCTGGGGGGGGCAGAGAGGGGGTTTGGGGGTCACAGAGGGGTTTCGGGGGGCTGGGGGGGTCCCATCAGCAGCCGGGGGGGGGGCAGAGAGGGGGTTTGGGGGTCACAGAGGGGTTTCGGGGGGCTGGGGGCGTCCCATCAGCAGCCGGGGGGGGGTCAGAGAGGGGGTTTGGGGGTCACAGAGGGGTTTCGGGGGGCTGGGGGGGTCCCATCAGCAGCCGGGGGGGGGGCAGAGAGGGGGTTTGGGGGTCACAGAGGGGTTTCGGGGGGCTGGGGGGGTCCCATCAGCAGCCGGGGGGGGGGGCAGAGAGGGGGTTTGGGGGTCACAGAGGGGTTTCGGGGGGCTGGGTGGCCGGGGGGAGCCCCTGTCCCTGCTGTCCCCCCCCCCCGGTGACCGATGTCCCCTTCCCTCGCAGGGACTGTCCTCGCAGAACGGCGGCTCGCCCAGCGGCACCGTGGTATAACCGGCACCGGCACCCGGCGCCGTCACCGTCACCCGGCGGCGTCACCGTCACCCGTACGTACCCCCCGCCGGTGCCACCGCTCCAGGACACCGCTCCGTCCCCGTACTACTGAGCCCCCCCCTCTCCCCCCCCCCCGGCTTGGCGGGCGCCCCGTTGTCCCCACGGCCACCCGCTGTCCCCGGCGGGGCGGTGGCACCGCGGTGCCGCGCCGGCGGGGCGCCCTGTGCCTTTGTCACTTTATGTCCCCGCCGCGCCGCGGGGCCACCGGCCTCTGTCCCTTATTTATACTAAAGAGACGTTTTTGGTTTTCGCGCTCGGGGTGGCCCTGAGGTGTCGGGGACGGGGACAGGTTGGGGACACGGGGGGCGGGGACGAGGGGCGCCGCACGGGGACGGGCGGGGGACGCGCTGGGGGACACGTGGGGACACGGGGAGGGACCGGGGACACGCTGGGTGGCACGTGGGGACATGGGGAGGGACCGGGGACGCGCTGGGTGGCACGTGGGGACGCGCTGGGGGACACGTGGGGACACGGGGAGGGACCGGGGACGTGATGGGGACACTCTGGAGACACGCTGGGGGACACGTGGGGACACGGGGACGGACTGGGGACGCGATGGGTGGCACGTGGGGACACGGGGAGGGACCGGGGACACGATGGGGACACTGTGGAGACACGCTGGGGGACACGTGGGGACACGGGGACGGACTGGGGACGCGATGGGTGGCACGTGGGGACACGGGGAGGGACCGGGGACACGATGGGGGACATGTGGGGACACGGGGACAGACTGGGGACGTGATGGGGACACCCTGGAGACACCATGGGTGGCACGTGGGGACACGGGGACAGACTGGGGACACCATGGGTGGCACGTGGGGACACGGGGACGGACTGGGGACACAATGGGGACACTCTGGAGACACCATGGGTGGCACGTGGGGACATGGGGACAGACTGGGGACACAATGGGTGGCACGTGGGGACACGGGGAGGGACCTGGGACGCGATGGGGACACTCTGGAGACACGCTGGGGGACACGTGGGGACACGGGGATGGACTGGGGACACGATGGGTGGCATGTGGGTGACACAGGGATGGACTGGGGACACGCTGGGTGGCACGTGGGGACACAGGGATGGACTGGGGACACGCTGGGTGGCACGTGGGGACACAGGGATGGACTGGGGATGCGATGGGTGGCACGTGGGGACACAGGGACGGACTGGCGACGTGATGGGGACACTCTGGAGACACCATGGGTGGCACGTGGGGACACGGGGACGGACTGGGGAGACGATGGGGGACACGTGGGGACACGGGGACGGACTGGGGGTGTGATGGGGACACTGTGGAGACACCATGGGTGGCACGTGGGGACGGACTGGGGACGTGATGGGTGGCACGTGGGGACACAGTGGGGACAGGCTGGGTGCCACACGGGGACATGGGGACAGGCTGGGTGGCCCTTGGGGACACGGCGGGGACATGGGGACAGGCTGGGTGGCACACGGGGACATGGGGACAGACTGGGGACAGGCTGGGTGCCACACGGGGACATGGGGACAGACTGGGTGGCCCTTGGGGACACGGCGGGGACATGGGGACAGGCTGGGTGCCACATGGGGACAGGCTGGGTGGCCCTTGGGGACACGGCGGGGACATGGGGACAGCCTGGGTGGCACTTGGGGACATGGGGACAGACTGGGACAGGCTGGGTGGCCCTTGGGGACATGGGGACAGGCTGGGTGCCACACGGGGACAGACTGGGTGGCCCTTGGGGACACAGTGGGGACATGGGGACAGGCTGGGGGGCACACGGGGACAGGGGGACAGGCTGGGGGGCACACGGGGACGCAGCGCTGCTGTCCCCACCCCTTGGGGACAGGGACAGGGACGGGGGGGTGACACACGCCACCCCCGGGGCCATTTTGCCCCCCCCCCCCCCCGCGCAGAGGCCGCTGCAGAAACACAACTTTATTCTCGTCCTCGCCCCGGGGGGGGGCAAAAATGGGGGGGGGGGGGCAAAATTGGGTGGGGGCCCCCCAAAAATGGGGTGGGGGGGACCCAAAGTTGGGTGGGGCCGAAAAATGGGGTGGGGGGGCCCCAAAAATGAGGTGGGGGGGGCTCAAAAAAAGGGGGGGGACACACACACAAACCGGGGGGGTAAGAAGCTGGGGGGGGGGTATAAATAATGGGGGGCTTAGTGCAAATGTGGGGGGGTCCCTAGAAATAAATTACTAAGGGGGGGGGCCCCAGGGTGGCACGGGGGGGTGGGTGCCCCCCACCCACCCAGCTGGGGGGGGGTCGGGTCCCGCCGCCCCTCGTTGCCGGTCATGGGGGCACCGGGGTGACCCCCCCCCCCCCCGTGTTTAGTGGTTTTGGGGGGGCTATGTACAGCGGGGGGGGGGGTGGGAAGGGGTCAAGGTCAAGGTGAGGGGGTGCCCCCCCCCCCCCGCCATCATGGGGGGGTCCCCGGGGGGGCGGGGGGGCGCAGGCCGGCGGCGCAGAGCAGCAGGCAGTCCTTGGGGGCACCGGGGCGGGGGACCTGGGGACAAGGGGGGGGTCAGGGGGCGCGGCGGTGGCACTGTCACCCCCCGCCCCTCCTTGGGGACCCCCCCTGTCCTTGGGGACCCCCCCCTCCTCCTTGGGGACCCCCCCCCCGTCCTTGGGGCCCCCCCCCTCCAGGGTTTGGGGGTGCGGGGAGAGCGCGGGGAGGGGGAGGCGGCGTGGTGGGATGTGGCCTGGGGTGACAAATGGCGGGGAGGGGGTGGCAGGGCCTTGGGTGACACGGCCGGGGGGGTGACACGGCCGGGGGGGTGGCAGTGGCCGGGGGGGTGACACGGCCGGGGGGGTGGCAGTGGCCAGAGGTGACAGCCCAGGGGGGTGGCGGTGCTGGAGGTGACACTTCCCAGGGTGGTGGCACTTTCCAGGGGGGTGGCAGTGGCCAGAGGTGACAGCCCAGGGGGGTGGCGGTGCTGGAGGTGACACTTCCCAGGGTGGTGGCACTTCCCGGGGGGGTGGCAGTGCCCAGAGGTGACAGCCCAGGGGGGTGGCACCTCCCAGGATGGTGGCACTTTCCAGGGGGGTGGCACTTCCCAGGGTGGTGGCAGTGGCCAGGGGTGACAGCCCAGGGGGGTGGCAGTGCTGGAGGTGACACCTTCCAGGGTGGTGGCACTTCCCAGGGTGGTGGCACTTCCCAGGGGGGTGGCAGTGGCCAGGGGTGACAGCCCAGGGGGGTGGCAGTGCTGGAGGTGACACCTTCCAGGGTGGTGGCACTTCCCAGGGTGGTGGCACTGCCCAGGGTGGTGGCAGTGGCCAGAGGTGACAGCCCAGGGGGGTGGCACTTCCCAGGGTGGTGGCAGTGGCCAGGGGTGACAGCCCAGCGGGGTGGCAGTGCTGGAGGTGACACTTCCCAGGGTGGTGGCACTTCCCGGGGGGGTGACACTTCCCAGGGGGGTGGCACTTCCCAGGGGGGTGGCAGTGCCACAGGTGACACCTCCCAGGATGGTGGCACTTCCCAGGGCAGTGACACTTCCCAGGGGGGTGGCAGTGGCCAGAAGTGACAGCACAGGGGGGTGGCAGTGCCATAGGTGGCACTTCCCAGGGGGGTGGCACTTCCCAGAGGGGTGGCAGTGCCCAGAGGTGACAGCCCAGGGGGGTGGCACTTCCCAGGGGGGTGGCAGTGGCCAGGCGTGACAGCCCAGCGGGGTGGCAGTGCTGGAGGTGACACCTTCCAAGATGGTGGCACTTCCCAGAGGGGTGGCAGTGGCCAGGGGTGACAGCCCAGGGGGGTGGCACCTCTCAGGATGGTGGCACTTCCCAGGGGGGGGTGGCACTTCCCAGGGGGGTGGCAGTGCCACAGGTGACACCTCATAGGGTGGTGGCACTTCTCAGGGTGGTGACAGTGGCCAGGGGTGACAGCCCAGGGCGGTGGCAGTGCCAGAGGTGGCACTTCCCAGGGGGGTGGCACTTCCCGGGGGGGGTGGCACTTCCCAGG
>NC_138848.1:1307205-1369623 GCF_965183815.1 Platalea leucorodia | reverse complement strand
GGGGTCACTGGGGGGGGGGGGGGGGAGACTGGGGGGGGGGGGTCAGAGGGTACCGGGGAGCCTTGAGGGGGTGTGAGGAGGCCGGGGGGGGGCCTGAGGAGGGAACCGGCGGGGGGGGGGAAGGGGCCCCGGGGGGGGGGAAGGGGCCCCGGGGGGGGGCGGGGGGGGGGCCCAGGGGGGGTGAGGGGGTCCCGAGGGGGAGGTTGGGGGTCCCGGGGTCCCCGCCGCCCCCTCACCACTCCTGGCAGAACCGGATCCCCACGAATCCCGGCTCGTAGCCGCCGTCCCCCTCCATGGCGGCCCCGCGCCTGCGCGCGGCGCCTCCCCCCCCCCCCCGACGGCGGCCGCGCGGGGACAAAGCGCGCGGGGGGGGCGGGGCGCGGGCGGCGCCTGCGCGGGGCAACCCCGGGGGGGCGGGGGGAGGGGGGGCGCGCGCCCGGGCGGGGGTGCAACCCCCGGGGCATTGCACGCCTGCACACACCCCCCCCCCCCGTGCATTGCACACGTGCACCCCCGTGTATTGCTCTATTGCACATCCTGTGCATTGCACATCCCGCGCATTGCACACCCGCACCCCCGTGCATTGCTCTATTGCACCCCCCGTGCATTGCTCTATTGCACCCCCCGTGCATTGCACACCTGCACCCCCCGTGCATTGCACACCCGCACCCCCGTGCATTGCTCTATTGCACCCCCCGTGCATTGCACACCTGCACCCCCCCGTGCATTGCACACCCGCACCCCCCGTGCATTGCTCTATTGCACCCCCCGTGCATTGCACACCTGCACCCCCCCGTGCATTGCACGCCTGCACCCTCTCGCCCCGTGCATTGCTCTGTTGCACAAACTGGGCATTGCACACATACGCGCCTTGTGCCTTGCACGCCTGCACCTCCGTGCATTGCACACGTACACGCCTCATGCCTTGCACGCGTGCACGCCCGTGCATTGCACACCCCGTACCTTGCACGCCTGCACCCCTGTGCATTGCAATCCTGCACCCCCGCGCACACCCTGGGCGTTGCACACCTGCACCCCCCGTGCATTGCTCTATTGCATCCCCTGTGCCTTGCACGCCCCCTGCATTGCACACCTGCACCCCCCGTGCCTTGCACACCCCATGCATTGCTCCATTGCACACCCTGTACCTTGCACACGTCCACCCCTGTGCATTGCTTCATTGCATCCCCCTGCCTTGCACACATGCACCCCCGCGCATTGCACGCCTACACCCCTCGTGCCTTGCACACCTGCACCCCCGTGCATTGCACACATGCACCCCTGTGCATTGCTCTGTTGCCCAAACTGTGCCTTGCACACGTACACACCTCGCGCCTTGCACACCCGGACCCCCGTGCACTGCTCTATTGCACGCCCCGTGCCTTGCACACCCGCACCCCTGTGCCTTGCACACCCGCAGCCCCATGCACTGCTCTATTGCATGCCCCGTGCATTGCACGCCCGCTCCCCCGTGCACTGCTCTATTGCACGCCCCGCGCCCTGCACGCCCGCTCCCCCGTGCATTGCACACCCGCTCCCCCGTGCACTGCTCTATTGCACGCCCCGTGCCTTGCACACCCGCCCCCCCGTGCATTGCACGCCCGCTCCCCCGTGCATTGCACACCCGCTCCCCCGTGCATTGCACGCCCGCTCCCCCGTGCACTGCTCTATTGCACGCCCCGTGCCTTGCACACCCGCTCCCCCGTGCATTGCACGCCCGCTCCCCCGTGCACTGCTCTATTGCACGCCCCGCGCCCTGCACGCCCGCTCCCCGCCCCGCGCGCCCCGCCCCGCCCCGCCCTCCTCCCGCCCCTCCCCATCTCGCATCCCGATTGGCTGCGCGGCGGCGGGCGGGCGGGCCCGCTCCCTCCCCATTGGCCAGCCGTCCGCGCGCGGGGCGGTCCGGCGGCGCCGATTGGTCGGGAGGCGGGGGCGGGGCGAAGGAGCGGGGCGGGCCGAAGGTTCCAGAAGCGGCGGCGGCGGCGGCGGCCGGGCCGCACCATGAAGGCGGCGGCGGTGGCGGAGCCCGGGGCCGGGCCGGGCCCGGTACCGGTACCGGTGCTCGGGGGTGGCTCCGTGTCGCTGGCGGTGAGCAGCAGCCTCAACGCTTTCCGCGCCCACAAGCGTTACAGCACCGGGCTCACCATCGCCGAGTTCAAGGTACCGGTAACCGGGGCTCTCCTCAGCCTTCCCGCCTCACGGAGCGGGAGCCGCCCTCGCCTCCTCCTCCTCCTCCTCCCTCCCCTCATGGGGAGCGGCACCGGGCCCGCCTCCTCACGGGGAACCGGGCCCCTTCCTCCTCACCGGGACCCTCCTCCTCCTCCTCACCGGGACCCCCCTCACCGGGGCCCGGGACCCCCCCCCCCCCCCCCTCACGGGGATCTGCCCCCCCCGAGCCCCTATTTGTCTACTGGGGTCCGGGACCCCCTTTCCTCCTCCTCACTGGCACCTGGGACCCCCCCTTCCTCCTCCTCACCAGGGTCTGGGCCCCCCTTCCTCCGCCTTATGGGGGTCTGGGCTCCCCCTGGGCCTCCCCTTCCTCCTCCTCACTGGGGTCTGAGCCCCCCCGGGACCCCCCTTCCTCCCCCTTCCTCCTCCTCACTGGGGTCTGGGTCCCCCTGGGACCCCCCTTCCTCCTCCTCACTGGGGTTTGAGCCCCCCCGGGACCCCCCTTCCTCCCCCTTCCTCCTCCTCACTGGGGTCTGGGTCCCCCCGGGACCCCCCTTCCTCCCCCTTCCTCCTCCTCGCTGGGGTCTGGGTCCCCCCGGGACCCCCCTTCCTCCCCCTTCCTCCTCCTCGCTGGGGTCTGGGTCCCCCTGGGACCCCCCTTCCTCCTCCTCGCTGGGGTCTGAGCCCCCCCGGGACCCCCCTTCCTCCCCCTTCCTACTCCTCACTGGGGTCTGGGTCCCCCCGGGACCCCCCTTCCTCCCCCTTCCTCCTCCTCGCTGGGGTCTGAGCCCCCCCGGGACCCCCCTTCCTCCCCCTTCCTCCTCCTCGCTGGGGTCTGGGTCCCCCCGGGACCCCCCTCCTCCTCTTCCTCATGGAGCCAGGACCCCAACCAGGCCCAAATCCGCTGTCCCCAGCCTGGGGCGGGATCCCCTCTCCCCTACCTGGACCGAGGTGGGGCCAGGACCGGTTCCCACCACCAACCAGTCCCTCCCCACCTTCTCCCCCAGTGCAAACTGGAGCTGGTGGTGGGCAGCCCAGCCTCCTGCATGGACCTGGAGCTGTACAGCGCCGAGGACGAGCTGCTGGGACGCCTGGACTGCGACGAGGCCCTGCTGGGCTCCTACCCCGTGGCTGATGGTTGCCGCGTGCACGTGAGTCCCGTCTCCCCCACTTCTCCCCCCGCTTCTCCCCCCACCGGTGCTGGTGCAACCCCTTTTTTTGCCTTTTTTCACCCCAAAATGGGTGTCACAGGTGATTGACCGGAGCGGGGCGCGGATCGGGGAGTACGAGGACGTCTCGCAGGTGGAGAAGTACGAGATGGCCGACAGCGACTATGAGAAGCGGCCAGGTGACACCGGCGTCCCCCCCTTGTCTGCCTGTCCCCGTCCCCCCTTGTCTGTCTGTCCCTGTCCTCACGGTGACACCCTCCCTGTCCCCTCTGTGTCACCACCGCCCCAGTTGAGGTGACCATCCCCTGTCCTCCACGGTGACACTGTGTCACCGTCCCCCATGGTGACACTCTCCCTGTCCCCTCTGTGTCACCACCCCCTCTAGTTGAGGTGACACTCTCCTTGTCCCCTCTGTGTCACTGTCCCCTGCGGTGACACTCTCCTTGTCCCCAGCGTGTCACCGTCCCCCCAGTTGAGGTGACCACCCCCTGTCCCTCACGGTGACACTGTCCCCGTCCCCACTGTGTCACTGTCCCCGATGGTGACACTTTCCCTGTCCCTGCTGTCCCTGCCCCCACGGTGACACTCTCCTTGTCCCCCGTGTGTCACTGTCCCCGCAGTTGAGGTGACCAACCCCTGTCCCCCATGGTGACACCGTGTCCCTGTCCCCTCTGTGTCACCATCCCCACTGTGTCCCCGTCCCCTCTGCATCACCGTCCCTCACAGTGACACTGTCCCTGTCCCCACTGTGTCCCCGTCCCCTCTGCATCACCGTCCCTCACAGTGACACTGTCCTCCTCCCCACTGTGTCACCGTCCCCCATGGTGACACTGTCCCTGTCCCCAGCATGTCACTGTCCCCCCAGTTGAGGTGACCACCCCCTGTCCCTCACGGTGACACTCTCCCTGTCCCCTCTGTGTCACTGTCCCTCACGGTGACACTGTCCCTGTCCCCTCTGTGTCACCATCCCTCACGGTGACACTGTCCCCGTCCCCTCTGTGTCCCTGTCCCCTCTGTGTCACCATCCCTCGCGGTGACACTGTCCCCGTCCCCTCTGTGTCCCCGTCCCCTCTGTGTCACTGTCCCCCACGGTGACACTGTCCCCGTCCCCTCTGTGTCCCTGTCCCCTCTGTGTCAGCATCCCTCACGGTGACACTGTCCCCATCCCCTCTGTGTCACCATCCCTCGCGGTGACACTGTCCCCGTCCCCTCTGTGTCCCCGTCTCCTCTGTGTCCCCGTCCCCCACGGTGACACTGTCCCCGTCCCCTCTGTGTCCCTGTCCCCCCTCTGTGTCAGCATCCCTCACGGTGACACTGTCCCCATCCCCTCTGTGTCCCTGTCCCCTCTGTGTCACCATCCCCTCTGTGTCACTGTCCCCCACGGTGACACTGTCCCCGTCCCCTCTGTGTCCCTGTCCCCTCTGTGTCACCATCCCCTCTGTGTCACTGTCCCCCACGGTGACACTCTCCCCGTCCCCTCTGTGTCCCTGTCCCCTCTGTGTCACCATCCCTCACGGTGACACTGTCCCTGTCCCCTCTGTGTCCCTGTCCCCTCTGTGTCGCCATCCCTCACGGTGACACTGTCCCCATCCCCTCTGTGTCCCTGTCCCCTCTGTGTCACCATCCCCTCTGTGTCACTGTCCCCCACGGTGACACTCTCCCCGTCCCCTCTGTGTCCCTGTCCCCTCTGTGTCACCATCCCTCACGGTGACACTGTCCCCGTCCCCACTGTGTCCCTGTCCCCCGCCGTGACGCTGCCACCGCCCCTGCCCTGTCCCCCCTCCCCCCAAACGATGTCCCCCGTCCCCACCGCGTCACCGCCCTCCATTGGGGACCCCCCCCGGTGCCACCCGCCCGCGTCCCCGTGTCCCCGCAGAGTCCCTGCGCTCCTTCCTGCGCCAGCGGCGCTGGGGACGCTACGACGTGGAGGGGACGCGGCGCCGGGCGGCCGAGCAGCAGCAGCAGCGGGCGCAGGAGGCGGCGCTGGCCGCCGCCCTCCCCGTGGGAGCCCGTTGCCAGGTCCGGGTGCCGGGACAGCCCTGCAAGCGGGCCACCGTCATGTACGTGGGTACGTGTCCCCAAATTGTCCCCAAATTGTCCCCAAATTGTCCCCAAATCCCCCCCCCCCCCCCCGCTGACGCCCCGTCCCCGCAGGCCAAACCGACTTCAAGCCGGGATACTGGGTGGGCGTCCGCTACGACGAGCCGCTGGGCAAGCACGACGGCAGGTAGGGTCCCCAAAAAAGTGTCCCCAAAGTGTCCCCAAAGTGTCCCCTCTCTGGGGGGGGGGGGCTCTTTGGGGGTCCCCCCAAACTGGTTTTTTCTCCTCGTTGTGTGTCCCCCCCCCAGCGTGGGCGGCCGCCGTTATTTCGAGTGCCAGCCCAAGTACGGCGCCTTCGTCAAACCCCAGAGCGTCACCCCCGGGGACTTCCCCGAGGAGGACGACGGCCTCGAGGACGAGCTGTGAGGGGAGACTGGGAGCACTGGGAGCACTGGGAGGGGGACAAAACCCCCCCGGGGGGGGCGGGGGGGGGCGCGGCGGGGGGGACGCAGCCCCAAATTGCAGAGGTTTTGCCTTGTTTTGGGGTGCCCCCCCCCCCCGCCCCGCCCCTGTCCCCTCTGTCCCCTCCCCAGCGCGCGCCGGTGCTGATTTCACCCCAAAATGCCCCAAAATCCCCGTCCCTTCACGGGGGCTTCCTCGCTGACCACGCCCCCTCTTCCCCTGGGGGCGTGGCTCCGTGCGGGCCACGCCCCCCCGCTGGAGGGGGCGCTGCGTGTTTACTACAGCTGAGGGGGCGTGGCTTTCGCAGAACCACGCCCCCTTCCCCCGCTGGAGGCGTGGTTTCCTATCGCCGGCTACGCCCCCCCCTGCTCCGCTTGGGGGCGTGGCGTGTTGTCTACTGCAGCCAATGGGCGGGCGCGCTGAAGGAGGAGGCGGGGCCAGGAGGCGGCGCCGGAAGCGAGTGGGGCCGGTGCCACCCGACCATAACAAACCCCGCCCCCGGTACCGGCGGCGAGGCCCCGCCTCATAAAGTGGCGTTTTAAGGTGAAAACCGGTGTTTTGGCCATTTTTCTTCGGGGTTTTGGGGCGAATCGGGGGGTTTCCGGGACAACGGTAACCGGGCGGCCGGGTTCTTCCCGACGTCCCCCGCGCGTAGCCAATAAAAACGCTTCTTCCGGTTGGGAGGGGGCGGGACGCGGCGCGCCGGCCTATCGCCGTACGTTATCCCCCGCGCGGGGCGGGTCGGCGGTGACGGACGGGAGGATTCCACCAATAGGCGCGCCCGCTCGCGTTGAGCGGCGGCGGCGGCGTCCAACGAGCGTTCGGCGGCGGCGCCGGGAAGAAGCGGGAGGTGGCGGGGGCCGCCATGGGCTGGTGGGGAGGCGCGGGAGGGCGGCGGCGGCGCTGAGGAGGCTGCGGGGGGCTCGGTACAGCCTGGGCCGGGCCCCGCCGCCCCCGCCGCCGCCGCCCGCCGCCTCCGAGCTGGAACGGGCGGACGCTTGGCTGCTGCGGAAAGCGCTGGAGGGCGGTGAGGGGCGGGGTTTGGGGCGAGGGGGGCGGGGTTTGGGGAGGGGGGGAGGGGTTTGGGGCGAGGGGGCGGGGTTTGGGGGGGTCCTGGGGTCGCTGACACCCCCCCCCCGTTTTGTCACCCCCCCCAGGTCTCCTGTCCTGGTTCCGTAACGGGCTCCTGGCCACCGGCGTCGGCGTCATCTCCTACGTCCAGAGCGACACCGGCCGCGACGCCGCCTACGGTGGGGATGGGGGGCACCCACACCCCCCCCCCGGGCACCCACACCCCCCCCCGAGGGCACCCCTACCCCCCCGGGGACACCGACACCCCCCCCTTGGGCACCCACACCCCCCCCCCGGGGCACCTACACCCCCCCTTGGGCACCCACACACCCCCCCCCGGGGCACCTACACCCCCCCCGGGGCACCCACACCCCTGCCAGGGCACCCACACCCCCCCCGAGGGCACCCCTACCCCCCCGGGGCACCCTCAGCCCCCCCCACCCCCCCCGGGGACATCCACCCCCCCCCCGGGGCACCCACACCCCTGGGGGACACCCACACCCCCCTGTGGTCACCCAGCCTAGGGACACTGCCACCCCCAGGGGCACCCACCCCCCCCTGGGGACACCCACCCTGCCCAGGACACCGACCCTGGGGACACCCCCACCCCCAGGGACACCCATTTCCCCCTGGGACACCCCCACCCTGGGGACACCCCCACCCTAGGGACACCCGCACCCCCCTGGGGACACCCAGCCTAGGGACACCCCCACCCCCAGGGGCACCCACCCCCCCGTGGGGTCACCCATTGCCCCTTGGGGAGGGGCACCCACCCTGGCGACACCCCCCAAGAGCCCCCCCAGCCCCATCACCCTCCCGGCACCCTAAAACCCACCCAAATCCCCCAAATCCCGGCCACCGGCCCACCCCCGCCCCCCTGGGTGCCCATTTGGGGGCCATTTCCTCCATTTTTAGGGGCCACTTCCCTCCATTTTGGGGCCACTTCCTCCATTTTGGGCCACTTCCTCCATTTAGGGGCCACTTCCTCCATTTGGGGCCATTTCCTCCACTTTTAGGGGCCGTTTCCTCCATTTTGGGGGCCATTTCCTCCATTTTTAGGCACGATTTCTTCCATTTGGGGGCCATTTCCTCCATTTTTAGGGGCCACTTACTCCATTTTAGGGGCCATTTCCTCCATTTTGGGGGCCATTTCCTCCATTTTTAGGCACGATTTCTTCCATTTGGGGGCCATTTCCTCCATTTTTAGGGGCCACTTACTCCATTTTAGGGGCCATTTCCTCCATTTTGGGGCCATTTCCTCATTTAGGGGCTATTTCCTCCATTTGGGGGCCATTTCCTCCACTTTTAAGGGTCACTTCCTCCATTTTTAGGGGCCATTTCCTCCATTTGGGGGCCACTTACTCCATTTTAGGGGCCACTTACTCCATTTTAGGGGCCATTTCCTCCATTTGGGGGCCATTTCCTCCACTTTTAAGGGTCATTTCCTCCATTTTTAGGGGCCATTTCCTCCATTTGGGGGCCATTTCCTCCATTTAGGGGCTATTTCCTCCATTTTAGGGGTCATTTCCTCCATTTTAGGGGTCATTTCCTCCATTTTTAGGGGCCATTTCCTCCATTTTGGGGCCATTTCCTCCACTTTTAGGGGCCATTTCCTCCATTTTAGGGGCCATTTCCTCCATTTTGGGGCCACTTCCTCCATTTTAGGGGCCACTTCCTCCATTTTAGGATCCGCCGCCCTTTGCGACCTTCATTTTGCCAAATTTTGCCCCATTTTACCCCTTCCTTGTCACGATAAAATAAAAAACCCACCCGAGGGGGGGCCACTTCCCCCCCCCAAATATTCTAACCGAGCTCTTTATTTTGGGTTTATTTCTCCTGGTTTTAGGTTTTTTCATCCTGGGGGGCCTCTGCGTCTCCTACGGGGTGGGGTCCTACCTGTGAACCTGGTGCTGCTGCGACGGCCCATGATGCTGCCGGCGCCCACCGCCGCCGCCAACGCCGCCGCCGCCGCGCTGCTGGCCCTGCTCTGGCTCTGCGCCCTCTCCCTCTACGTCGGTCGCTTGGAGGTGGAGATCGTCCCCGAGGAACCCCCCGAAAAGTGACGCGGGGACTGGGAAAAGGGGGGAAGGGGACACAACAGGGACCCCCCCAAAAGTGATGGGGTGGGGAAAGGCGTTTAGGGGGGGGTGGGAAATCGCTTTGGGGGGGGGGTAAAAACCAACGCAGGGGGCTTAAACCCACCCTGGGGGGGGTTAAAACCCCCTTCCAGGAGCACTAAACCCATCCCCGGGGGGCTTAAACCCCACCCTGGGGGGAATAAACCCATCCTAGGAGAATTAAACCCCTGCCAGAGGGGCTTAAACCCCACCCTGGGGGGAATAAACCCATCCTAGGAGAATTAAACCCCTGCCAGAGGGGCTTAAACCCCACCCTGGGGGGAATAAACCCATCCTAGGAGAATTAAACCCCTGCCAGAGGGGCTTAAACCCCACCCTGGGGGGAATAAACCCATCCTAGGAGAATTAAACCCGTGCCAGAGGGGATTAAACCCTTTCCAGGAGGATTAAACCCACCCTAGGCGGGGATTAAACCCCCTTCCATGAGCACTAAACCCATCCCCGGGGGGGGTTAAACCCCCTTCCAGGAGCACTAAACCCATCCCCGGGGGGGGTTAAACCCCCTTCCAGGAGCACTAAACCCATCCCCGGGGGGCTTAAACCCCACCCTGGGGGGAATAAACCCATCCTAGGAGAATTAAACCCATGCCAGAGGGGATTAAAACCCTTTCCAGGAGGATTAAACCCACATTAGGCGGGGATTAAACCCCCTTCCAGGAGCACTAAACCCACCCCCGGGGGCATTAAACCCCACCCCAGGAGGATTAAACCCCACCCTGGGGGGAATAAACCCACCCCAGAAGGATTAAACCCCATCCTGGGGGCAATAAACCCACCCTAGAAGGATTAAACTCATGCCAGGGGGGATTAAACCCTTTTCCAGGAGCATTAAACCCACCCCAGGAGGATTAAACCCCACACCAGGAGAATTAAACCCACCCCAGGAGGATTAAAGCCACCCCAGGAGGATTAAAGCCAGCCCCGGGGGGATTTTACCCACCCCAGGAGGATGAAATCCCACCCTAGGAGGATTAAACCCCACTTCAGGGAGGATTAAACCCCTCCCAGGAGGATTAAACCCACCCCAGGAGGAATTAAACCCACGCCAGGGGGGATTAAACCCCACCCCAGGGGGATTAAACCCACCCTAGGAGGGTTAAACCCCACTCTAGGAGGATTAAACCTACCCTGGGGGGAATTAAACCCACGCCAGGGGGAATTAAACCCCACCCCAGAGGATTAAACCCACCCCAGGAGGATTACAAGCCCCTTGGGAGGATTAACCCCCCCCCCCAAAAGCTTAAAACCACCCTGGCAAGATTAACCCCCCCCCTCCCCAAGAATATTAAATCCCCCCCTGAAAGATTGAAACTGCCCTGGGAGGATTAACCAAGCCCCCGGAAGGATTAAAACCAGCCTGGGAGGATTAAGCCCTGCCCAAGGAGGATTAAATCCCATCCAGGAGAATTAAACCCCTGCCCCAGGAGGATTAAACCCCCCAGGAGAATTAAAACTGCCCCTGGGACCATTAAACCCATCCTAGGGGGATTAAACCCACCCCAGGAGGGATTAAACCCTTCCTAAAGGGATTAAACCCACGCCAGGAGGGATTAAACCCATGCCAGGAGGGATTAAACCCTTCCTAAGGGGATTAAACCCACGCCAGGAGGGATTAAACCCACCCCAGCAGGGATTAAACCCATCCTAAAAGGATTAAACCCACCCCAGGAGGATTAAACCCACCCCAGCAGGGATTAAACCCATCCTAAAAGGATTAAACCCATCCCAGGAAGATTAAACCCACCCCAGGAGGGATTAAACCCATCCTAAGGGAATTAAACCCACCCCAGGAAGATTAAACCCACCCCAGGAGGGATTAAACCCATCCTAAGGGAATTAAACCCACCCCAGGAGGATTAAACCCACCCCAGGAGGGATTAAACCCACCCCAGCAGGGATTAAACCCATCCTAGAGGGAATTAAACCCACCCCAGGAGGGATTAAAACCCAATTAAACCCCGCCAAGGTCGGGATCGCTCACGCCAACCCCCCCCCAGCCGCCGTTTTTCTGCAAAACCCCCCAATTTTGGTTGCTTTCTATTTATTCACCCTCGTTCCTGCTGCGAAAAACGGGGTTTTTGAGCAAAAATCGCCGCCGCGTGGCTCCGCTTTGGGGGTTTTATGAAAAAAAATGAGGGTTTTTCGGGGCGCCGTGCCGGAAACGGGCGTTTTCAGCCCAATTTTTGGAGCCCCCCCGCGGTCGGCGCGGGGGAAACGGGGCAGAGGATTTGGGCTGGGAAATAAAAAAAGTGGAAAAAGGCCCGATGTGGCCCCGATTTGTTCGCAGAAATCCCCCCAAAAGTGGGAAAATCCCCCCAAAAGTGGGAAAATCCCCCCAAAAGTGGGAAAATCCCCCCAAAAGTGGGGAAAAATCTCCCCAAAAGTGGGAAAATCCCCCCAAAAGTGGGAAAATCCCCCCAAAAGTGGGGGAAAATCCCCCCAAAAGTGGGAAAATCCCCCCAAAAGTGGGAAAATTCCCCCTAAAAGAAGGGAAAAATCCCCCAAAAGGGGGAAAAAATCAAAAAAAGGGGAAAAATCCCCCAAAATACGAAGAAAATCACACAAAAAAGGGGGGAAATCCCCAAGAAGAGGGAAAAATCCCCAAGAAGAGGGAAAAATCCCAAAGGAGAGGGAAAGAAAGCCCCCAAAAGTGGAAAAAATCCCCCAAAAGAGGGAAAAATCCCCCCAAAGAGGGGAAAAAATCCGCAAAAAGAGGGAAAAATCCCAAAAAAGAGGGGGGAAATCCCCAAAAAAGAGGGGGGAAATCCCCCCAAAGAGGGAAAAATCCCCCAAAAGGGGGAAAAATCCCCAAAACGAGGGAAAAAATCCCCCCAAAGAGGGAAAAATTGAAAAAAAGAGGGGGAAAATCCCCCAAAAGAGGGGGAAAATCCCCAAAAAAGAGGGGGAAAATCCCCTAAAAGAGGGGAATATTTCACAAAAAGAGGGAAAAATCCCCCAAAAGAGGGGGAAAATCCCCCAAAAGAGGGGGAAAATCCCAAAAAAGAGGGGAAAATCCCACAAAAGAGGGGGAAAATCCCCCAAAAGAGGGGGAAAATCCCAAAAAAGAGGGGAAAATCCCCCAAAAGAGGGGGAAAATCCCAAAAAAGAGGGGAAAATCCCACAAAAGAGGGGGAAAATCCCCCAAAAGAGGGGGAAAATCCCAAAAAAGAGGGGAAAATCCCCCAAAAGAGGGGGAAAATCCCAAAAAAGAGGGGAAAATCCCACAAAAGAGGGGGAAAATCCCCCAAAAGAGGGGGAAAATCCCAAAAAAGAGGGGAAAATCCCCCAAAAGAGGGGAAAATCCCCCAAAGGAGGGGAAAATCCCCAAAAAGAGGGGGAAAATCCCCAAAAAGAGGGGGAAAATTCCAAAAAAGAGGGGAAAATCCCAAAAAAGAAGGGGAAAATCCCAAAAAAGAGGGGAAAAATCCCCAAAAAGAGGGGGAAAATCTCCCAAAAGAGGGGAAAAAATCCCTAAAAAGAGGGGGGAAATCCCAAAAAAGAGGAGGAAAATTCCCAAAAAGAGGAAAAAATTTTAAAAAGAGGGGAAAAAAAACCCCAAAAGAGGGAAAAAATCCCCAAAATGTGGGGAAAAATCCCCCAAAAGAGGGGAAAATCCCCAGTTTGCAGCCCAGTGCCCGGGCGCTGCCCAGTCCCCCGAGACCGGGATTTCCCAGTTCGCACTGGCCGCTCGGCCGCCGTTTCCCAGTTTGCAGCTTCTCCCCGGGCTGCAAAACCCAGTTTGGAACTGGTTTCCCGTTTGCAGTGCCCAGGTCCCAGTTTGCTGGCCGTTCCCAGTTTGGAACTGGTTCCCAGTTGGCAGTCAAGTCCCAGTTCTGCATCCCAATTCCCAGTCTGCAGCTGGTTCCCAGTCCACCAAGCCCCATTTCCAACTGGTTTCCAGTGTGCAGTGCCCCATTCCCAGTTTGCAACTGGTTCCCAGTCTGCCAAGCCCCATTTCCAACTGGTTCCCAGTCCGTCAAGCCCCATTTACAACTGGTTCCCAGTTTGCAGTGCCCCGTTCCCAGTTTAGAACTGGTTCCCAGTCCACCAAGCCCCATTTCCAACTGGTTCCCAGTCCACCAAGCCCCATTTCCAACTGGTTCCCAGTCCGCCAAGCCCAGTTTGGAACTGGTTCCCAGTTTGCAGTGCCCCATTCCCAGTTTGGAACTGGTTCCCAGTCCGCCAAGCCCCATTTACAACTGGTTCTGAGCCCGCCTAGCCCAGCTTGCAGTTTAGAAGTGGGTCCCAGTCCACCAAGCCCAGTTTGGAACTGGTTTCCGGTTTGCCGTGCCCCATTCCCAGTTTGCAACTGGTTCTGTCTGCCAAGCCCCATTTACAACTGGTTCCCAGTGCCCCATTCCCAGTTTCCAACTGGTTCCCAGTCCACCAAGCCCCATTTCCAACTGGTTCCCAGTCCAAGCCCAGTTTGCGACTGGTTCCCAGTCCGCCAAGCCCCATTTCCAACTGGTTCCCAGTTTGCAGTGCCCCATTCCCAGTTTAGAACTGGTTCCCGGTCCACCAAGCCCCATTTCCAACTGGTTCCCAGTCCAAGCCCAGTTTGCAACTGGTTTCCAGTCCACCAAGCCCCATTTCCAACTGGTTCCCAGTCCAAGCCCAGTTTGCAACTGGTTCCCAGTCCATCAAGCCCGATTTCCAACTGGTTCCCAGTCCAAGCCCCGTTTCCAACTGGTTCCCAGTTTGCAGTGCCCCGTTCCCAGTTTCCAACTGGTTCCCAGTGCCCCATTCCCAGTTTGCAACTGGTTCCCGTTCCGCCAAGCCCCATTACCAACTGGTTCCCAGTCCAAGCCCAGTTTACAACTGGTTCCCAGTCCGCCAAGCCCCATTTCCAACTGGTTCCCAGTTTGCAGTGCCCCATTCCCAGTTTAGAACTGGTTCCCAGTGCCCCATTCCCAGTTTGCGACTGGTTCCCAGTCCGCCAAGCCCCATTTCCAACTGGTTCCCAGTTTGCAGTGCCCCATTCCCAGTTTAGAACTGGTTCCCAGTGCCCCATTCCCAGTTTGCAACTGGTTCCCAGTCCACCAAGCCCCATTTCCAACTGGTTCCCAGTCCAAGCCCAGTTTGCAACTGGTTCCCAGTCCATCAAGCCCGATTTCCAACTGGTTCCCAGTCCAAGCCCCGTTTCCAACTGGTTCCCAGTTTGCAGTGCCCCGTTCCCAGTTTCCAACTGGTTCCCAGTGCCCCATTCCCAGTTTGCAACTGGTTCCCGTTCCGCCAAGCCCCATTACCAACTGGTTCCCAGTCCAAGCCCAGTTTACAACTGGTTCCCAGTCCGCCAAGCCCCATTTCCAACTGGTTCCCAGTTTGCAGTGCCCCATTCCCAGTTTAGAACTTGTTCCCAGTGCCCCATTCCCAGTTTGCAACTGGTTCCCAGTCCGCCAAGCCCCATTACCAACTGGTTCCCCGTCCGCCAAGCCCCGTTTACAACTGGATCCCAGTCCAAGCCCAGTTTGCGACTGGTTCCCAGTCCGCCAAGCCCCATTTCCAACTGGTTCCCAGTCTGCCAAGCCCCATTTACAACTGGTTCCCAGTCCAAGCCCAGTTTACAACTGGTTCCCAGTCCGCCAAGCCCCATTTCCAACTGGTTCCCAGTCCTCCAAGCCCCGTTTCCAACTGGTTCCCAGTTTGCAGTGCCCCATTCCCAGTTTAGAACTGGTTCCCAGTGCCCCATTCCCAGTTTGCAACTGGTTCCCGTTCCGCCAAGCCCCATTACCAACTGGTTCCCAGTCCGCCAAGCCCCATTTCCAACTGGTTCCCAGTCCTCCAAGCCCCGTTTCCAACTGGTTCCCAGTTTGCAGTGCCCCATTCCCAGTTTAGAACTGGTTCCCAGTGCCCCATTCCCAGTTTGCAACTGGTTCCCGTTCCACCAAGCCCCATTACCAACTGATTCCCAGTCCAAGCCCAGTTTACAACTGGTTCCCAGTCCGCCAAGCCCCATTTCCAACTGGTTCCCAGTCTGCCAAGCCCCATTTACAACTGGTTCCCAGTCCAAGCCCAGTTTACAACTGGTTCCCAGTCTGCCAAGCCCCATTACCAACTGGTTCCCAGTCCAAGCCCAGTTTACAACTGGTTCCCAGTCCGCCAAGCCCCATTTCCAACTGGTTCCCAGTCCGCCAAGCCCCATTTCCAACTGGTTCCCAGTCCAAGCCCCGTTTCCAACTGGTTCCCAGTTTCCAGTGCCCCATTCCCAGTTTCCAACTGGTTCCCAGCCCCCCCCGCCCCAAGAACTCCGCAGCCACTCCGCCTTTATTATTATTCTTTTTTTTTGTCCGTCTTCCTTCCTTTTTTTTGTCCTTTTTTCTCCTTTTTCGCCTTTTTCCCCCCCCCCCCTCGCTTTTTTTTACCTTTTTTTTCATGCACTAAGCGCATCGGCCCTGGAAAATTTACCACAAAATCGTTAAAAACGTCAAAACGTCCTTAAAAGAAGCAGAAAAAGGCAACGTCTATCACCAAAACTACGGGGGGGGGAGGGGGTGTTAGGCCCTAAAAAAGACAAATTAAAAAAAAGAAACCCAAAACCGCTCGCGCCGTCCTGCCCGCCGGCGGGGAAAACCCCCCAAAACCCCCCAAAATCCAATTTTTTGGGCAAAGGAATCAAGAAAATCACTATTTTTGCCTTTTTTTTTCCCCGCCGGTGGCGGGGTTTTAACGGAAAAAAGGGGAAATTAAAAATAAAAAGGGGAAATTAAAAATGAAAAGGGGAAATTAAAAATAAAAAGGGGAAATTAAAAATAAAAAGGGGAAATTAAAAATAAAAAGGGGAAATTAAAAATGAAAAGGGGAAATTAAAAATGAAAAGGGGAAATTAAAAATAAAAAGGGGAAATTAAAAATAAAAAGGGGAAATTAAAAATAAAAAGGGAAATTAAAAATAAAAAGGGAAATTAAAAATAAAAGGGGAAATTAAAAATAAAAAGGGGAAATTAAAATTAAAAAGGGGAAATTAAAAATAAAAAGGGGAAATTAAAAATGAAAAGGGGAAATTAAAAATGAAAAGGGGAAATTAAAAATGAAAAGGGGAAATTAAAAATAAAAAGGGGAAATTAAAAATAAAAAGGGGAAATTAAAAATAAAAAGGGGAAATTAAAAATAAAAAGGGAAATTAAAAATAAAAGGGGAAATTAAAAATGAAAAGGGGAAATTAAAAATAAAAAGGGAAATTAAAAATAAAAAGGGGAAATTAAAAATAAAAAGGGGAAATTAAAAAGGGGAAATTAAAAATAAAAGGGGAAATTAAAAATAAAAAGGGGAAATTAAAAATAAAAAGGGGAAATTAAAAATAAAAAGGGGAAATTAAAAATGAAAATGGGTTTTTTTTGGAGGATTTCAAGAATTTACTGCGTTAAAAATGAGGCTTCGGGGCGTTAGCCCCCCCCCAAAATTTAAAAAATGGGGTTCAACCGTCGGAAAACCCACAATAAACAGGGAGGCGACCCCAAAATTGGCCCAAAACGGCGCCGGAAAAGGGGGAAAATGGTTAAATCCTCGGGTTTTGCCCCGTTTTGAGGGGGGAAAAGCAACGCCGCCGTTTTTCCCCCTCGACTTTTACCTGATTTTGCCTTTTTTTTCCCCAACTCTTCAGCGCTGAAAACAAAAAAAACCTCAAAAAAGGCTCCTCGGGCACCAAAACCGCGGTTTTTAACAGCAAAAAAACCCCTCCCCGGGTGAAAATTTGGGGGTTTTTTCCCCTATTTTTCTTCTTTTCAGGGTTTTTTGGCCAATTTGATGGATTAAAAAAAATAAACCCCAAGCCGGCGGCCGCTATTTACACCAAGACTTTTGTTTTAAAGCACGAGACGGGAGAAATTGGGGGGAAAAAAGCCCTTTTTGGGGTTTTTGTGGGCCGGGGGAGGGGCGGCGGGGGGGGGGGGGCAGGGATTTTTGGGGGGATTTGGGTTGTTTTCGTCACCGGTTTGGGGGGGTTTTGGGGCGTCTTAAAGTGCGAAGAGACCCAGGAGGGGCGGCGGGAGCCTTCCCCGTGCTCTCCCAGTGGTACCATGAAAATCCAGTTTAAAACCACGCCGGTACTGGGAAGCAAAGGGGGGGGGGGGGGGGGGAGATGGACCCAGGCATCCGGGTGCCCCCCATCCCCCACCCAGGGCACCCCACCCCCCCACGGGACCCAGGCGTCCTCAACCGCAACCAAATTCCCGTTATTTTTTGTTTGTTTGTTTGTTTTTTTCTTCCCCAAACCCAATCCCCGTCGGCTCAATCCCAAAATCGGCACCGGTTTTTCCGGAGAAAAACCCCAAATCCAGCCAAAAACGGGGTGCGGGGGAGGGGAGGGGGCAACGGGCCCGATCCCTCCCCTCCGGTAAGTGCCAAAATCCCGGGAGAGATCCCTGGAAAAGGGGGGGAGGGGGAGAGCCCCCCCCCCACCCCGGGGAGGTCCTGGGATTCATCCGGAGGATTCCTGGGATGCGGCGGCGGCGGCTGAGCCTCGGGGGCGCGGCGGGGATTCCTTGGGATGCGTCGGGCGAGCGGTGGGACGTCTCGGATGAGCCTTAGGCTGAGCTGGACCGCGTCGGATGAGCCTTAGGCTGAGCTGGACCACGTCGGATGAGCCTTAGGCTGAGCTGGACCACGCTGGATGACCTTTAGGCTGAGCTGGACCGCGTTGGATGAGCCTTAGGCCGAGCTGGACCGCGTTGGATGAGCCTTAGGCCATGCTGGACCACGTTGGATGAGCCTTGGGCTAAGCCGGACCATGTTGGATGAGCCTTAGGCTAAGCCGGACCGCGTTGGATGAGCCTTAGGCTGAGCTGGACCACGTTGGATGAGCTTTAGGCTGAGCTGGACCATGTTCGATGAGCCTTGGGCTAAGCTAGACAAGCCTTAGGCTAAGCTGGACTATGCTGGACAAGCTTTAGGCCATGCTGGATGAGCCTCGGGCCATGCTGGACCATGTTGGATGAGCTTTAGGCTAAGCTGGATCACGTTGGATGAGCTTTAGGCTAAGCTGGACCATGTTGGATGAGCTTTAGGCTAAGCTGGACCATGTTGGATGAGCCTTGGGCTAAGCTGGACAAGCCTTAGGCTAAGCTGGACCATGCTGGACAAGCCTTAGGCCATACTGGACCATGTTGGATGAGCTTTAGGCTAAGCTGGACCGTGTTGGATGAACCTCAGGCCATGCTGGATCACGTTGGATGAGCCTTGGGCCATGCTGGACGAGCCTTACGCTAAGCTGGACCATGCTGGACCATGTTGGATGAGCTTTAGGCTAAGCTAGACCACGTTGGATGAGCCTCAGGCTAAGCTGGACAAGCCTTAGGCTAAGCTGGACCATGTTGGATGAGCCTCAGACCATGCTGGACCATGTGGGACGAGCCTTGGGCTAAGCTGGACCATGCTGGACAAGCCTTAGGTCATGCTGGACCATGCTGGACGAGCTTTAGGCTGAGCTGGACCATGCTGGACAAGCCTTAGGCCATGCTGGACCATGCTGGATGAGCTTTAGGCTGAGCTGGACCATGCTGGATGAGCCTCGGGCTAAGCTGGACAATGCTGGATGAGCCTTAGGTCATGCTGGACCATGCTGGATGAGCCTTGGGCTAAGCCGGACTATGGTGGATGAGCCTTGGGCTAAGCTGGACAATGCTGGATGAGCCTTAGGCTAAGCTGGACCACACTGGATGAGCCTTGGGCTAAACTGGACAATGCTGGATGAGCCTTAGGTCATGCTGGACCATGCTGGATGAGCCTTGGGCTAAGCCGGACTACGGTGGATGAGCCTTGGGCTAAGCTGGACCATACTGGATGAGCCTTAGGCTAAGCTGGACCACACTGGATGAGCCTTGGGCTGCATCGAAGAAGCCCGGGGCTGTGCCGGACCACACTGGATGAGCCTCGGTCTGCACCGCAGCGCGTCGGACGAGCCATACTGGACCATACTGGGAGAGCTGGGGCCGTGCCGGCTGAGCCTCGGGCCACGTTGGATGAGCTTCAGCCGGTGCCGGCCGAGTCCCACGGGACGCGAGGGGGTTTGGCGGCGCCGGGGCCGAGGCGAAAAGTCCAGGGACAGCCGGCGAAGCGTCCGATCTGCCGAGCGCCCCGGCCCGCGGCTCCGCCGGCTCAACCCCACCGTCCCGGCCGGCGCCGGCTCCGTTCCTCGACCTCCCTTTTTGCCCAAACCGAAAAAGGTGGGGGGGGGGGGGGGGGGGGAAATCCTCCCGGAACCCCAAGTCCGAGCGCCCCGGCGCGCTCCCGCCGCGCTCCCGCCGCGCCCAAGACTGCGCCGGGGCGGGAAAGGGCGAGCCCAAGCCTGGCATTCGTTTCCCCGTCTCCGCCGGGCGCCCCAGACCAGACCAAATTCTCGTGGTTTTGTGGGTTTTTTTTCCGGTTTTTTGTTGATTTGTTGGGGTTTTTTGTTGTTTTTGTTGGGTTTTTGTTTGTTTGCTTGTTTTTCGGCCGGCGCCAGCTCACAGCGTGTGCTGCTCCGCGTGGAGCTGGGGCGGGAGGAGCGGTTGGACGGGCGACTGCGGCGACGGCGGCGGGGTCCGGGGAGGGGAGGGTTGAACCGTAGCCGGGGCGGCGGGGAGGAAGGGAGCGCCGGGAGGCGCGGCGGATGGCGAACCGGGAGCGGCGCTGGGGGGCTCGAGGATGGGCCGGTTGTAGAAAAAGAAGGGGCACTGCTGGATGAAGAGTTCGATGATTGTCTGGTAGGTACGGGTGGCCGTCAGGGCGTCCATCGTGCTGAAGTCGGGTCTCATCAAGGTGGGCCAGAAGCAGATGGAGAGGTTCTCGCTGGTCATCAGGTTCACCCGGTGGTTGTGGCTGACCCTACGGCACGAGAAAGGGGAGAAAACGCCGGTCGGCAAGATGCCGTCTGGGAACGCGATTGGCCTCGACGCCGGCCGGCTGTAGAGGCGACCCCAAGTCCCGGCATTCCGGGGGGTTTTGGGGTGCCCCAGAGCCGTCCCGGGAACCCCGATACGTACTTGTTCAAGTGTCCGATGACGTATTTGAAGACCTCGTAGTTCTCCTTGGGAAATTTCCTCAGTACTTCCTTCAGCGCGTGGAGTTTTTGCTCCCGGTCGTTGATTTCTACCGGGAGGGAAAACGAGAGGAATCGGGAAGCTGTCGCGACAGAGAAACGCTCGCCGGGCATGGCAGCCGGCGGTGGCATCTTGGCGAGGAGGATTTTTTGGGCCAGCAGCTCGAGCGGATCATCCGTTTTTCCCAAAACTTAAACCCACGCCGCTCACGGGCGCAGGCCGGCGCCGAGCGGCGACGCCGGAGGGGAGCATCTCCGGCCAGAAACGAGCGTGGAGGGTGTAAATTAATAAGGAGATGCGCTCGCAAATGGGTTTTGATGGTACGAATTAACGAGACGTGCCGCAAACGAGCCGCTACGGCGGGAATTAATAAGGAAACGGGCCGAGGCGTACTCACTGTGGGCTTCCACCAGCTCAACCTGCATGGTGTAAGGGACCAGGGGTTCAGGAAGCTCGGAGAAGAAACTCTTCATGGCACCGGCCACGGTGTTGACGGTGAAATCCTTCTCAGCCAGATCCAGGCCGTGATCTGCAAGGGGAAAAGTCTCGGGGTTACGTCCCCGGGCTCACGGTCGCACCCCGAAGCGCCGAGGGGTGCGGGAAGCCGACGGCGGGGTTCGCCCCGAAGCGGCTCGGCGTTGCCGTCGGCGCAAAACCACCTCTCCGTTTCACAGAGGAGCCGAACGCCGGCGCCCAGCGGCACGAGGGGGCGAAGGAAGGGCGTGAAAACGGATAAACGGAAAAACGCAGGGAACCGGAGAGTCCCCGGTGCCCGGCGTCGCCGATTGGGACGGCACGGGGCAGCGCGGCCGCGGCGGGTTATAAAAACAAGCGCGAAGCGCGTCTAAACGCGGTTTTCGTCCTAAAACCGCTCTGGCGGCGGCGACGCGGGCGCGTTGGGCGCGGGCCTCCCGCGAATTTTGGGGTGGGAAAGGAGGAAATCCCGACCGCGGAGGTTACCCTGGTCGAACTGGCGCTGCAGGCTCTCCATCTCCGACTTGTTTCCGCTCACGCGATAAATGCCTTCGGTGCTCAGCCCTGGCGAGGAAAAAGAGGGGGTATCGGTGCAAGGGGGGGGCTTGCGCAAACCGGAGGGGGGGGTTTTGGGGTCACCCCCCCCTATAAATCCTTATTTCTAGGCGTGAAAATTCTCCCGCGGAGAATTTTATTTTTTTAATTCAAAAAATTAAACGGCGAAGCCGAACCAACGTCAAACACCGAAGTCGAACCAACCCGCCCGGAGCTCCGCGCACAATATCTCACCCCCGATTCATCTTTTTACCCCCCCAACCTATTTTTTTTTAATTTTTTTTTACCCCAACCTCAATTTTAGGTGATTTATCCCCAGGTTTCACCTCCTTTGTGCCCGTTTAAAGCGTTAACGATTAATTCCAATTGCAGCACGCTGCGACGGCACTGACGTCTCTTCCGCGCAAGGCATCTTTGCCCAAATAATATTCATTTTTTTTGGCGCGCAGAGGCGGGGGAAAGAAATAAAACCCGGTTTTCCCGAAGGGAAAACACTGCCTGGATTTTCCGGCTGGGAGACCGGGAGGTGAAGCGGCATCGGCTGTTTTTCTTGGAGCGGCGTCGGCTCATGCTTTGCCATCGGCAAAATAAAAACGCCGGAGAAAAGGAGAAGCACGCGCTGGTCGGTCTCCCCGTGACACCTACCTGGAGCAAGAGCTTGAAGGGGGAAAAAGCCGTCGGGAAAAATGCCTGGAGCTTATTTTGGTGTTAATTAGGGCTGCCGGCGGCTGAAAATGTCACGCCGTACCCACCGACATCAACGGCAGAGGGAAAGGTGCAAGGCGAGCCCCGAAAAAAACACATCGGCAGCCAGAGTTCGCCTGAATTATTTCAGCCCTTCGTCTCCGAAGCCGGGATGGGAACAGCAAACGGCCGAGGCCGGCGTTTCCCCGAGCACACTCGTTTTGGTAATAAAAAAAAAAAGGATCCAGGGAATTTTACGCCTTCCCGGATAAAACGCGGCGACCGGAGCTTGCCGTACGTTGCCGTCGCGCTCCGGCCTACAAGAGACAGAAAACCCGGCGGCCGGTCGCTCTTACCTGTCGCTTCGATGTACTCGATGCATCGCTCGATAAAGATGGGAATGGGTTTTTCCGGAGTCACTACGTTGGTCAAAGGCACCCCAAAATAGTTGCTTTCCCACGTCGTCTTCGTGATGGACGGCCGAGGTTTGGGCTTTGGTTTCTGCGGGAGAGAGCGGAGCGGAGTTGAGGCCGATACCCCAAATACGTTCGTTTATTTAGACGCTTAAATCCGCAAGTTGACCCGTTACCGCCGAGGTGGGAAGGACGCGGAGGCCGCTCTTCGAATCTTTACGCGGTGAAGGATATCGGCAGCCAAAATCCAGTTATTTTGGCAGGAGCGGCGTGACCCGATCCGACGGGGAAAGCCGCCGCCCCGACGAGCTCCCGCTGCTCCTCGGCCGACCGTAGCCTAAAACGCGGCTTTGCTGGGCTGAATTCCCGACTTGGCCTGATCCAGCGGGAGCCGGGGAGGGAAAAACCCTCCCGGAGACGCTCCCGCATCCGCAGCATCCTCGCCGACAGCCGCCGGACCCGGATAACGTACCAATTCCAGTGGATCGCTATTTATTCAAGCAATTTATTATTTATCCCAATGGATCTTTATTTATCCCAGTGAATTTTTATTTATCCCAATAGATTATTATTCATCCCAATGGATTATTTATTCATCCCAATGGATTATTTATTCATCCCAACGCATTATTATTCATCCCAACGCATTATTTATTCATCCCAACGCATTATTCATTCATCCCAACGCATTATTCATTCATCCCAACGCATCATTCTTCATCCCAACGCATCATTCTTCATCCCAACGCATCATTCTTCATCCCAACGCATTATTATTAATTCCAACGCATTATTATTCATTCCAACTGATTATTATTCATCCCAACACATTATTCTTCATCCGAATGGATTATTATTTATTCCAATGGATTATTATTAATTCCAACAGATTATTATTAATTCCAACAGATTATTATTCATCCCAATGGATTATTATTTATTCCAACGGATTATTATTCATTTCAATGGATTATTATTCATCCCAACATATTATTCTTCATCCCAATGGATTATTATTTATTCCAATTGATTATTATTCATCCCAACACATTATTATTCGTCCCAAAGCATTATTATTCACTCCAATGGATTATTATTTATCCTAATGGATTATTATTTATCCCGACAAATGTTACATTATATATTATTATTATATTATGAATAGGACATTTAATCAAGAGGGCTGCCATTATTATTTATTCAAATAAATTATTATCCTCACGAATAACTTATTTATTCCAGAGCGAGGCGGAGATGGCAGTTACGGATGGGGAAACCACTTCTCCCAACGCTCCCTTCCCCGCTACGGGATATTAAGCCCAACCGGAGGCTGACGGATTTCATCCCCAACGCCATCGCTCGCCAACGTCTAAGGCGAAGCCGCTTGGATGTCACGGCTTCGGGGGAAAAAAATCATCCAAAAAACCCAATTTTTTCATCAAAATAGGCATTTTTGCCAGTTTTTAGCTGAAAAAACTTCTCTAGGTGAAGAAGGGAATGACCAGAAAATGGAAGAATCCAATGGGATTCCACCAAGGCGAAGTTCACCCAACTTGGGGAACTTCTAGGGTGAAGCGGCTGGCCTGGTAGCCGAGGGGAGAGCGGTGGACAGGGTCTGCCCGGGCTTCAGTAGGGCTTTTGCCACCATCTCCATCAGATTCTCCTTGGAGAAGCTGTTGCTGAGCAGAGGGGGAGGTGGGTTGAAGATTGGCCGAATGGCCAAGCCCAAGGGGTGGTGAGCAGCGGAGTAAAGTCTAGTTGGAGGCCGGTGCTCAGTGGTCCACCCCAGGGGTCAATCCAGTCCTAACGTCTTCATTAATGATCTGGATGATGGGGCAGATGACACCAAATTGTGGCTGATAGCCCCGAGGGTCGTGCTGCCGTCCAGAGGGACCTCAAGAGGCTGGAGAAACGGGCTGATGGGAACCGGCTGAAGTTCAACCAGGAGAAGTGCAAAGTCCTGCCCCCGGGGAGGGACAACCCCAGGCACCAGTGTACGCCGAGGGGCCACCCGGCTGGAAAGCAGCTCGGCAGAGAAGGACCTGGAGGTCTTGGCGGACCCTAGGTTGACCATGGGTCAGCAAGGCGCCACAAAGGCGGCCAACGGTGTCCTGGGCTGCGTTAGACAAAGCCTTGCCAGCAGGTGGAGGGAGATGATCCTTCTCTGGTGAGGACACACTTGGCAGAGACATGGACTTAGTAAAGAGAGACCTTCTGGTGGCCTTTCAATATATAAAGGGGTGTAGAAGATGGAGAGAGGCTTTTCCCAGGGTCTGTAGGGACAGGACAAGGGGCAACGGTTTTAAACTGACAGGTTTTTGTTGGACGTACGGAAGAGATGTTGTACCATGAAGGTGGGGAGATGCAGGAGCAGGTTGCCCAGAGAAGCTATGGATGGCCCATCGTGGGAAGCGTTCCAAGGGCAGGTTGGACGGGGCTTGGAGCAACCTGATCCAGTGGGAAATGTCCCTGCCAACGGCAAGGGCTTGGCCTGGGTGGGCTTTGAAGGTCCCTTCAACCCAAAACACTTCTGGGCTTCTACGGAATAAGCAACCTAGTGGATCTAGTGGAAGATGTCCCTACCCATGGATCTACGGATGAGCAACCTGATCTAGCGGAAGATGTCCCTACCCATGGATCTTTGAAGGTCCCTTCCAACCCAACCCATTCCACGATCAGGATTTTGCTACTAAACTTCCCAGAACGAGCAAATCAACCCCGCAACGCGTCACCAAAGCAAAGGTGGAACCCCAAACGCTTCCTCCAGCCTGGGGGCAAGGTGGTACCTGCCACCGCGCACCCTTCCCATCGGCAAAACGAAGATGAAGCTGTGACTCAAAAAATAAAATCCCCCAAATTAAGGGGGAGCAATTAAAACGCCGAGCACCGCTATTAGCGGCAGCATCCGCTGCCCGGCCACGTTCCTCGGTTTCCCCTTGGAAAACGGGACGTGCCGCAATACAGCACGGGAGCGAAACCCGAAACGCCAGCTGGAAACCCAAAAAAGCCAATTATAAACCCAAACCTGCCGGCTGGAAACCCGGTCCCGTCACCGAAGCCTCTTCCCTTTGGGAAGGGGGTGTCCCACGCCACGGGATCGAGCTATCTGTCGCCGTAAGGGAAGTTTCTGCCTACGTGGGTCGAAACCTTTTTTGGGGAAACCCGAAACACCTTTTTTTTTTGGGGGGGGGGGGGAGCCTCAAAACACCGTTTTTGGATGAGCGCAACCAGTTCTCCCCGAGCACCCCGCCAGGAGCGGGAGCATCCAGACGGAGCTTGCTTTCACGCAGCGAGCGGAAAACGATGCTTTCGGACGTAGAAGGGAAACCGAGGAAGGTCTCGGTTCGACGGCGCAGGCACCGGGATCGTTCCCGGAGGCCGAGGGCGTCGCTCCAGCCCCAGCCGAGGAGAGGAGGATTTCGTTTTGCTCCTTCCTGCTTGGCAGATCCTTGCGGGCGGCTCTCCCTTTGTTTTCCAAGTGGAAATTAATAACGCCTCTTAATTACCGGGATTGGTTTTGCAGCGGCGGGCGGCCCCGAGCAGGACGTCCGGCGGCTGCCGCTGCTCCCTCTGCCAGGTCCGGGGCAGCGCAGCCCCCGCTTCCCTTCCTCCTCCTGCCTCCCCTCTTCCTCGCACACCTATATACGCCCACATTGTAACGTATATGAATGGATATAACATCCGTGCCTATATAGATGTGTCTATAACGCGGGCGCGTGCACCTACGCGTGCGTATATATTGCGCGCGCGCATGCGTGTATATATAGTGTGCGTATGCACGTGTGTATAGCATGTGTTTATATGTGTGTGCGTGTATATAGCATTTATATATGATACATATGTATATGTGAACATATAAGCACGTGTACCTGTGTATATAACGTGCGTGCACGTATAAGTGTGTAAATATATGTCTGTATATACGTGACATCTGCATGATGTCTGTGTGTACATATATTTAACACGTAACGTGTTTAACGTGTGTATATTTATTGTATATATTTAATGTAATGTATATTTAACGGGTGTGCATGTATTTGTGGGCGTGATGCGTGAGTGCCTGTGTATGCGCCGCGTGTACGATATATCTGTATGTATATGTTTGCGTCTGTACATATATAATGTGTGTATCGTACGTTTCTATATGTTGTATCTATATATATATGTGCGTGCGTGCGTTCTTCCATCCCGCCGCAGCGCCAGGCGGTTTCGTTCCCACGGACCACGCAAGCACGGCTTGGCTTCTCCATCCGCATCCACGCGCGGGAGCCAAGATGTCCGCCACGTCTTGGGGTGGGCGGGACGCCCACCACGTCCCCAACACCGCCACGTCACACTCAGGGCCGCGGGGCTTTGACGGCCAACCGTTGGCCATCGACGCGCCAACCGTTGGCCTTCAACGGGTGAAGGCTGGCCTTCGGCGCGCCAACCGTTGGCCATCGGCACGCCAACCATTGGCCTTCAACGAGCCAACTTTGGCTTCTACTTGAAGGCCTACTTAGGCCTTCAACGAGCCAAAGCCGGCCTTCAACGAGCCAAAGCCGGCCAAGAAGTCCAAAGACTACTCAACCACGCGGCACCTCGAACCGGCAGGCTCATCCAAAACCGGTTTCACCCTCTAAAAAGCAGATCCACCATCGTGCCGAAGAGCGGCAGCGAATCCAGGTGGATTTTGTAGAGCCGCGGCAGCACGACGCATCTAGAGAAGAGCCACGCGAGAGCGGCAAGAGACAACAACTGAGAGGCGTCCTCAACTTCCCAGCGTCTTCTCTGGTCGGGCACATCGAGCTTCACCCCATTTCTTTAAACGACTCTACGCCAATAATAGTAACTTTACTACGTTCATCCACGTTAAAGAGAATTCCCAAGGCAGATGGAGGCCACGTTTCGGTTAATTGTACCTCAAAACTCGTAACTTCTGAGGGCGGAATGAACTTTCTCAGAAGCGCGTCGTGAGGATAAAGTCGTCGGAGCCGAACGCCCGCGGTGGAAACGGTGGAGGTGATTTTGGTATAGGACCGCAAGTTCACGCACTCCACGCCAACAGCGAGTTAACGCACAATAAAAGAAAGAGATTCTGCGCTCACCCGACTCCTCGATCAATCAGTAAATACATGAAAAACACGCCATGAAGGTGACGGCGGGGGCTCCCGCCCTCGTTCACCCTTTACGCCTGGCGGTACGCCCCAGCCTCCACCCCCCGAATCCCACGACCGAAGGGCAGAAAGCACCAGCCTACCTTCGTCGTCCTTCTCAGGCTGCGCAGGATGTTCCTCCTCCTCGGATCTTCCCCGTCGGCCGTTTCGTAGGGGATAACGGCGTTATCGCCTTTATACCCTTGGGAAGTCTGGTCTTCCTCTTTCTTTCGAATGGGTCCCAGCTCATCGTCGCTCCCAACGCTGAAGCTGGTTCGGTAGCTAGCAAACCTGCCCAGCCTCGTGCAGCGCGTCCGATACAGCACGGGCTTGCTAACGACCGACACCTTGCGCCCCCGCTCCAGGGAGCTGGTGTCCATCTCGCTGTCCGAGCCGTTGCCGCTGCCGTTGGATTGGGTTTTGTTAATGTTTCGGATGGTGATGATCTTGCCCTGGGTGCTGTCGTGAGGCACGGAGTAGATGTTCTCCTCTTCGTTTCTGGGTTTGACCACGGCATCCATCGGCTCGGCGTAATCGGAAGGATCGAAGCAGTCGGGGGGCAACCAGCTACTGGAAGACACGGACTTCCTCTGCCCGTCCCGATGCCCCTGCTCCAAATACGACAGGTCCCCCTTCGTAATGTCAAAATGCACGGGGGGCTTTGGTTTCACCGGAGGAGGTACTTTGTTGTTCAGCTTGCTTTCAAAAGTGTTCATGACGGAAATGAAAGACAAGCTGTCGTTCCCCTCCAGCTCCATGGAAAGCTTCGAGTGGTCTTTGGGCAGGGCGGGCATGGACGTGTCCTCTCTGAAGGGGCTGTAGGTGGGGGGCTCGACGTCCTCCTCCGAGTCCTGCAGGTTGGAGTTGCAGAGAGGGGAGCCCGCTCGAGGCGAGTTGAACACCTCCTCCGTCGTGCTGCAGGCTTCGGCCGCGTTGTCGTACATGTGGGTGGCTTCAATGATGTTTTTTTTCTCCACCACATCTTTAAAAAACGAGTGGAAAATCTCCAGCTTGTGCTGCGGCTGGCTACAAGGTATCGTGGTGAACTTGCCGTCGATCTCCTGGGCGATCTCCTCGCCCTCGGTGAGCTGCTCTCGGCTCAAGTCGTTGTCCAGGATGTCTATGGAGCCGTCCGTGAGCGCCACAACCTGTATGGGGATGATATCCTGCACCTCGCAGAGAAAGGCACGTAGCATGGCCAGGGACGCCTTGCGTTTCGCCGAGTAAAAGACGATGTACCCGTGGACGAGCCGGCTTTTCCTAATGCTAAAGGAGGAATGGTAGGAAAGGAGGGAGAGCTCCACGCGCCTCTTGTGCGGCCCGATGGATAACTCGAGGAGGACGGAGCTGCTGCTGCCGCACTGCGAAGGTCTGTAGGTCTGGGATTGCAGGATGGGTAAAAGGATGTCGTCCGCGTTGAAGGGATCGCCGCACATCAAGCACATGACGATCCGAAGATCGACGTCCGCCAGGTCCTTGATGCTGGAGGTCGAGCTGACGAGGTTTAAGTTGCGTTTCGAGTCCAGCAACCCCTTCAAAACCTGGCTGATCTGCTTCTCGTTGATGTTACGGCCGTACCCGATGCCAGCAGAGGCGGGGTCCAGAAAGACGCACTGCAGCTTGCTCGCGATCTGCTGGCCTTGCTGTATCAAGCTATGTAGCGTCTCGCCGCTGGTGTCCCCCCTCTTGTTAACGAGGATGAGCGTCAGAGGAAGGTGAACCAAGTGATTATCCCTCCTACCGATGGTCGACTCCCGGCTCTTTTCAATGCTTTCCACCACGTAGGACAGCGACTCCTTCGAGTTGTAAAGGCAGAGACAACCGTGAGGCTGAAAGGTGGGCGTCTGGAAAGAGTTAACGGGGAGCCGGACGTTGCCCTCGATCGGCCTCAGGGACAGCTCGTACATCTTACCTTCGATCACGTACTTGTCGTCGTTGGTGCAGAGCGCCCGGATCTCGTTGGCCAGCTCGCGCGCCAAACCGTCCTTGCCGAGGATCACCAGATTGATCCTGTCGATGTTGGAGTCCGAAAGCAAGTTCTTCTGGTTGCGTTCGGAAGGCCTGATGAAGCGGGAGCTGATGAGGTGCTCGATTTTAGAGTCTACGCAAACCGGGCAGCTCGGACACGTTTCCTTCGTCGGGTGGTACACGAAGTGGATGTGCTTCAAAATCAGGGCGTCCCGCTCAGCCTGCAGCTTCTGCAGAGCTTTGAACCTTTGCTCTTCGCCCAAGACATCCTGAATGACGCCCATTTTCTCCTTGCTGGGTTTAGCGTCGAGCTCCAGTTCGTAAAACAGCTCCGAGTACTCCAAGAGCAGCTCCTGAAACTCCTCCTTGGCCTTTTCGATGATCTGTTTTTGGTGCTTGCTGTAGATATCCATATAAATCGACTCCTCCAGCCACATGTAAAAATCCTCGTTCATAATGAAACTGCGGGCTTCCTCCCAGGGCTTCCCGGGCGTGATGAAAGGCGAAGTCTCCAGGTTTTCTTTGAAAGCTCTTCTCATTTCTGCCCTTTTCCTCTCGTTCCTCAGCTTTTCTAAATGAGCTTCGTAGAGCTGCTCGGCGGGCTGGGTCTCCATCAGGTCGAAGGGAATACGCTCGTTCTCCATGTTGTCGATGTGGCTCGTGGCGTCCCAGGGCGTCTCTTCCAGGACGATAAACCATTTCAGAAAGTCCGGCTTCGTCTCCAAGAGCTTCTCCACTTTTACGCAGCTCAGGTGATCTATTTCATCCAGGTCCGGGATGAGGGCTTCAAACGCCTGAGGAAGCATGGCGAGATACATCTTCCGCCGGCGCTCTATGTGCTCCTGCTTGAGGCGGTGGACGTGCTGCAGAAACAGCTTTTTGGCTTTCTGCGTCCCTTCCAGGTAGACGTAATCCTGATACTCCGGAGAGGACTGCATCTTGCGGCTGACGTTCAACCACGTCTCGTTGTGGTTTTTGACGATGCGGCTGACCAGCCACTCGTACTTGTCTTTAGCAGCAGCGATCTGTTGGCTTTGCTGTTTCAAAGCTTCGAAGTAGGGGATGATTTTGGTCTTTCCCCGGCTTTTATCAATCAGCTGCACTAAGGTGCTGAAAGCCAAGTCAATGTTCACATTGGATCTAGCCGACGTCTCCACGACCTGGAGGTTCTTTTTGCTTAAGGCAAAAGTATGTGCATCCCTAATGTACCGCTCCACGCCTTCGTCACACTTTGTCAGGACCACCACGATGGGTTTTTTTGTTTTCGCTAGTTGATTGTAAAGATTTGAAACGAATTTGAGCTGATCATCAAAGTTCCTGTTCATACCCCTGCTAACATCAATGCAGAGAAGAAAGCCATCCACCAGCAGCTTTCCATCCGGCATCTGTTTTTGTTCAAAGTCCTGTTCCAGCCCGAGCTGATCAGTGCAAAAGTACATGAGCTTTTCAGCCGACGCCAGTTTGGTCGCGGCAGCCCTCTTGATATAGGGCTGCAGGGCCGTGCTGCGGTGAGGCTGAAAGGTCTGGTCGTCGATAAACTCCGTCTGCTCCACAACATGCATTTTACATTCGACGCAGTCCTCCAGGGAACGCACAACTTCCCCCCAGTAGAGGAAATGGTCATTATTGACCACCCTTCCCCCAAAGTCACTGGTGCTGAGAACCGAAGTGTGGTCCAAATGAAACTCATCCGCGCTGGGCCGTACAAACCGGTTGCAAAGGCAGGATTTCCCAATGCCGCACTGTCCCTTCTCCTTCTCCGTCCCGGACAATCCCACCACGCTAATGTTATAGGTGGGAATGCGAACATCTTGCTTTCTTGCCATCATCATCGTCCACACATCCTGTCCCAGTCAACTGCTTCCAAGAGGATTAGTGTTTCCGGCACCCGGTGCGACTTGGGAGCTCGGTGGAAGGCGGGGTGACGGTTCTCAAGCCAGGCAGGGCGCCGAGGCGACGAAGTTCGTCGTTCCCATCCTGTACGTACCAGCAGCGCTTCAGTTCTTGCTGGTCCCCGTCGTTGGACGGCCGACGTTTCCCCCTAGGAGAAAGAGAAAAAACCATCAGCGTTTCACCTCAGGAACCCCAAACGCATCTAATTCCGCCCGTACGATTGCATAAAACCCCTAGCGCCGACGCCGGGGAGATACCGGCAGCGGCGAAGACGCGTCAACCGCAGCATCCGACCGAGCGCTAACCGCAGCGGGCACAGCTTCCCCACCGTCGTCGCGAGCGGCCTGTGGGCGCAAACCACAAGCCGACCGCGGGGTTTGTGGCAGATCGAGGTCACGGTCTGCCCCCCAACCGGGCAGGGAGCAAGAAAACCGGCTCGGCAGCGGAGGGAAGAGAGGAGGGGATCCCCGGTGGAGCCTGGGGGAGAGGGTTTGCGTCGCGGCTGTTTCCGATTCGACGAAAGCGAGTAAAAACCAACCGTCCCGTCTTTTCTTTGCCTTTTGACCTAAGATCAAGCGTAGCGCCGGCTTAACGCCCAATACCGCTTCGACCGGGAGGATTACCTCTTCGCTCCCTGCAGACAGATGGGATCTAATAGGATCAGACTAGTTTAAAAAATAAAAAAAAAAATAGAGAGAAAGATCCAACTAAAGCCTTGAAGAGGTGACCAACGTGCTCCAAGCATCGGCCGAGGCGAGGAAGTCTTCCCACGGGGTGCAGCGCTCGAGGGAGGGACGATCTTAATTACCGCTCTTGAAACTATGAGGGTGGTGAAACGCCGGAGCAGGTTGCCCGGAGAAGGTGGGGATGGCCCATCGTGGGAAGTGTTCAAGGTCAGGTTGGACGGGGCTTGGAGCAACCTGATCCGGTGGGAGATGTCCCTGCCCACGGCAGGAGCTTGGCCTGGGTGGTCTTTGAAGGTCCCTTCCAACCTAAACCCTTCTACGATTCTACGGACGGGGCTTGGAGCAACCCGGTCTAGCGGAAGATGTCCCTGCCCGCGCAGGAGAGTTGGACCGGGCCATCTTTGAAGGTCCCATCAACCCAAAAACCTTCCGCGATTCTAAAACGCGGCAGTTGAGATCGTTCGCTTTACAATCCGACAGCGGAAAAGCTTTCAGCTTACGGCAAAAAAAAAAAAAAAAAAAATCAAAATTAACTCGCGTGCGGATGACACCACGGGTCGTCGGAACAACCCAAGGAGCGCGGGCCTTCCACGACGTCTCCTCCGCTTTGATGTCTGGATGGTGCAGTTCTACCAGTTCCCCGGTTGGGCTGAATCACGCGGCAAAGGCCGCTGCGAACCTGCCACGCCGCCGGGCGCTTTGCTTTCCAAAAACCTACCCTCACCTTCGTTTGACCTCAAAAAAACCCCACATTTCACCCCGCCGCGAGGTCACCCGCATCAGCCGCCTCACGAGGTTAGGCGATTTGAAGGCCACGAAGAAAAAGAAGAGGGCGTTTGGGCTTAAACGCAAGGAGTTTGGGCGTTTTAAGAGGCGGGCTGCAAACTCAGCTCTTCCACGGACGCGCTGTTTCCTGCGGGAACGTCACTTATCGCCAGCGCGTGTCACTCCTCAAGGTGAGACTCTTGCAGGTAAAAGGGCGTAACAGCCGCAGCACCGGTGCAATGTAAACTATGCTGCCAAGCCGCTGTCAAACCTTTAATTGCTTCAAATAATTACTCATCGCTCGATTTGAAGGAACGCAGTTACTCCCCGGGGAGGCTGGCCGCAGCTCCTTCCACGCCTTTTTCTTGCCGCTCCGTCGGGAACACCGTTCTTCCTCCTGCGTTTTTTCCCCCCCCTCCATCTTTGCCGTTTCTCCCCGTTTTGGAGGGCGAGCGCCGAGCGCCCAGAGCCTGGCAAGACGCCAGCGTGCCCCAGTTTACCCCCAGCGCTGTTTTAACTGGTTTGCCTGACCGGTAAACCATTGCTGCTTCCCCATCTCCTCTCCGCCGGAGAGCGATGCGGCAGCCGGAATCACCACACGGGCGCCAGGACGGAGAGATTCCCTCCTGGTTGTAAATTTTCTCACCGCGTCCCGGTAGCAGAAAGTCCCCAAAATGGGTCGTTCGGATCTTTGTAAAGATTGATTTAAGCTTTTAACCATCTGGGTCCGAAACGCTTAATCTCATGCACCAGATGGGTTATCCTCGGGTGCGCGGCACGGCGAAGCGTCTCCCCAGCCGTGCTCAACCCTCTCACGGACATAAAACCGCTTTCCCAATTTTCTGCAAAAAATAAAAACCCCCGGAGCCGGGAAACCGCTGATTTCCGAGACCAAATCTGCGACGAGCGACGGCAGCGACGTACCAAGGGTCCAACAAGGGCGAGGAAGGGCCGGCGCGGAGGATCCCGCACCGTTTCCCGTGTTAATCTTTGGCACAAAGCGGGCAATTTATTAACGAATTGCAGGACGCGGCGACCGCATCGTCCGATGAATTTGGGGAAAATTCAGGTTTTCTGTTCACTTCTGCCTGGTGGAGAAGCCGCCTTTTTCCTCTTCCGTCGGCCAAACTCACGGTTCCAAAAGCGTCTCCATAAACGGGTTTCGGGAGCAAAAGCGAATTCCAGAAGCGGAGGCTCCTTCGGCTTCACACCGTCACCTTCGTCCTGCTCACATTCGCTTGCACGAGCTGTTTCCTACACCGGCAAAAAGCGACGGACCGGGACATCTGAGCACATCGCGGGTGGGATCTCCGCGCCAAAATTATAGAAATTAGATGTGGATAATAATTCCAGAAAAAAAAAAAAAAATCGCTGCGCGTCCTCTGCAACTCCGGAGAGTCATTTCCCCCGCTTCCTCCTGCGGAGCAGCTTCGTACCTTTAAAATGACGCTTTAATTACCTCAAAAAAGAAGAGACGCGAAGTTTTGGAAGCGCAGCGGCGTAAGAGCAGGTTTTGGGGGAGCGCTGGGACGCGCGGCGGGATCCGTCCTGGCCAGCACATGGGATCCTGCCCGTTTTCGCCGTGGGTTTTTTTTTTTTTTATTGCTGGGAAAGCAGCCGGTGGGATCAGCCCGGCGTCGGGATAAGTAACCCACCCCCAGATTCAGACCCGGGAGCCGCAGAAAGCTTCGCACTCACGCCTGCACGTCCTCGGCTCCTCGTTGAGCTCAGCCTAACGAAGCGACGTCCTTTCTCCTCCGCTCGGGGCACGGGAAGGGGAAAACCAGTGTCAAACGGCACTCGCTTTCGTTTTCTCCCCTAAATCCCTGAGTCAGGAGTTACTCATTTACTCCGCAAAGTCCAGCTGGGAAGACCAGGAAGAAAAAGGGACCCGCTCTGTTGATTCCCAGCAAAGTGGGGGGAATTTAGCTCTTGTTTCCTCTTAAGAAGCTGGCAGCAGACCCAAAAAGGAAAAAAAAACAATAAAAAAAAGGTATTTTCCACCCCCAGCTACCTGAAACCTGGGTACGACCACAGCCACCGGCGACGACAGCTCACGCAATCCCGGCTGCCGATAAGCCTGGGCGGCTGCCGGCGCTAAACCCGGCTTTCCACGCCAGTCCCCGACTCTCGCCGCCTGCGTGTGTCGCAACAACCCCAGAATTAATAGTCCGTTCAATTAAGCAGCTTCCCAAACGCTATTAAACCGGAGACAAAGCTTTCTTCATGCTCTTTGCGGCGCTCACCAGGGTCACGAAGGCCCCGGCGGGTACCGCGGGAGGAGAAACTCCGGCTTGTGACTCGCAAACCCCCCAAGGGCAGGGGACCCGACGGCAGCGCGGCCGTCGCCAGCCGGTTTTTGGCACGGCTTTTCATTTATTTAAGGGGAATAACCTCCGTGTCGCAGCTCTCTTCCCCAGGTCAACGGGATCCTCTTCCTCCTCAACCCGCTGCCGCAGACGCCCGGGGCACCGAGCGCTCTGCACAGCACGAAGCCAAGGGCTAAAATAACGGCAGAACCGGCATTCCCGCTGGGAAATCGGATGAAATGAAAGCCAGGGTGCGGAGAGTTTAAGGAGAGACAGCTCCGTCCTCGCCTATGCCTTGTTTGCGAAGCGGTGACCGGCTGGAGGCAGCCCACCGTGGGACAAACCTCTCCGTCCCGCGTGGTCCTGCACCCAGAACCCCTCCAAATGTTGCATTTTTGAAGAAAAAAAAAAACGTATTTTAAATGAAATAAGCTAAGGTTTTCAATTAAAAGCCAGACTACGCAGAGGGAGAGACGAAAAGAAACGGCGGGGACGCGGGGCGTCTCCAGCGCTTTGTTTTCTGGGTGTATTAACATCACCAAAAAAACCATCTGGAGCCGCCCGGTGATGGGGTGCACCGGAGACGCTGCTGCTCCCCAAGCTCCGCGTCTCTCCGGCTGCCGGTTAAACCACCCGCTGCCGCAGACCAGCCTCGGCCGCCAAACCTACGATCGCTCCGTCCTCTCTAAGTGGCAAACCTGAACTCGCTCGAAGCCCTAAAACACAAAAAAAACCCCCAACCGTGAAGCTTAATAACGGGAGGACTGGATTCGGCGTTCCCCTTCTCCGGGGAAAGCACGCGGCGCAATCCCGCCACGGCGGCCGATTCAGGTAGTCCGGAGCCAGCCAACGCTTATCGCAGGTATTTCGGTGAGGCGCTTCGAAGCGCCGTGAAATAATCCGACGGTTTAAACGGTGGAAATACCCGGCTCAGGAGCCAAGCGGCCTGGACGCGCTCTCCTCAGCGGGGTCGTTAAATCTCTCGGACTAAAAGGAAAGCGGGGAGGGAATAAATACGTGGTTAAACAGCGTCTCGCAACAGGTAGGCAAAGGTTTTTCTGCAACGAGGCAGCATCCAGGAGCATCTCGCGCCACAGCAAAGGTGCTGCTGAGTCGGCGATAACGTTAAGCAAAAATAAATACACCTCGAGGCTACAACCTCTTTCCAATAAACCACTATTTATCCGTCATAAAATAAAAATCTGGGACGGTTATCCGCATCCAAACGACATAGCAGGGGGGAGGAAACAAAAAAATCTTCACCTAAGTGCTATTTCTTCTCATCTAGGTATTTAAAAGTCGCCCCGCCGCCGCCTTCAACGCGGCCTCGGCGATGCCGCCGCGTTCGTCAACTCGTGAAAGGTTTGAAAACCGATTCGGTAATGCCGAGACAAAAGGCAAAGGCCAAGCGCTATCGGGATGGGGAAAGGGATAGGCAGTGCCGCGTGAATATTAATTGTCTTAGCGAAGCGCCGGGCAAAACGACCTCTTACGGGGTTTGTTTTGGGGTATTTTTTTGGCGTACCGGCGGCGGAGACGGATCCGTTCGTTCACCGCCGACACGGAGGATGGAGCGCCGGGTGGCGAGGCGCGAGCTCTCCGCGGGGACTCGGCGATCGGCCCAAGGGAAGCCTGCGAAACGGCGAGCTTCTCCTAACGAAGGGGGTTTCGCAAACGAGCGCGGCTCGAACCCCCAGGCAAGGCCAGCTCCTCCAGCGGCGTTCCCGGCGGGAGAAGGGTAGAACCCAGCTTTGAGGCGGGTCGTTCGAAACGTGGCGTTGGGTTGAGTTGTTGGCTCTGCCAACAGCTTCACGAAGACTCAGACCGCAGGGTTACACGTATACGCTTCTATATGTATAAGCAAACACGTACGTGTGCGTATATACGTATAGAATCATAGAATGGCTTGGGTTGGAGGGACCTTCAAGACCACCCAGGCCAAGCTCCGGCAGCGACGATTCCCACCGGATCAGGTTGCTCCAAGCCCCGTCCAACCTGACCTCGAACGCTTCCAGGGACGAGGCAGCCCCAGCTTCTCCGGGCAACCTGCTCCGGCGTCTCGCCACCCTCATCGCAAAGAATTTCTTCCTCGCGTCCAAACCTCCCCTCTCTCGGTTTCAAACCGTCGCCCCTCGTCCCGGCCCTACGGACCCTGGGAACAATCCCTCTCCCTCTTTTCGATCAGTCTCCGTCTCTTCTCCAGGCGGAACAACCCCAACTCCCTCAGCCTCTCTCCGCAGCGGAGCTGCTCCAGCCCCGCACCATCTCCATGGCCTCCTCGGGACCCGCTCCAGTGGGTCCGCGTCTGTCTTGCGCCGGGGATCCCAGAGCTGGACGCGGCGGGGGGGCTCGGCAGAGCGGGCCGCGTGGCTTTCTGGGCTGCGAGCGCGCGCGACGTCCCATTCGTCACCCGCCAGCGTCCCCGAGTCCTCCTCCGCCCATCTATCGCCGCCACCCAGCTGCGGGACCCGGCGCTTGGCCTTGTCGAACCTCACGAGGTCGACGTTGGCCAACGCCTCTGCGTCCCTCTGGATGGCAGCTCTTCCCTCGAGGGTACCGACGGCACCGCTCGGCTTGGTGTCATCTGCAGGCCGCCGTCTAGGTCGTCGATGAAGGTATGGAACAGTACTGGTCCCAGTACGGACCTCTGAGGGCCACCGCTCGTTGCTGAGCCCCGTTTGGACGTTGAGCCGTTGACTGCAGTCAACGTACGCGCGCGTACGTTTATATAGATCCGTGTTTACGGACCAACCGGAGCCCTCGGCGGTGTCTTGCCACCAACAGCTCCAGGTGCGTTCAACCCAACCAAAGCAAAACCCGACCAGAAACGTCTCCGCGGCGGAGCCGGAGCCGTCCATCCCACCCAACCCGGGCGGTTAACCCCGCCGGCCGCCTCGCCGAGAAGGTACCGGAGCGTGAATCACCCTGCCCCGCCGGCTAGCGAACTCGAAACTCATTTTCAAGGAAAATAAACCGGGGCAACGTCCACATGAATCAGCAAGGAGGAGGCCAAAGGATGTCAAAGTCGTAGAGATCCCTCAGCGAAGGAGCAAAGACCAACCGTTGAGTCCCAGCCCGGCCAAACGCTGGTGCACGCCAATTAAGTCGGCCGTGGCTAGAAGATGACTAATTAGGCTTCGAGCCCAGCGCGAACGCAAGCATCACCTTCCACGACAGCCATGCCGATACCTCACGTCACCGTAAAAATCACTTTTCTGCGCCCCGTTCCCAACTGCGATCGCAATAAATCCCGTTTCCTTCGGAAAAATGATCGGGCCTCGCCGCCCCGACCCCTCGCCCGCCCCAATTAAGCCAATTCACCCCAAAACGAGGGCTGCCGTCATCCTGCCGCTGTCGGGCGGCCGCGGGCACAAAGCTCGGCACACGTCTACTCCCCGATTTTCCCAGTTTTACTGGAGTTCGGAGGCGGGAGGTCGGATCTAGGCCGTTATCCGGCGTTTTTCCACAGGGTTTACAGCCCGGCTCCAAGAAAACCCACCGTGATTTTGGGGGACGGCAGAAAATTAGCCGAATTAAGCCCTGTGCGAAAACACCGGCCTCTACGAGATGCTCCCGGTTGGGTCACGCCGCTCCGGAGAGGACGAGCTTCCAAATCCATATCCCCAAATCCACCCCGGAGCCAGGTAAAGGCCAAACTTCTCCAAAAATCACCGTTTGCTGATGCTTCAAGCCGGGCGATGCCGTAGGGAAAACCCACCCGGTGAGCAGACACGGCCGGGGAGACACCGGGAGGGAACCGAAGCCGGGTGGGCAAGAAGGTAAAAAACCAAAAAATAAAGACTAAAAAAAAAAAAAAAAAAGGAGAGCGAAGCGGGTGCGGTGAGGAAGGAAGAGCCGGAGCGCGGCCACCGACCCTCTCCTGCTCGCGCCACGCTCCGGCAAAGCCGCTCTTTCGGATGCGCCGCTCCCTGAATCCCCTCCTCCGAACCTGGATAAGGAGATGAGCGAGAAGCCGAGCAGGGAAAGTCCTAAAATCGGACGTTTCGCACAGCTCAGAACCACAACAGCCCTTTTTTTTTAATCTTTTAAGGTGGCGAAAGGAAAATCGAAGCTCCCCGAGGGGAGCGGTGCCGCCCCAAAACACCCAGGAACGCGGACGGAGAAAGCGTGAGGATTAAAAAAAAAAAAGGAAAAAGAATTTAAATTTCTTTTCCCAAGCACCATCAAAAGCCTGACGAAGCACGTTATCCTAATTAAGCTTCCCCGAATCGGGAGGGAATAAGGAAAGGAGCGGAAACCCCGGCGCAGGAGCGGCGTCCTCCGCGGCGCAGCCTCGGCACCTTTTTAGGTTTTTCATTTTAAAATCAAGCGGTTTCTTAAATCTGCTCCCCCCCCCTCCTCCTCCTCCTCCCCGGGCGAAAGCAGAAATCAATGAATTCAGGCCATTAAAAATTACATCACCAGCCGGCCCGAGCGCGCGTCAGGCCCGTCTTTATCTCTGCGGATTTAAACGCCAATTACCGGCGGCTCGTGCGGATACGGCAGCTCCTGGAGGAAGAAAAAAAACAAAAAAAAGAAAAAATAATAAAATAATAAAAATCGCTATCGAGAAATCAAAGCCCCCGTTTCCGTTAAAACCCCCAAATATAAAGAATCATTGTGCGAAGCTTAATCTCCCGGCGAACGCCTTAACCGTTTCCCCGGCCCGCAGCCGGCGCCGTCAATTTATTACCGAATAAAAAGGCGCTTTTTAATTGCCGGTGGGGATCGCCGCAACGCCGGCTTCGTTCCGAGGAAGCCGGGGCAGCTGCCGGCGGGCGGCTCCGGCATCGGTGGAACCCCGACCTCATTTTGGGGGGTGGGGGGGGGGGTGGGGGGGGGGGAATCGCTGCCGGCGCCGGAAAAACCGGAGGAACGCGGGTTGGCGGAGAAAGATTTCGGAAACGGGCCGGAAAAATGAAAAGGGGGGGGGGGGGAAAGGGGGGTTTGTAACCCAAAAAGGCGGATGCTGGAGACGCCCCCCCCCAATAAGAGGGGGGGAGACCCCAAAAAGGCGGGGGCACCCCAGAAACCAGGCTGCTGGTGCAGGGAGGAGGAGACCCCCCCCCTTTTTTTTTCCTTTTGGGGAGGGGGATTAGGGCTTGCCCCCCACTCCGGGGGGGCTGGGGAGGGGGGAAGGCGGGGGCTGTGGCTGCCCCCGCTGGGGGGGAGCCCCCCCACGGAGCCCCCCCAAAGCCCAGCCCCTCCACAGGGGCACAAAGCTGGGGGTGGGCGATGCCTCCCCCTCCCCAAACTGGGGGGACGGGGGATTGAACCCCCCCAAACTGGGGCAGCAGCCCCCCCTCCCCAGTGCAAAGTGGGGTGCTGGGGGGAGAAGCCCCCCAAGCTCTTAATGGGGGGGGTTCCTCCCTTCACCCCCTAATTTAGGGGGCCAAGCCCCCCCTTAAGGGGTCTCCCCTTTCCTCGCCCACCCTCTGAGCCTCCCTTAACCCGGGACCCCCCATAAGAGGGGGGGTCCCCTACCTCCTCCCCTCCCAGGACCCCTCCCCATAAAGGGGGGGGTCTCTTCTCCCCTAAAGAGGGGGTCTCCCCTCCCAGGACCCCTCCCCTTAAGGGGGGGGGTGTCTCCTCTGCCAGGACCCCTCCCCTTAAGGGTGGGGGGGGGTCTCCCCTCCCAGGACCCCTCCCCTTAAAGGGGGGGGGGGGGGATCTCTCCTCCCCTAAAGGGGGGGTCTCCCCTCCCAGGACCCCTCCCCTTAAGGGGGGGGGGTCTCCCCTCCCAGGACCCCTCTCCTAAAGGGGGGTGGGGGGCATCTCCCCTTAAGGATGGGGGGGGGGGGGTCTCCCCTCCCAGGACCCCTCCCCTTAATGGGGGGGTCTCCCCCCCGTCACCCCCTCAACGTGAGGACCCCCAGGGCCGGGATGAGCCCCCCCTTCCTCCCCCCAAAGGGGGGGGTCCCCCCTCCCCTCCCGGGGCCTGAGGCCCCGCTCCCCTCACGGCCCCCCCCCGGCGGGGCTGTGGGCCGGCCCGGCGGCTCGGCGGCCGGCGGGGGTGGGGCGGCCCCATTGTTCCCAACCCGGGGGGGGTGGGTGTGTGTGTATGTGTCTGTCTGTCTGTCTGTGTCTGTGTGTCCGTGCGTGAGGTGAACACGATCGCTCCTTACCGTGACGGCGGCGGCGGCGGCGGGCCGGGCCGGGGGCGGCGGAGGGCGGAGGCGCCATCTCCCCCCTCGGGGCGGTGGCGGCGGGGGGCGGCGGGCGGGGCGGGGGCGGCGGGGCCGCCGGGGCGGGCTCGGCCTGTAATGGCGGCGGCGCCTTCCTCCCCCTCCCCTCCCTCCTCCTCCTCCTCCTCCTCCTCCTCCTCCTCCTCCTCCTCCTCCCCCCCCCCGCCTCCGCCTCCTCCCGCGCCGACGGGGGCGGGGGACCGCGCATGCGCGGCGGAGCGGGAAAAAGGGGGAAAGGGGGGATATATCCCGGCATGCCCCGCGCCCCCCCGCGCAAAGCCCGCCGGGACGTGTAGTCCGCCGGGGTATGGCCGGAAACTACGATTCCCGGCGTGCCCCGCGGCTGGGAGCGGATATCCGGCGGGTAGGGCGGGAGGGAGGGGGGGGCACGGACCGGGACCGCCATGGTGAGGACGGGGGGGGCCCCCGAAGGGCGAGGCCTTCGGCGGGGAGAGGCCCGGGGGGCTCCCCCCTGAGGGGAGAGGGCTTGGGGGGGGCCCATGGGGCGCCCCGTTAGAGGGTCCCTATACGGAAGGGCTTGGGGGGTTCCTACAGGGCGCCCCGTTATAGTTTCCCTATAGGAAAGGGCTTGGGGGGGCTCCTATAGGGCACCCCATTATAGTGTCCCTATAGGGAAGGGCTTGGGGGGGCTCCTATAGGGCACCCCATTATAGTGTCCCTATAGGGAAGGGCTTGGGGGGCTCCCATAGGGCACCCCATTATAGTGTCCCTATAGGAAAGGGCTTGGGGGGCTCCCATAGGGCACCCCATTATAGTGTCCCTATAGGAAAGGGCTTGGGGGGCTCCCATAGGGCACCACACTATAGTGTCCCTATAGGGAGTGGCTTGGGGGGCTCCCATAGGGCACCACACTATAGTGTCCCTATAGGGAAGGGCTTGGGGGGCTCTCATAGGGCACCCCATTATAGTGTCCCTATAGGGAAGGGCTTGGGGGGGTCCCATAGGGCACCCCGTTATAGTTTCCCTATAGGGAAGGGCTTGGGGGACTCCTATAGAGCACCCCGTTAGAGTGTCCCTATAGGGAAGGGCTTGGGGGGGGGGGGAACTGGAGCTTGAGGGGGCTCCCACAGGGCACCCCATTATAGTGTCCCTATAGGAAAGGGCTATTGGGGTGCCCTATGGGATGGGGCAGCTTGGGGGGACCCCCATAGCACCCCCCATTATAGTGACCGTATAGCGGGGGACTTGGGGGGGGGGCACAGCAGCTTGGGGGGGGGGGGATCCTTTACAGCATCCCTATAGGGAGATACTTTAGGGGGGGCGCAAAATACCCCCCAAAAAAGGGAGGGGGGGGGGGCACCCTATTGCCCCCCCCCCCCCCCCGCCTCCATTTTGTGTCCCTCCTCCTTCCCGGAGCAGATCCGCTTCATCCTGATCCAGAACCGGGCCGGAAAACCCGCCTGGCCAAGTGGTACATGCAGTTCGACGATGACGAGAAACAGAAGCTGATCGAGGAGGTTCACGCCGTCGTCACCGTCCGCGACGCCAAACACACCAATTTTGTGGAGGTAAAAACCCCCAAAACGCTCCGCTTTCACCCCAAAATCCTCCCCCCACCCCCCCCCACCCCCGCCCTTAACCCCAGCGGAGCTGGATCAGCCTCGCCTCCGAGCGCTGCGGCTTTCCCCATTCTCCGCTGCATCTCGCTCCTCCCAGTCCTCCCAGTTTCCTCTTTCTTTTTTTCCCCCCCCCTTCCCACCCAGTTCCGCAACTTCAAAATCATCTACCGCCGTTACGCCGGGCTTTATTTCTGCATCTGCGTGGACGTCACCGACAACAACCTGGCTTACCTCGAAGCCATCCATAATTTCGTGGAGGTGAGGAAAAAAAAAAAAAAAAACCCCTTCCCAAGCAACCCCTTCCCCGGCTTTTAATTAACGAGGCCGCGCTAACGATTCCCCCGCGGTCGCATCCTGCCCGGTTCTTTTCCCAGGTCCTCAATGAGTATTTCCACAACGTCTGCGAGCTCGATTTGGTCTTTAATTTCTACAAGGTGAGGGGGGGGGGAAAAAAAAATAAAAAATGGGGTGCGGGGAGGATTCTCCCAGCCTAAGGAGGAAAGGGGGGGTTTTGGGGAGCCCCCCACCCCAATATGGGGGTTCTGGGGGTGCTGGGGACGTCCCCTGACGTCGCTGGGGCCCGGCCGCAGGTCTACACGGTGGTGGATGAGATGTTTTTGGCGGGGGAGATCCGGGAGACGAGCCAGACCAAGGTGCTCAAGCAGCTCCTGATGCTGCAGTCGCTGGAGTGAACCGGGACCAAACCTCCCCCCCGCCCCCCCCCCAGGCCTTCCTCCTCCTCCTCCTCGGACGCCCCCCCCCCGAGGGGGTGGCACGGGGCTTTCGGTGTCGTGCGTGTCCCCCCCCGTCGTCGTGTCGGGAATAAACGTGGTTGTGATGTGCCGGAGCCGCCCCCCCCCCCCCCCCCCCCCCAGCGCCTGTCGGAATTGGGGGGGGGGGGACACCTCCATTTTGGCGCAAAATGGAGGGGGCACAAGGCCCCCCCCCCCCTCCCCCTTGCCCTGCTTGGGGTGGGGGGGCTCAGCTGGGACCCCGGGGGGGCCCAGGGGACTTTGGGGGGGGGGGGGGCCCAGGGATTATTGGGGAGCCCCAGGGTGGGTAGGGGCACCCCCGGGGTTAACTGGGGACCCCCAGGGTGGGTGGGGGCACCCCTGGGGTTAACTGGGGACTCCTGGGGACCCCCAGGGTGGCTGGGGGACCCACAAGGTTAACTGGGGACCCCCAGGGTGGGTGGGGGCACCCCTGGGCTTAACTGGGGACTCCTGGGGACCCCCAGGGTGGCTGGGGGACCCCCAAGGTTAACTGGGGACCCCCAGGGTGGGTGGGGGCACCCCTGGGCTTAACTGGGGACTCCTGGGGACCCCCAGGGTGGCTGGGGGACCCCCAAGGTTAACTGGGGACCCATGGGGACCCCCAGGGTGGCTGGGGGACCCCCAAGGTTAACTGGGGACCCCCAGGGTGGGTGGGGGCACCCTGGGGTTAACTGGGGACTCCCGAGGCGGGGGGTACCCCTGGGGTTAACTGGGGACTCCTGGGGACCCCCAGGGTGGGTGGGGGCACTGCTGGGGGTAACTGGGGACCCCCAGGGTGGGTGGGGGCACCCCCGGTGTTAACTGGGGACCCCCAGGGTGGGTGGGGGCACCACTGGGGTTAACTGGGGACTCCTGGGGACCCCCAGGGTGGCTGGGGGACCCACAAGGTTAACTGGGGACCCCCAGGGTGGGTGGGGGCACCGCTGGGGGTAACTGGGGACCCCCAGGGTGGGTGGGGACAGGTAGGGTGGCAGAGGGACCCCCAGGATGGATGGGCGGGACCACTGGGGTTAACTGGGGACCCCTGGGGATCCTGAGGTGGCCCAGGGGACCCCCAGAGTGGGTGGGGGCACCCCTGGGGTTAACTGGGGACCCTGGGGTGGGCAGGGGTGGCCCAGGGGGACCCCAGGTCGGATTGGGGACCCTGGGGGTGGCCAGGGGTGGCCCGGGGGGACCCCAGGACGGATTGGGGACCCTGGAGGTGGCCAGGGGGACCCCCCCCAGGACGGATTGGGGACCCTGGGGGTGGCTGGGGTGGCACAGGGGGACCCCAGGATGGATTGGGGACCCTGGGGGTGGCCCAGGTGGCAGAGGGACCCCCCAGGACAGATTGGGGACCCTGGGGGTGGCCAGGGGTGGCCCAGGGGGACCCCAGGACAGACTGGGGACCCTGGGGATTACCAGGGGGACCCCAGGATGGATTGGGGACCCTGGAGGTGGCCAGGGGGACCCCAGGACAGATTGGGGACCCTGAGGTGACCAGGGGTGGCCAGGGGGACCCCAGGATGGATTGGGGACCCTGGGGGTGGCCCAGGTGGCAGAGGGATCCCCCAGGACAGATTGGGGACCCTGGGGGTGGCCAGTGGTGGCCCAGGGGGACCCCAGGACGGATTGGGGACCTTGGGTGTGCCCCAGGGGACCCCCCCAGGTCGGATTGGGGACCCTGGGGTGGCCTGGGGGGACCCCAGGATGGATTGGGGACCCTGGAGGTGGCCAGGGGGTGGCTCAGGGGGACCCCAGGACGGATTGGGGACCTTGGGTGTGCCCCAGGGGACCCCCCAGGTCGGATTGGGGACCCTGGGGTGGCCTGGGGGGACCCCAGGATGGATTGGGGACCCTGGGGGTGGCCCAGGTGGCAGAGGGACCCCCCAGGACAGATTGGGGACCCTGGGGGTGGCCAGGGGTGGCCCAGGGGAACCCCAGGATGGATTGGGGACCCCGGGGGTGGCCCAGGTGGCAGAGGGACCCCCCAGGGAACCCCGTAAGCGTCACGCAGGGGCGAGGCTTTGGCGCAGCGGGTGTCACCGGAGGGTTTATTGTCACTGGCGGGGGACACCCCACGGGGACACCCCCCCCCCCCCCGTCAGTCCTGCCCCAGGCGCTTGACGGCGGGATTGGGGTACTCGGGGTTCTCGATGGCTCCCGCTCCGAACTTCAACTCGAGGAAGGCGCGGGCGTTGTTGGGCGCCATGGCGGTAAAGCCGGCGAAAGCCATCGGCACCCGGGGACGGAGGAAACTTTCGGGGAACTCCACGTCTTGGGGGTGCCCCAACCACGTGTCCTTGGTCATCACCCCGCCGCGGGGGTAAAACGGCCACAGGTCCACGTGTAACCGGTTGCTCCGACTGTAGTGAACGCGGTAAAAGTCTCCCTCCGCCGCTTTCTCCCAAAGAAAACCCTCGGCGTCTTCCACCGGCTCCCCCGTCGCCGCCGCCGCCGCCAACCACCGGCATTTACCGACGTCCTCCCGGTAAATTCCCAAATCCACGTCGTAATCCCAAGGGATGATGTCCCCGAGGCGGGCGGCACCCAGTAACGACCCCCCTTCTAACCAGTACCGTACTCCGGCGGCCTCCAGCACCCCGGTTACGTGCCGGGCGGTTTCCCGTAGCGCCCGTAGGCAGCACGGCGGGGTCCAGCGCCCGGCGAGGAGGTACTGGGGGGTACGGGCGTGAACCGTGCCGAAACACCGCGCCGTCTCCTTGCCGCAGCCGTACCAGCGTTCCCGCCCGTCCGCCAACACCTCTCGTTTGATGCCGAGATCGCGCATCAACCGGCGCCGGCGGTTTTCCGCCAGGTTTTCGGTTTTCCAACGCCCGTGAGGAGAAACGGGGGATCGCCGTGCCGCCGGGAACGCCGCCGGTATCACCCGTAACCCCCAACCCCGAAACGCCGCTTGGACGAAGAGCGCGGTGGGCACCGGTCGCGCCAAGGGGAAGGGGAGAGCGAAGAGATCGCGGGTACGAAGCAACAGCACCGCCGTCCCCTCCACCGCCCGGCAAACACCCGGCGCGCCGGGGCCGTACCGCGCCGTCCACGCCCGCGGTTCCAACCGCAGCTCCAAACACCGTAACGGCGCCGATCCCACCGGCGCCGCCACCAACCGAACGGCGCCGGGGTTTTCTTCCAAAGCGTCCCGCATCCGTTCCAGCAAACCGGGGAGGGCGCGGGTGCCGTCGGGAACCAAAGCCACGTGGCGGGTGCGGACGTAGAGTTCGGGATGCGCCAACGGCGGCGGGCGGTCGGCGACGGGACGTAACGGTAACACCTCGACCCCAGCCGGTAACGGTACCGGTGGATACGGCGGCGTTTCGGCAGCCACCACTACCGGAACGGGTAAGGAAGCGAAGGATCGCGCCGTCCCCGCCAAATCGTTCTCGAAGTCCTCGAAGTCCCGGAGGAGGACGGTGACGCCGGGGACGCCGCGGTGGGGCCGGCAGGAGGGCGGCGGGGACGCCCCCGGCCCCCGCCAGGCGCAGTAGAGGAGGAGGAGGTTGAGGCCGATGGCTCCCGCCAGAGCGGCCTGGCACGGCGTCACCCGCATGCCGAGGGTCTTAATTAGCCTCCCCCCTCGTTAATTAATTAATGAGGGGGGTGTGTGTGTCCCCCCCGCCGCCCCAGCCGGGTCCTACCGGTGCTGCCACACGTGGCACGAGCGGGGAGGTCTCAGCCGGGGCTCGGCGGCGGCGCTGGGAGGGGGAAAGAGGCGTTAATGAGGGGGGTTCGTTAACGAGGGGCACGCGTTAACGGGGAGACCCCTTAACAGGGGCGCTCGTTAATGGGGAGACCCATTAATGAGGGGGGGGGCGTTAATGGGGAGACCCCTTAACAGGGAGAGCCATTAATGGGGGGGCTCGTTAATGGAGAGACCCATTAATGGGGAGGCCCATTAACAAGGGGGGCTCGTTAATGGGGGGCTCATTAACAGGGAGGCCCATTAATGAGGGGGGCTTGTTAATGGGGGGCTCGTTAATGGGGAGACCCGTTAACGAGGGGGGCTCATTAACAGGGAGGCCCATTAATGAGGGGGGCTCGTTAATGGGGGGCTCATTAACGGGGAGACCCATTAATGAGGGGGGCTCGTTAATGGGGGGCTCATTAACGGGGAGGCCCATTAATGAGGGGGGCTCGTTAATGGGGGGCTCATTAACGGGGAGGCCCATTAATGAGGGGGGCTCGTTAATGGGGAGACCCATTAACAGGGGGCTCGTTAATGGGGAGATCATTAACGAGGGGGGTTAATTAATGGGGAGACCCATTAATGCCCCCCCCCCCAGCAGGGGCCCAGGGCATCTCCCCCCCCCCCAGCTGAGGTTGCCGTGGCAACGCCAGCCCCGGTTGCTATAGCAACGCTATATGGGCAGCCCCTATATACGTACGTGGGTTGGAGGGGTTGCTGCAGGCACCTATAGGCGCCACGCCTATATATGGGATGGGCACCCATAGATCTACAGGCCCCGTGTACCCCCAGATATACGCACCCGCACATATAGGTGTCTATATGCGCACCTATAGCTGCATGCACCCCTATAGCCCCTGTATCCCCTATAGCCTCTGTATCCCCTATAGCCCTATACCCCGTGTATTCCCTACAGCCCCTACACCCCCGTCCCCTGCAGCCCCTATACTCCCTGTATCCCCCTATAGCCCCTATACCCCCTGTCCCCCCATCCCCTATAGGCCTCTACCCTGTCCCCTATAGCCCTATACCCCCTGTATCCCCTATAGCCCCTACACCCCCCGTCCCCTGCAGCCCTGTATCCCCTATACCCCCTGTATCCCCATACCCCCTATATCCCCTATAGCCCCTGTATCCTCTATACCCCCTACACACCCTATAGCCCCTCTACCCCCTGTACCCCCTACACCCCCTGTACCCCCATACCCCCTATACCGCCTGTACCCCCTACACCCCCTATATCCCCTATACCCCTACACCCTCTATAGCTCCTATACCCCCTATGCCGCCTATACCCCCCTACCCCCTACACCCCCCTACCCCCCCTGTACCCCCTACACCCCCTATACCCCCCTATCTCCTACACCCCCTGTACCCCCTGTACCCCTATATCCCCTACACCCCCTATATCCCCTACACCCCCTATATCCCCTATAGCCCCCGTACCCCCTATAGCCCCCATACCCCCTACACCCCCTATAGCCCCCTACACCCCCTACACCCCTTATGTCCCCTACACCCCCCGTACCCCCTACACCCCCTATATCCCCTATACCCCTACACCCCCTATACCCTCTATAGCTCCTACACCCCCTATGCCCCCTATATCCCCTGCACCCCCCCTACCCCCTACACCCCCTGTACCCCTTATACCCCCCTACCCCCTACACCCCCTATATCCCCTATACCCCCCGTACCCCCTATACCCCCCGTACCCCCTACACCCCCTATATCCCCTGCACCCCCCCTACCCCCTACCCCCCCTGTACCCCTTATACCCCCCTACCCCCTACACCCCCTATATCCCCTATACCCCCCGTACCCCCTACACCCCCTATATCCCCTATACCCCCCGTACCCCCTATAGCCCCCTATACCCCCCCTCTCCCCCCGTCCCGCCCGCGGGCGCCGTTGCCCGGGTAACGCGCGGCCGGCCCCGCCCCCCCGCTTCCGGCTCCCTTTCTGGCAGGAAGCGGCGGCGGCGGCGGCCCCGCGGCTCCCTTTGTGGCAGCCGTGATGGCGGCGGAGCGGGCGGCGGCGGCGGCGGCGAGGGCCCAGCCGCCCCCCGCCGGGCCCCCCCCCGGCCCCAGCCCCGCTCCCGGGCCCGAACCGGCGGCTCGAGGCGGGTTGAGCCTGCCCGGTATCCTGCACTTCATCCAGCACGAATGGGCGCGCTTCGAGGCCGAGAAGGGGCGCTGGGAGGCGGAGCGGGCCGAGCTCCAGGTACCGGCACCGCGCCCGGGACCCCCCCTCAGCCTCCGACCCCCCCCATCCCCAGCCCCACCGGGCCCCGCCGGGGGTTACCGGGGCCGCCGCCGCCGCCGCCGCCATCTTGGGAGGAAATGGCCGCCGGGCGGCGGGAGCGGGGGGCGGGCACCGGCGGCACCGCGGCGGGGGGGCCGCGGCCGGCACCGGGGAGCCCCCAGCCCCGGGATCGGGGAACCCCGGGATTGGGGACCCCCCCCCCAGTCCCGGGATTGGGGGCACTCAGCCCCGGGACCCCTCAGCCCCGGGATTGGGGACCCCCCTGTATTGGGGACCCCCCCAGCCCCGGGATTGAGCAGCCCCGGGATTGGGGACCCCCCCCCAGCCCCGGGATTGGGGACCCCCAGCCCCGGGACCCCTCAGCCCCGGTATTGGGGACCCCCCTGTATTGGGGACCCCCCCCAGCCCCGGGATTGAGCACCCCCGGGATTGGGGACCCCCAGCTCCGTGACCCCTCAGCCCCGGTATTGGGGACCCCCCTGTATTGGGACACCCCCCCAGCCCCGGGATTGAGCATCCCCGGGATTGGGGACCCCCGGGGATTGGGGACCCCCCCGGTACTGGGGGCACCCAGCCCTGGGACCCCTTAGCCCCGGGATTGGGGACCCCTCTGGGATTGGGGACCCCCCTGGTACTGGGGACCCCCAGCCCTGGGACACCTCAGCTCTGGTATTGGGGACCCCCCCGGGATTGGGGACCCCCAGCCCTGGGACCCCTCAGCCCCGGTATTGGGGACCCCCTGGGGATTGGGGACCCCCCCCCCGGGATTGGGGACCCCCAGCCCCGGGACCCCCCCAGCCCCAGTATTGGGGACCCCCAGACCCGGTGTGAAGCACCCCTGGTTTTGGGGACCCCCCCAGCCCCAGTATTGGGGATCCCCCTGTATTGGGGACCCCTCAGCCCTGGTTTTGGGGACCCCCAGACCTGGGACCGCTCAGCCTTGGTATTGGGGACCCCCCCCAGTATTGGGGACCCCTCCTGTACCCCGGTTTTGGGGAACCCCTGCCCCAGTATCAGGGACCCTCAGCTCCAGTTTGAGGGACCCCCAGCCTCAGGATTGGGGACCCCCCCTGCACCCCGATATCGGGGACCCCCAGCCCCGGTACTGGGGACCCCGCTGCACCCCAGTTTTGGGGACCCCCAACCCCTGGTGGCACCGGGCTCTGGGGCCACTGGTGTCACTCCCGGGGCCATCACAGAACCTGGGGCTAGTGGCACTGCTCCTGGGGCCACTGGTGGCACTGGTGTCACTCCCGGGGCCATCACAGAACCTGGGGCTAGTGGCACTGCTCCTGGGGCCACTGGTGGCACTGGTGTCACTCCCGGGGCCATCACAGAACCTGGGGCTAGTGGCACTGCTACTGGGGCCACTGGTGGCACTGGTGTCACTCCTGTGGCCATCACAGAACCTGGGGCTAGTGGCACTGCTACTGGGGCCACTGGTGGCACTGGTGTCACTCCTGGGGCCATCACAGAACCTGGGGCTAGTGGCACTGCTCCTGGGGCCACTGGTGGCACTGGTGTCACTCCCGGGGCCATCACAGAACCTGGGGCTAGTGGCACTGCTACTGGGGCCACTGGTGTCACTCCTGGGGCCATCACAGAACCTGGGGCTAATGGCACTGCTCCTGGGGCCACTGGTGGCACTGGTGTCACTCCTGTGGCCATCACAGAACCTGGGGCTAGTGGCACTGCTACTGGGGCCACTGGTGTCACTCCTGGGGCCATCACAGAACCTGGGGCTAATGGCACTGCTACTGGGGCCACTGGTGGCACTGGTGTCACTCCTGGGGCCATCACAGAACCTGGGGCTAGTGGCACTGCTCCTGGGGCCACTGGTGGCACTGGTGTCACTCCTGTGGCCATCACAGAACCTGGGGCTAGTGGCACTGCTCCTGGGGCCACTGGTGGCACTGGTGTCACTCCTGTGGCCATCACAGAACCTGGGGCTAGTGGCACTGCTCCTGGGGCCACTGGTGTCACTCCTGGGGCCATCACAGAACCTGGGGCTAGTGGCACTGCTCCTGGGGCCACTGGTGTCACTCCTGGGGCCACCAGTGTCCCTCCCAGGACTGGCACTGCTCCTGGGGCCACCGGTGTCACTCCTGGGGCCACCAGTGTCCCTCCCAGGACCACCAGTGTCCCTCCCAGGACTGGCACTGCTCCGGGGGCCACTGATGTCACTCCCGGGGCCATCACAGAACCTGGGGCTAGTGGCACTGCTCCTGGGGCCACCGGTGTCACTCCTGGGGCCACCAGTGTCCCTTGCAGGACTGGCATCAAGTTCTAGGGCCACCGGTGTCACTCCTGGGGTTGTCACCAAGCCTGGGGCTGGTGGCATTGCTCCTGGGGCCACCAGTGTCACTCCTGGGGCCACCAGTGTCCCTCGTAGGACTGGCACGAAGGTCTGGGGCCACCAGTGTCACTCCTAGGGCCACCAGTGTCCCTCCCAGGACTGGCACCAAGCTCTGGGGCCACCGGTGTCACTCCTGGGGCCACCAGTGTCCCTCCCAGGACTGGCACCAAGCTCTGGGGCCACCGGTGTCACTCCTGGGGCCACCAGTGTCCCTCCCAGGACTGGCACCAAGCTCTGGGGCCACCAGTGTCCCTCCCAGGACTGGCACTGCTCCTGGGGCCACCGGTGTCACTCCTGGGGCCACCACTGTCCCTGCCAGGTGTCACCAACCCCAAGTGTCACTCCCATGGCCGACCCCGCTGCCACCTCCTGTCCCGGTGGCCGGAGCCACTCGTCCCCATGTCACTTCTGCACCCGGGGGAGGGGCAGGGTGCTGTTGGGGGAGGGGCAGGGGGGTGGCGGTGGCCCGGGTGTCCCCTGTCACCATGTCCCTTGTCACCGTGTCCCCGCAGGCGCAGGTGGCTTTTCTTCAAGGCGAACGCAAGGGACAGGAAAACCTCAAGACCGACCTGGTGCGCCGCATCAAAATGCTGGAATACGCCCTCAAACAGGAGAGGTGGGGGACACCCCAAAACTCCGGCGGTCCCCACGCTCCTTTTGGGGGTCACCGTCCCCCTCCTCGCCTCACGGGGCCACCACCCCCCCCTTATTTGAAGGCCACTTGTCACCTCTTTGTCCCCTTCCGTTTCTTTCCAGGTCCAAGTACCACAAGTTGAAATTCGGCACCGAGCCGACGCCGGGGGAGAAGAAACCGGAGGCGCCGGAGCCGGGTGAGCGTCCCCGTCCCCAAAATGGGGGTGACACGGGTGGCTTTTGGGGTGCCTGACCCCCCCCCCCCCCCCCGTGCGTGTCCCCCCCCCTCAGTGTCCAACGGCCCCGTGGAGGTGACATCGCTGGAAGGTGGCCCCTTGGCTTGGAAAGAGGGCCGGCAACTGTTGCGGCAGTGAGTTGGGTGGCTAGCGGGGTGCTCGGGTGGGTTTTGGGGTACCCTGAGCACCCCGTTTTCCCTGTGTGTGTCCCCCCCCAGGTACCTGGAGGAAGTGGGGTACAGTGACACCATCTTGGACATGAGGTCACGTCGCGTCCGCTCGCTGCTGGGCCGCGGGCCCCCGGCTCCGCCGGCCCCCGGTAGCCCCCCGGCTACCGACTCCCTCCTGGTGCGACGCATCGAGGAGCAAATCCAGAGGTGAAAGCTCAGGGGGTGGGGGCATTTTTGGGGTGCTTTTGGGGGTCCCCCTAACTCCATCCCGGCGCTTCCCGCCCTCAGGAATGCCGGGAAGGAGACGGAAGAGCGGGGGGGCGGCGGGGGCTTGGAGCAGGTCCCCTTCCCGCCCGGCGGCGGCGGCGAGGACGAGGACAGTGACGAGGATGAGGACGCCGAGAGCCTTCCTCCCGCCCAGCACAAGAAGCAGCGAGTCAAGGCAAGGGGCACCCCCAAAATTGTGGGGGAGGGGGGTGTCCCCCCCAATCGAGGCACCCCCTAAAGCTGGGGGGGGTCCCCAAAGCTGGGGGTCCCCCAAACCTGGGTGTCCCTCAAACCTGGGTGTCCCTCAAAGCTGGGGGGTCCCCAAAGCCGGGGGGGTCCCCAAACCTTGGTGTCCCCCAAACCTTGGTGTCCCTCAAACCTGGGGGTCCCCCAAAGCTGGGGGGGGTCCCCAAAGCTGGGGGTCCCTCAAACCTGGGGGTCCCCCAAAGCTGGGGGGTCCCCAAAGCTGGGGGTCCCTCAAACCTGGGGGTCCCCCAAAGCTGGGGGGTCCCCAAAGCTGGGGGGGTCCCCAAAGCTGGGGGTCCCCCAAAGCCTGGTGTCCCCCAAACCTTGGTGTCCCCCAAAGCTGGGGGGGTCCCCCAAGCTGGGGGTCCCCCAAAGCCTGGTGTCCCCCAAACCTTGGTGTCCCCCAAAGCTGGGGGGGTCCCCCAAAGCTGGGGGTCCCCCAAACCTTGGTGTTCCTCAAACCTGGGTGTCCCCAAAGCCGGGGGGGTCCCCAAAGCTGGGGGGGTCCCCAAAGCTGGGGGGGTCCCCCAAAGCTGGGGGTCCCCCAAGCCTTGGTGTTCCTCAAACCTGGGTGTCCCCCAAAGCTGGGGGGGTCCCCAAAGCTGGGGGTCTCTCAAAGCTGTGTGTCCCCCAAAGCTGGGGGAGTGTCCCCAAAGCTGGGGATCCCCCAAAGCTGGGGGGGTCCCCAAAGCTGGGGGTCCATCAAACCTGGGTGTCCCCCAAAGCTGGGGGGTCCCCAAAGCTGGGAGGGGTCTCTGAAACTTGGGGGTCCCCTAAATCTGAGGTATCCCCCAAACCTGGGGTGGTCCCCCAAACCTGAGGGGTTCCCCAAACTCAGCATCCCCCAAACCTGAGGTGCCCCCCCCCAAACCTGGGGGTCCCCCAAACCTGGGTGTTCCCTAAACCTGGGGTTCCCCCGCACCTGGGTGTCTCCCAAACCCCGGGGGGGGGTTCCCCAAACCCAGAGGCCCTTGTGCCCCCCCATTTCCACCATCTTCTCTCCCGGTGGCTTCAGGGGTCCCCCCAAAACGGGGCCGTGACCCCCCCCCGTGCCCCCCCTTTTCCTCAGCTCACCCCCAAACCCCTCCTGCCCGAGGTGGAGGATGAGGATGACGACGAAGACTCCGAGGACGCCCTCAACGAATTCGACTTCCTGGGTTCCGGAGAGAACGGGGCCGGCCGGCGCGCCGGGGAGGGCGTGGAGCTGGGTGAGCGGCACCGGGGGGCAGCGGTGGATTTTGGGGGGCCCCCTTTGACCCCCCAACTTTGATACTGGATCTCCTACCCCCCCCCCCCCCCGTCCCTGCAGAGAGCCGCCGGGGCCGGCTGCGGGGGATCCTGGCCGACCTGCGGGACGTGGACGGGCTCCCACCGAAACCAGTGGCTACGGGGCCACCGCGACCTCACGAAGGTACGGTCCTGGGGGGGGGAGGGGGTCCCCGTGTCCCTTGGGAGGGGTCCCCGTGTCCCCTCGGGGGGTCCCCGTGTCCCTTAGGGGGGTCACCCCCAGCCGCTGGCTTCCGCAGGGTCTTTGGGCATCACCTCCGACGTCTTCATCATGGACAGCATCGGCGGCGGCGCCGTCAGCCTGGGGGACCTGGCCGACCTGACCGTCACCAACGACAACGAGCTCAGCTGTGACGTGAGTCACCCCCCCATGTCCCCACGCTGTCCCCAAACCTGCCCTGAGTGTCCCCAAACCTGCCCTGAGCGGCCCCTGGGCTCTCTGCTGTCCCCACGGTGTCCCCAACCCTGCCCTGAGCGTCCCCTGGGCTCCGCTGTCCCCACGCTGTCCCCAACCCTGCCCTGAGTGTCCCCTGGGCTCCGCTGTCCCCACGGTGTCCCCAAACCTTCCCTGTCCGTCCCCTGGGCTCTGCTGTCCCCACGCTGTCCCCAACCCTGCCCTGAGCGTCCCCTGGGATCTGCTGTCCCCGTGGTGTCCCCATACCTGCCCTGAGCGTCCCCTGGGCTCTGCTGTCCCCACGCTGTCCCCAACCCTGCCCTGAGCGTCCCCTGGGATCTGCTGTCCCCACGGTGTCCCCAAACCTGCCCTGAGCGTCCCCTGGGCTCTCTGCTGTCCCCACAGTGTCCCCAAACCTGCCCTGAGTGTCCCCTGGGCTCTGCTGTCCCCACAGTGTCCCCAACCCTGCCCTGAGTGTCCCCAAAGCTGCCCTGAGCGTCCCCTGGGCTCCGCTGTCCCCACGGTGTCCCCAACCCTGCCCTGAGCGTCCCCTGGGCTCCGCTGTCCCCGTCGTGTCCCCAAAACTTCCCTGAGCGTCCCGTGGGCTCCGCTGTCCCCGTGGTGTCCCCAAACCTTCCCTGAGCGTCCCCTGGGCTCCGCTGTCCCTGTGGTGTCCCCAAACCTGCTCTGAGTGTCCCCAAAGCTGCCCTGAGCGTCCCCTGGGCTCCGCTGTCCCCACGGTGTCCCCAACCCTGCCCTGAGCGTCCCCTGGGCTCTGCTGTCCCCACGCTGTCCCCAAACCTGCCCTGAGCGTCCCCTGGGCTCTGCTGTCCCCACGGTGTCCCCAAACCTGCCCTGAGCGTCCCCTGGGCTCCGCTGTCCCCACGGTGTCCCCAAACCTGCCCTGAGCATCCCCTGGGCTCCGCTGTCCCCACGGTGTCCCCAGCCCCCCATGACCACCCTGGACCACCCCGGTCCCCATCACGTCCCTTCGGTCCCCCCTGTCCTTTCCTCGCCCTCCGGCCACCGAAAGCCACCTGCCACTAGCCCCAGCTGGGGTCGTGGGGTGCCACCGTCCCCTGCCACCGTCCCCTGCCACTGTCCCCTCGTGTCCCCGCAGCTCCCGGAGGGCCGGGACGCCCTGAAGAAGACGTGGAGCCCCAAATTCACCCTGCGCAGCCACTACGACGCCGTGCGGGGTCTCGCCTTCCACCCCGCCGAAGCCGCCCTGCTCACCGCCTCCGAGGACGGCACCCTCAAACTCTGGAACCTCCAGAAGCCTGTCGCCCCCAAAAAGTGGGTGCTGGGAGGGGTGACAAAGGGGTGACAGGGACGGGGACACCCCTCGGCGCAGTTGTCACCCGCCTTTTTGTCCCCTTTCCAGGAACGCGGCGCTGGACGTGGAGCCGGTGTACGCTTTCCGCGGGCACAGGTAGGGGACGGGGACCGGGGCGCTGGGCTCGGGGGGGGGGGTGACACGGGCCAGTCTGGGGGGATGACGGGTGGCTCTGGGGACACCCCCGGGGTCCCTGTCACCTCATCCCCGTCCCCGCAGGGGCCCGGTGCTCGCCGTCGCCATGGGCCGCGACAGCGCCCTGTGCTGCAGCGCCGGCGTGGACGCCCGCATCCGCTGCTGGCGCCTGCCCGACCTCGACATGGACCCCTACGACGGTTACGGTGGGTGTCCCCTCCCCTTTGGGTGACATCCGCGCCCGCCGGTCCCCAACCCCACCCCGTCACCCCCCCTCTCCGGCTGCGGCGTCACCCCCTTTGCCCGTGGCATCACCGCAGCGTCCCCCTCCGGCTGCCGTGCCACCGCGCCGGTTGCCGTGCCACCGCGCCGGTTGCCGTGCCGCCCCTCCGGTTGCCGTGCCACCCCCTCAGCCACGCTGTCACCCCCCCTCTGAGGTGACATTTCCCGCTGTCCCCAGACCCCGGGGTGCTCAGCGGCGTCCTGGAGGGTCACGGTGACGCCGTCTGGGGCCTGGCCTTCAACCCCGCCGGCGACCGCTTGGCCTCCTGCTCCGCCGACGGCACCGTCCGCATCTGGGACCCCCGGCGCGAAGACGGCGCCTGCCTCGGCACCTACGATGCCCAGAGCGGTGAGCGGGGCAGGGGGGCGTCCCCTCGGCGTCGGGGACGTCCCCCGCCACCCCCCTGTCACCCTTTTTGTCCCCCCCTCCCCGCAGAGCACGGTGTCCCCACCTCCGTCACCTTCTCGACCACCCAACCCAACCACGCCGTGGTGGCTTTCCGGACGGGCGCCGCGGTGCTCTACGACGTAGAAGCGGCTCGAGCCGTTTTGGCGCTCGAAGCCCGGCCGGATGGCGGTGAGTGAACGGGTGACGGGGTGTCCCCCGCGTCCCCCCTGTTTTGTCACCGCCGAGGGCCTGATCCTGGCGTCCCCACGCAGGTGGCAGCCAGGTCAACCAAGTGGTGAGCCACCCCTCGCAGCCCCTCACCATCACCGCCAGCGACGACCGCGGCATCCGCTTCCTCGACAACCGGACAGGTTGGGCTGGGGGCTTCGTTAGCCCTAACGAGGCTGGGGGGGGGGGGCGGGGAGGAGGTTGGGGACGTCCCTGTCACCGCTGCCACCCCCTCTCCTATTTCTCACCGCCAGGTAAAGTCGTGCACTCCATGGTGGCCCACTTGGACGCCGTCACCTGCTTGGCCGTCGACCCCAACGGCGTCTTCCTCATGTCCGGCAGTAAGCGTCCCCGTCCCCGTCCTTGTCCCCAACCCCATCCTTGTCCCCAACCTTGTCCCCAACCCCGTCCTTGGCCCCAACCCTGTCCCCCTCCCCACCGTCTCTGAAACGAGAGCGTCGGATCTCGGCGCTCCTCAGCCACCGCTGCCGTCACCGTCCTGTCCCCTCTCCGCTCTCAGCCACCGCTGCCGTCACCGTCCTGTCCCCTCCCCGCTGTCACCACCCTGGGGTGACCCAGGGGACCTGAAACCCCCCCCCTTGCGCTCCCCAAATCCCCCCCCCCCCTTTTTTTTACGTGTCCCTTGTCCCCAAAATTGTCCCTCAGCCGCCCCAAACTCCCACGTCCCTTCCCCGCCGCACCCACGTCCCTCCCGGACGCCGGGGTCGTCCCCCCCCAGGACACCAAAGTGTCGTCCCCCCCCCCCCCCGAGGACACCCGAATGTCCCCCGTCCCCGAACGTCACAAATGTCCCCTTCCGTGGCCTCGGCAGGTCACGACTGTTCCTTGCGCCTGTGGCACCTGGCCCACAAAACCTGCGTCCAGGAGCTGACGGCGCACCGCAAAAAACACGAAGAAGCCGTCCACGCCGTCGCCTTCCACCCCAGCCGCGCCCTCAGCGCCAGCGCCGGCGCCGACGCCCTCGCCAAGGTCTTCGTGTGACGCCGGGAAGGGGGCGGGGAGGGGGGGGGGGGACACACGGGGAGGTGACACCGGAGGGACGCGCGGGGTGGCCTTTGTCACCTTTCCCCCCCCTCCCGGGGGAGCTGAGCCCGGCGGCTCCCTGCAGCTCGTGACGCCCCAGGGAGGCCTCGGGGCTCCCCTGCCCCCCCCCCCCCCAACTGCCCCCTGGGGTGCGGGAGGCACCTATGGGCTCTATACCCCCCCTCTGGGGGCGCCTATAGGCTCTATATACCCCCAGGGGCACCTATGGGCTCTATACCCCCCCTCTGGGGGCGCCTATAGGCTCTATATACCCCCAGGGGCACCTATGGGCTCTATACCCCCCCTCTGGGGGCGCCTATAGGCTCTATATACCCCCAGGGGCACCTATGGGCTCTATACCCCCCCTCTGGGGGCGCCTATAGGCTCTATATACCCCCAGGGGCACCTATGGGCTCTATACCCCCCCTCTGGGGGCGCCTATAGGCTCTATATACCCCCAGGGGCACCTATGGGCTCTATACCCCCCCTCTGGGGGCGCCTATAGGCTCTATATACCCCCAGGGGCACCTATGGGCTCTATACCCCTCCTCTGGGGGCGCCTATAGGCTCTATATACCCCCAGGGGCACCTATGGGCTCTATACCCCCCTCTGGGGGCGCCTATAGGCTCTATATACTCCTCTAGGGGCACCTATGGGTTCTGTACATCCCTCTGGGGGCACCTATGGGCTCTGTATACCCCCAGGGGCACCTATGGGCTCTGTACCCCCCTCTGGGGGTGCCTATGGGCTCTATATACTCCTCTGGGCGTGCCTATGGGCTCTGTATACCCCCAGGGGCACCTATGGGCTCTATATACCCCCAGGGGCACCTATAGGCTCTGTACCCCCCTCTGGGGGCACCTATGGGCCCTGTATACCCCCGGGGGCACCTCTGGGTTCTGTACATCCCTCTGGGGGCACCTATGGACTCTATATGCCCCTCTGGGGGCACCTATGGGTTCTATATACCCCCGGGGGCAGTTATAGGCTCTGTGTACCCCTTTGGGGGCAGTTATGGGCTCTATCTACCCCTCCAGGGGCAATTATGGGCTCTATATATCCTGGGGGGGGTAGTTATGGGCTCTATATACCCCCCCGGGGGCAATTATGGGCTCTATATATTCCGGGGGGGGGCAGTTATGGGCTCTATATACCCCCCCAGGGGCAATTATGGGCTCTATATATCCCTGGGGGGATAGTTATGGGCTCTATATATGCCCCCGGCGGCACTTACAGGCTCTATATACCCCCGGGGGCAGTTATGGGCTCTCTATACCCCCCCAAGGGGCACTTATGGGCTCTCTATACCTCCCCAGGGGGCACTTAGCCGCTCTATATACCCCCCCCGGGGCAGTTACGGGCTCTATGTACCCTCCCTGGGGGCACTTATGGCCTCTATACACCCCCCTGGGGACAGTTATGGCCTCTATATACCCCCGGGGGCAGTTATGGACTCTGTGTCCCCCCCCCAGGGGCACTTATGGGCTCTATAGGCACCCCCAAGGGCAATTAGGAGCTCTGTATACCCCCGGGGGCAGTTAAGGGCTCTGTGCCCCCCCCCCCGGGGGGGGACTTATGGCCTCTATATACCCCCTGGGGGGGCACTACACCCCCCCGGGGGCACCTATGGGATCTATACCCCCCCCGGGGGTGGGGGGAACACTACACCCCCCCCCAGGGGCACCTATGGGATCTATACCCCCCCGGGGGGGGCGGGGGGGGGGGCACTACACACCCCCTGGGGGGCAATTAGGGGCCTTATCCCCCCCCCCAGGGGCAATTATGGACCTTATAGCCCCCCATAGGGGCAGCACGGCTCCATATACCCCCCCGGGGGGGGCCCCCAACACTACCCCAAGCCGGGGGGGGGGGCCCAAAACCCCTCCAGGGCCCCCCCAAACCCCCCAGGGGCCCCCCTAAACCCCCCTGGGGGCCCCCCAAACCCCCCCGGGGGTGCCCCAAACCCCTCCAGAGCCCCCCCCAAACCCCCCGGGGGCCCCCCCAAACCCCCTGGGGCCCCCCCCAACCCCCCCAGGGGCCCCCTTAAACCCCCTGGGGACCCCCCCAAACCCTCCAGGGCCCCCCCAAACCCCCCGGGGGCCCCCCCAAACCCCCCCCCCCTTGTATATTTGTACAGCCATGAAGCCCCCCCCCCCCCTTGTCCCCATCGCCCCCCCCCCGGGGGTTCGTCACCGCCGCCTTATCACTGTGTGATAGTCCGGGCCCCCCCCCCGGGCCCCCCCAAACCTGGGCCCCCCCTCTTTACCCCCCCCCCCCCCCAAATTTGCCCTTTTTAACGCCGGTTGCTTTTTATTGTATATTTATTTGGTGGGGTTTGGGGGGGGGGGGGGGGGTCGGGCCTCAATAAAACCCTTTGCCAAGAGCCCTGCGCTGCTGCTGGGGGGGGGGGGCACAAGGGGACCCCCCCCAGCACCCCAAAACCCCCCCGATGTCCCCAAATCCCCCCCAAATGTCCCCTTTGTGCCCCCCCCAGCACCTCCCAATGTCCCCAAATCCCCCCCCAAATGTCCCCTTTGTGCCCCCCCAGCACCCCCCAATGTCCCCAAATCCCCCCCAAATGTCCCCTTTGTGCCCCCCAGCACCCCCCAATGTCCCCAAATCCCCCCCAAATGTCCCCTTTGTGCCCCCCCATGCACCCGCCCAATGTCCCCAAATCCCCCCCAAATGTCCCCTTTGTGCCCCCCAGCACCCCCCAATGTCCCCAAATCCCCCCCAAATGTCCCCTTTGTGCCCCCCAGCACCCCCCAATGTCCCCAAATCCCCCCCAAATGTCCCCTTTGTGCCCCCCCAGCACCCCCCAATGTCCCCAAATCCCCCCCAAATGTCCCCTTTGTGCCCCCCAGCACCCCCCAATGTCCCCCAAATCCCTGCCACCAAATGTCCCCCTTAGTGCCCTTGTGCCCCAGCACCCCCCAATGTCCCCAAATCCCTCCCAAATGTCCCCTTTGTGCCCCCCAGCACCCCCCAATGTCCCCAAATCCCCCCCAAATGTCCCCTTTGTGCCCCCCAGCACCCCCCAATGTCCCCAAATCCCCCCAATGTCCCCTTTGTGCCCCCCAGCACCCCCCAATGTCCCCAAATCCCCCCAAATGTCCCCTTTGTGCCCCCCAGCACCCCCCAATGTCCCCAAATCCCCCCCAAATGTCCCCTTTGTGTGCCCCCCCAGCACCCCCCAATGTCCCCAAATCCCCCCAAATGTCCCCTTTGTGCCCCCCCAGCACCCCCCAATGTCCCCAAATGTCCCCCCAAATGTCCCCTTTGTGCCCCCCCAGCACCCCCCCAATGTCCCCAAATGCCCCCCAAATGTCCCCTTTGTGCCCCCCCCAGCACCCCCCCCAATGTCCCCAAATCCCCCCCAAATGTCCCCTTTGTGCCCCCCCCAGCACCCCCCAATGTCCCAAATCCCCCCAAATGTCCCCTTTGTGCCCCCCAGCACCTCCCAATGTCCCCAAATCCCCCCCAAATGTCCCCTTTGTGCCCCCCCAGCACCCCCCCAATGTCCCCAAATCCCCCCAAATGTCCCCTTTGTGCCCCCCCAGCACCCCCCAATGTCCCCAAATTCCCCCAAATGTCCCCTTTGTGCCCCCCCAGCACCCCCCAATGTCCCCAAATCCTCCCAAATGTCCCCTTTGTGCCCCCCCAGCACCCCAAACCCCCCCAATGTCCCCAAATCCCCCCCAAATGTCCCCTTTGTGCCCCCCCAGCACCCCCCAATGTCCCCAAATCCCCCCAAATGTCCCCTTTGTGCCCCCCAGCACCCCCCAATGTCCCCAAATCCCTCCCAAATGTCCCCTTTGTGCCCCCCCAGCACCCCAAACCCCCCCAATGTCCCCAAATCCCCCCCAAATGTCCCTTGTGCCCCCCCCCCAGCACCCCCCAATGTCCCCAAATCCCCCCAAATGTCCCCTTTGTGCCCCCCCAGCACCCCCCAATGTCCCCAAATGTCCCCTTTGTGCCCCCCAGCACC
>NC_138848.1:1059089-1307005 GCF_965183815.1 Platalea leucorodia | reverse complement strand
AGAGGGGCGGGGGCTTAGGGGCCGGGCTGGGGGGCTTGGCGGGGGCAGGGCGGGGCCAAAGGGCGGGGGGGCGTGGCCGGGGCTGGGGGCGTTGGCCGGCGGCCAATGGGAGGGGCGGTGGGGCGCGGTGGGGGGGCGTGGCCGGGGGGGAGGGGGCGTGGCCGGGGAGGGGGCTCGGCGCGGTGGGTGCGGGCGCGCAGAGGGCGGCGGCGGCGGCGGCGGCCATGGACGGGCGGCCCGGGGCGAGGTACGGGGGCAGGATCGGGCCCCCCGGGGACCTGGGGGGGGGCCCGGGGCGGGGCAGGATCGGGCCCCCCGGGGAGGGGGTCCCGGGGCAGGGACCTCGGGGGGGGGGGGCAGGATCCAGCCCCTCGGGGGGGGCAGGATCGGGCCCCCTGGGGGGGTCCCGGGGCAGGGACCCCGGGGGGGGGGCAGGATCCAGCCCCTGGGGGGCGGGGGGCAGGATCGGGCCCCCTGGGGGGGGGGGTCCCGGGGTAGGGACCTCGGGGAGGGGGCAGGATAGGGCCCCCTGGGGGGGGGGGTCCCGGGGCGGGGAGCTCAGGGAGGGGGCAGGATCGGGCCCCCTGGGGGGGGTCCCGGGGCGGGGGACCCCAGGGGGGAGGTCAGGATCGGGCCCCCTGGGCAGGGGGGGGCGGATCCCAGGGTAGGGACCCAGGGTGTGTGTGGGGGGGTGTGTCAGGATTCGGCCCCCCCCGGGGAGGGGTCAGGATCAGGCCCCCCGGGGAGGGGGTCCCAGGGCAGGGACCCTGAGGGGGGCAAGGATCCAGCCCCCCCGGGGAGGGGGTCAGGATCGGGCCCCCTTGGGGGGGTGGGGGGGCCCGGGGCACGGACCTCAGGGAGGGGGTGTGTCAGGATCGGGCCCCCTCGGGGGGTGCGGTCCCAGAGGGGGGTGGGGACCCAGGGGTGGGGTCCCGGAGGGGGGTGGGGTCCCGGAGGGGGGTGGGACCCCCCCTTTGGGTGGGTGGGGGGGGCTGTGGCACCCACCGATGGGGGGGGGGGGGGATCCTCGCGCGAGGGGCGGCAGCCGGTGGGCGTCCTCGTGCACCCCGTGCATCGGCGTGAGGCCGGGCGTGTCCTCGTGCGAGCCGCGTGCGAGCCGTGGGCATCCTCGTGCGTCCTTGTGCGAGCCTTGGGTGAGCCTCGGGTGAGCCTCGTGCATCCTCGTGCGAGCCTCGTGCGTCCTCGTGCGAGCCGCGTGCGTCCGCGTGCGTCCTCGTGCGTCCTCGTGCGAGCCGCGTGCGTCCGCGTGCGTCCTCGTGCGTCCTCGTGCGAGCCGCGTGCGTCCTCGTGCGTCCTCGTGCGAGCCTTGGGTGAGCCTTGGGTGAGCCTCGTGCATCCTCGTGCGAGCCTCATGCGTCCTTGTGCGTCCTTGTGCGAGCCCCGTGCGAGCCTCATGCGTCCTCGTGCAAGCCTCGTGCGTCCTCATGCGTCCTCGTGCATCCTTGTGCAAGCCTCGTGCGTCCTCGTGTGTCCTCGTGCGAGCCTCGTGCGTCCTCGTGCGAGCCTCGTGCAAGCCTCGTGCGTTCTCGTGCATCCTCGTGCGTCCTCGTGCGAGCCTCGTGCGAGCCTCGTGCATCCTCGTGCATCCTCGTGCGAGCCATGCGGCAGCAGGGCGTTGCACGAGGCCGGCGCCAGCCCGAGGGGGGCGGGGGGGGGGGGGCCGTGACGCGACGCCGGGGGGCCCCCCCCCCCCTCCCCCCGCATGCACACGCGTGTGCGAGGCCGAGGAGGCCCCGCCCCAGCAGCGCGCACACGCGTGTGCGAGGCCCCGCGGTGCCGCCCGCCCCGGGGGGGCCCCACGTGCGCGTGTGTGTACATCACGTGTGGCCTTGGCGTGACGTGGCCAGGGCCGCCCGGCCCCCCCGGCCCAGTCAGGGGCCGGTACTGGGCCCAGTCAGCGCCTGGTGCTGGGCCCAGTCAGCGGCTGGTTCTCGTCCCAGTTAGTGACCCGTACTGGTCCCAGTTAGTGCCTGGTGCTGGTCCCAGTCAGTGCCCGGTTCTGGTCTCAGTCAGTGCCTGGTGCTGGGCCCAGTCAGTGGCTGGTTCTCGTCCCAGTTAGTGACCCGTACTGGTCCCAGTTAGTGCCTGGTGCTGGTCCCAGTCAGTGCCCGGTTCTGGTCTCAGTCAGTGCCTGGTGCTGGGCCCAGTCAGCGGCTGGTTCTCGTCCCAGTTAGTGGCCAGTACTGGTCCCAGTTAGTGCCTGGTGCTGGTCCAGTTAGTGGCCCGTACTGGTCCCAGTTAGTGGCCCGTACTGGTCCCAGTTAGTGCCTGGTGCTGGTCCCAGTCAGTGCCTGTTACTGGTCCCAGTTAGCGGCCAGTTCTGGCCCCAGTCAGTGCCTGTTGCTGGTCCCAGTGAGTGACTGGTTCTGGTCTCACTTAGTGCCCGGTTCTGGTCCCAGTCAGTGCCTGTTGCTGGTCCCAGTTAGTAGCCAGTACTGGTCCCCGTTAGTGGCTGGTTCTGGTCCCAGATAGTGGCCAGTACTGGTCCCAGTTATTGCCCGGTTCTGGTCCCAGTCAGTGCCTGGTGCTGGGCCCAGTCAGTGGCTGGTTCTGGTCCCAGTCAGTGCCCGGTTCTGGTCTCAGTCAGTGCCTGTTACTGGTCCCAGTTAGCGGCCAGTTCTGGTCCTAGTCAGTGCCTGTTGCTGGTCCCAGTTAGTAGCTGGCTCTGGTCCCAGTTAGTAGCCAGTACTGGTCCCTGTTAGTAGCCAGTACTGGTCCCCGTTAGTGGCTGGTTCTGGTCCCAGATAGTGGCCAGTACTGGTCCCAGTTATTGCCCGATTCTGGTCCCAGTCAGTGCCTGTTGCTGGTCCCAGTTAGTAGCCAGTACTGGTCCCCGTTAGTAGCCAGTACTGGTCCCCATTAGTGGCTGGTTCTGGTCCCAGATAGTGGCCAGTACTGGTCCCAGTCAGTGCCCGGTTCTGGTCCCAGGCAGTGGCCAGTTCTGGTCCCAGTCAGAGCCTGGTGCTGGTCCCAGTTAGTGCCTGTTGCTGGTCCCAGTTAGTAGCCTGTACTGGTCCCCGTTAGTGGCTTGTTCTGGTCCCAGTCAGTGCCCAGTTCTGGTCCCAGTCAGTGCCTGGTTCTGGTCCCAGTTAGTGGCCGTTCCGGTCCCAGTCAGTGCCCAGTTCTGGTCCCAGTTAGTGCCCGGTTCTGGTCCCAGTTAGTGGCCGTTCTGGTCCCAGTCAGTGCCCGGTTCTGGTCCCAGTTAGTGCCCGGTTCTGGTCCCAGTTAGTGGCCGTTCTGGTCCCAGTCAGTGCCCGGTTCTGGTCCCAGTCAGTGGCCGTTCTGGTCCCAGTCAGTGCCCGGTTCTGGTCCCAGTCAGTGGCCGTTCTGGTCCCAGTCAGTGCCCGGTTCTGGTCCCAGTTAGTGGTGGTTCTGGTCCCAGTCAGTGCCCGTTCTGGTCCCAGTTAGTGGCTGTTCTGGTCCCAATTACTGCCCAGTTCTGGTCCCAGTCAGTGCCTGGTTCTGGTCCCAGTTAGTGGCCATTCTGGTCCCAGTCAGAGCCTGGTGCTGGTCCCAGTCAGTGCCCGGTTCTGGTCCCAGTTAGTGGCCGTTCTGGTCCCAGTTAGTGCCCGGTTCTGGTCCCAGTTAGTGCCTGTTGCTGGTCCCAGTTAGTAGCTGGCTCTGGTCCCAGTCAGTGCCTGTTCTGGTCCCAGTTAGTGCCCGGTTCTGGTCCCAGTTAGTGCCTGTTGCTGGTCCCAGTTAGTAGCTGGCTCTGGTCCCAGTCAGTGCCTGTTCTGGTCCCAGTCAGTGCCTGGTGCTGGTCCCAGTTAGTGCCCGGTTCTGGTCCCAGGCAGTGCCCAGTTCTGGTCCCAGTCAGTGCCTGGTTCTGGTCCCAGTTAGTGGCCATTCTGGTCCCAGTCAGTGCCCGGTTCTGGACCCAGTTAGTGGCTGGTTCTGGTCCCAATTACTGCCCAGTTCTGGTCCCAGTCAGTGCCTGGTTCTGGTCCCAGTTAGTGGCCATTCTGGTCCCAGCCAGAGCCCGGTGCTGGTCCCAGTTAGTGGCCGTTCTGGTCCCAGTTAGTGCCCGGTTCTGGTCCCAGTTAGTAGCTGTTCTGGTCCCAGTCAGTGCCCGGTTCTGGTCCCAGTTAGTGGCTGTTCTGGTCCCAGTCAGAGCCTGGTTCCTCCCAGTTTCCCCAGTGCCTCCAGAAGGGGAGTGGGGGCGGGGGGGGGAGAGGCCACCCTGTCCCGAGCGAGAGCTGCCAAGGCACGTGCGGGCTGGCCTCTCATTTGCATACATTCGCATGCATTTGCATGGCCCCGCCCCCCTTGGTGGGGGTACCCCCCCCCCCCCCCCCTCCGTGTCCCCCGGCCGCGGCCCCCGGGCACGGCGCCAGGGACAAGAACAGCCCGTCCCGGCCGCACGCACGCACCCCCGGCGCACACGCACACCCGCACGCAGACGGACAGGCGGCCACGGCCGCGCCGAGACGGGCGGACACACGGACACGGACACGCGTGGGCGCACGGACACGCGTGGGCGCACGGACGCACGGATACACGGACACACGGATACACGGACACACGGATGCACACGTGGACACGCACATGGACACACACCCGCACGCAGACGGACAGGCGGCCACGGCCGCGCCGAGACGGGCGGACACACGGACACGGACACGCGTGGGCGCACGGACACGCGTGGGCGCACGGACGCACGGATACACGGACACACGGATACACGGACACACGGATGCACACGTGGACACGCACATGGACACACACCCGCACGCAGACGGACAGGCGGCCACGGCCGCGCCGAGACGGGCGGACACACGGACACGGACACGCGTGGGCGCACGGACACGCGTGGGCGCATGGACACACGGATACACGGACACACGGATACAGACGTGGACACGCACATGGACACACACCCGCACGCAGACGGACAGGCGGCCACGGCCGCGCCGAGACGGGCGGACATACGGACACGGACACGCGTGGGCGCACGGACACGCGTGGGCGCACGGACGCACGGATACACGGACACACGGATACAGACGTGGACACGCACATGGACACACACCCGCACGCAGACGGACAGGCGGCCACGGCCGCGCCGAGACGGGCGGACACACGGACACGGACACGCGTGGGCACACGGACACGCGTGGGCGCACGGACACACGGATACACGGACACACGGATGCACACGTGGACACGCACATGGACACACACCCGCACGCAGACGGACAGGCGGCCACGGCCGCGCCGAGACGGGCGGACACACGGACACGGACACGCGTGGGCGCACGGACACGCGTGGGTGCACGGACACGCGTGGGCGCACGGACGCACGGATACACGGACACACGGATACACACGTGGACACGCACATGGACACAAACCTGCACGCAGACGGACAGGCGGCCACGGCCGCGCCGAGACGGGCGGACACACGGACACGGACACGCGTGGGCGCACGGACACGCGTGGGCGCACGGACGCACGGATACACGGACACACGGATACAGACGTGGACACGCACATGGACACACACCCGCACGCAGACGGACAGGCGGCCACGGCCGCGCCGAGACGGGCGGACACACGGACACGGACACGCGTGGGCGCACGGACACGCGTGGGCGCACGGACGCACGGATACACGGACACACAGATACAGACGTGGACACGCACATGGACACACACCCGCACGCAGACAGACAGGCGGCCACGGCCGCGCCGAGACGGGCGGACACACGGACACGGACACGCGTGGGCGCACGGACACGCGTGGGCGCACGGACGCATGGATACACGGACACACGGATACAGACGTGGACACGCACATGGACACACACCCGCACGCAGACGGACAGGCGGCCACGGCCGCGCCGAGACGGGCGGACACACGGACACGGACACGCGTGGGCGCACGGACACGCGTGGGCGCACGGATACACGGACACACGGATACAGACGTGGACACGCACATGGACACACACCCGCACGCAGACGGACAGGCGGCCACGGCCGCGCCGAGACGGGCGGACACACGGACACGGATGTCGCTGGGTGTCCCCGTGCCCACGGTGCCGGTGCTGGTGTCACTGGGTGTCCCTGTGCTCACGGTGACAGTGTCACTGGGTGTCCCCGTGCCCACGGTGCCGGTGTTGGTGTCACCGGGTGTCCCTGTGCTCATGGTGCTGGTGTCACCGGGTGTCCCTGTGCCCACAGTGCCGGTGCTGGTGTCACCGGGTGTCCCTGTGCTCATGGTGCTGGTGTCACCGGGTGTCCCCGTGCCCACAGTGCCGGTGCTGGTGTCACTGGGTGTCCCTGTGCTCACGGTGACAGTGTCACTGGGTGTACCCGTGCCCACAGTGCCGGTGCTGGTGTCACTGGGTGTCCCTGTGCTCACGGTGACAGTGTCACTGGGTGTCCCCGTGCCCACGGTGCCGCTGTTGGTGTCACCGGGTGTCCCTGTGCTCACGGTGACAGTGTCACTGGGTGTACCCGTGCCCACGGTGCCGGTGTTGGTGTCACCGGGTGTCCCTGTGCCCACAGTGCCGGTGCTGGTGTCACCGGGTGTCCCTGTGCTCATGGTGCTGGTGTCACCGGGTGTCCCCGTGCCCACAGTGCCGGTGCTGGTGTCACTGGGTGTCCCTGTGCTCACGGTGACAGTGTCACTGGGTGTCCCCGTGCCCACGGTGCTGCTGTTGGTGTCACCGGGTGTCCCTGTGCTCACGGTGACAGTGTCACTGGGTGTCCCCGTGCCCACGGTGCTGCTGTTGGTGTCACCGGGTGTCCCTGTGCTCACGGTGACAGTGTCACTGGGTGTCCCCGTGCCCACAGTGCCGGTGCTGGTGTCACTGGGTGTCCCTGTGCTCACGGTGACAGTGTCACTGGGTGTCCCCGTGCCCACGGTGCTGCTGTTGGTGTCACCGGGTGTCCCTGTGCTCACGGTGACAGTGTCACTGGGTGTCCCCGTGCCCACGGTGCCGGTGCTGGTGTCACCGGGTGTCCCTGTGCTCACGGTGACGGTGTTGTCCCCCTGGTGAAAGTGTCCCCATGTCCCTGTGATGGTGTCCCCAGGCTCGTGGTGACGTTGTCCCCTCACTCACAGTGACGGTGTTGGGGACAGCGTCCCTGCGCCCACGGCGCGGGTGCCTGTGAGCACCCATGGGTGCTGGGGGGAGCTGGTGGGACGTGGTGCGGGGCGGGTGGGTGCTGTGGGTGCAGAGTGGGTGTAGTGTGGGTGTCTGGGTGCACGGGGTGCAGCGTGGGTGCCCCAAGGTGCAGCGCGGGTGCCTGGGAAGCAGCGTGGGTGCAGCGTGGGTGCCCCAGGGTGCAGCGCAGGTGCCTGGGAAGCAGCGTGGGTGCAGCGTGGGTTGCCCCAGGGTGCAGTGCGGGTGCCCGGGGTGCAATGTGGGTGCAGCGTGGGGTGCAGGGGGTGCACGGGGTGCAGCGTGGGTGCCCTAAGGTGCAGCGCAGGTGCCTGGGAAGCAGCGTGGGTGCAGCGTGGGTGCCCCAGGGTGCAGTGCGGGTGCCTGGGGTGCAATGTGGGTGCAGCGTGGGGTGCAGGGGGTGCACGGGGTGCAGCGTGAGTGCCCTAAGGTGCAGTGCGGGTGCCTGGGAAGCAGCGTGGGTGCAGCGTGGGTGCCCCAGGGTGCAGTGCAGGTGCCTGGGGTGCAATGTGGGTGCAGCGTGGGGTGCACGGGGTGCAGCGTGGGTGCCCCAAGGTGCAGCGCGGGTGCCTGGGAAGCAGCGTGGGTGCAGCGTGGGTGCCCCAGGGTGCAGCGCAGGTGCCTGGGAAGCAGCGTGGGTGCAGCGTGGGTTGCCCCAGGGTGCAGTGCGGGTGCCTGGGGTGCAATGTGGGTGCAGCGTGGGGTGCAGGGGGTGCACGGGGTGCAGCGTGGGTGCCCTAAGGTGCAGCGCAGGTGCCTGGGAAGCAGCGTGGGTGCAGCGTGGGTGCCCCAAGGTGCAGCGCGGGTGCCTGGGAAGCAGCGTGGGTGCAGCGTGGGTGCGCCAGGGTGCAGTGCGGGTGCCTGGGGTGCAATGTGGGTGCAGCGTGGGTTGCCCCAGGGTGCAGTGCGGGTGCCTGGGGTGCAATGTGGGTGCAGCGTGGGGTGCACGGGGTGCAGTGTGGGTGCCCTAAGGTGCAGTGCGGGTGCCTGGGAAGCAGTGTGGGTGCAGCATGGGTGCCCCAGGGTGCAGTGCAGGTGCCTGGGGTGCAACATGGGTGCAGTGTGGGGTGCAGGGGGTGCACAGGGTGCAGCGTGGGTGTCCCAGGGTGCAGTGCGGGTGCCTGGGAAGCAGCGTGGGTGCAGCGTGGGTGCCCTAAGGTGCAGCGCAGGTGCCTGGGAAGCAGCGTGGGTGCAGCGTGGGTGCCCCAGGGTGCAGTGCGGGTGCCTGGGGTGCAATGTGGGTGCAGCGTGGGGTGCAGGGGGTGCACGGGGTGCAGCGTGGGTGCCCTAAGGTGCAGTGCGGGTGCCTGGGAAGCAGCGTGGGTGCAGCGTGGGTGCCCTAAGGTGCAGCGCGGGTGCCTGGGAAGCAGCGTGGGTGCAGCGTGGGTGCCCTAAGGTGCAGCGCGGGTGCCTGGGGTGCAACATGGGTGCAGCGTGGGGTGCAGCGAGGATGCTGTGAGCGCAGTGCGGGTGCAGCGGGTGCACCGTGGGTCCAGCGTGGGTGCCCGGGGTGCAGCGGCGGGCACCCACGAGCACCCACGGTGGTGGCGGGCGCCGGCAGGTCGACGCCAGAGCTGCGGAAGGAGCGCTCGCGGGACGCGGCGCGATGCCGGCGCAGCCGGGAGACCGAGGTCTTCTACCAGCTGGCGCACACCCTGCCCTTCGCCCGCGGCGTCAGCGCCCACCTGGACAAGGCCTCCATCATGCGCCTCACCATCAGCTACCTGCGCGTCCACCGCCTCCTCGCCGCCGGTGAGCCCCTCCCGGGACCCCCAAACACCCAGGGGACCTCCTGGGGCACCCATGGGACCTCTTCAGACCTCTGGGGACCCCCAGGCACCCATGAGACCTCCTGGGACCCCTGGGGAACCATGGGACCTCCTGGGATCTCCTGGGACCCCCAGGCACCCATGGGACCTCCTGGGATCTCCTGGGACCCCTAAACACCCATGGGACCTCCTGGGGCACCCATGGGACCTCTTCAGACCTCTGGGGACCCCCAGGCACCCATGGGACCTCCTGGGATCTCCTGGGGAACCATAGAACCTCTTGGGACCTCCTGGGACCCCCAAACACCCAGGGGACCTCCTGGGACCCCCAGGCACCCATGGGACCTCTTGGGACCTCCTGGGACCCCCAAACACCCAGGGGACCTCCTGGGGCACCCATGGGACCTCTTCAGACCTCCTGGGACCCCCAAACACCCACGGGACCTCCTGGGGCACCCATGGGACCTCTTCAGACCTCTGGGGACCCCCAGGCACCCATGGGACCTCCTGGGATCTCCTGGGACCCCCAAACACCCATGGGACCTCCTGGCGCACCCATGGGACCTCTTCAGACCTCTGGGGACCCCCAGGCACCCATGAGACCTCCTGGGACCCCTGGGGAACCATGGGACCTCCTGGGATCTCCTGGGATCTCCTGGGACCCCCAAACACCCAGGGGACCTCCTGGGACCCCCAGGCACCCATGGGACCTCCTGGGATCTCCTGGGACCCCGAAACACCCATGGGACCTCCTGGGGCACCCATGGGACCTCTTCAGACCTCTGGGGACCCCCAGGCACCCATAGCCCCCCTCAGCACCCTGGGGTCCCCCAAGCACCCCCAGCCCCCCACCTCAGCACCCTGGGGACCCCCAAGCCCCCCCAGCCCCCCCAGCACCCTGGGGACCCCCAAGCACCCCCAGCCCCCCCCCCCCCGCAGCACCCTGGGGTCCCCCAAGCACCCCCAGCCCCCCCAGCACCCTGGGGACCCCCAAGCACCCCTTGCCCCCCCCTCAGCACCCTGGGGTCCCCCAAGCACCCCCAGCCCCCCCCCAGCACCCTGGGGACGCCCAAGCACCCCTTGCCCCCCCCTCAGCACCCTGGGGACCCCCAAGCACCCCCAACCCCTCCCTCAGCACCCTGGGGATGCCCAAGCACCCATAGCCCCCCTCAGCACCCTGGGGACTCCCAAGCACCCCCAGCCCCCTCAGCACCCTGGGGACCCCCCCAAGCACCCCCAGCCCCCTGGGGACCCCCCACCCTGAGGTGCCCATCCCTCAGGCGCCTGGGCGGCGGCGGCGGAGGAGGTGGATGGGTGCTACCTGAAGGCGCTGAGCGGCTTCGTGATGGTGCTGAGCGAGGCGGGGGACATGATCTTCCTCTCCGAGAACGTCAACCGGCTCCTGGGGCTCAGCCAGGTTGGGGTGGGGGCACCCATGGGTGGGGGGTGGATGGGCAGCTGCGTGGGTAGGGCGCTCGTGCGAGGGTGCTGGTGCGAGGCCCTATGCAAGGGTGCTGGTGCAAGGGTGCTTGTGCAAGGGTGCTCGTGCGAGGGTGCTCTTGAGAGGGTGCTGGTGTGAGGGTGCTCGTGTGAGGGTGCTCGTGCAAGGGTGCTCTTGTGAGGGTGCTGGTGAGGACCCATGCAAGGGTGCTGGTGCAAGGGTGCTGGTGTGAGGGTGCTGGTGTGAGGACCCATGCAAGGGTGCTCTTGCGAGGGTGCTCGTGCAAGGGTGCTGGTGTGAGGACCCATGCAAGGGTCCTCTTGCGAGGGTGCTTGGGCAAGGGTGTTTGTGCAAGGGTGCTTGTGCAAGGGTGCTCGTGCGAGGGTGCTGGTGTGAGGGTGCTGGTGTGAGGACCCATGCAAGGGTGCTCCTGTGAGGGTGCTCGTGCGAGGGTGCTCGTGCAAGGGTGCTGGTGTGAGGGTGCTGGTGTGAGGGTGCTGGTGTGAGGACCCATGCAAGGGTGCTCCTGTGAGGGTGCTCGTGCGAGGGTGCTCGTGCAAGGGTGCTGGTGTGAGGGTGCTGGTGTGAGGACCCATGCAAGGGTGCTCCTGTGAGGGTGCTCGTGCGAGGGTGCTCGTGCAAGGGTGCTGGTGTGAGGGTGCTGGTGTGAGGGTGCTGGTGTGAGGACCCATGCAAGGGTGCTTGTGCAAGGGTGCTTGCGCAAGGGTGCCCGTGCAAGGGTGCTCTTGCGAGGGTGCTCATGCAAGGGTGTTTGTGTGAGGCCCTGTGCAAGGGTGCTTGCACAGGGGTGTCTGTGCAAGGGTGTTTGTGCAAGGGTGCTTGTGTGGAGCCCCACGCAAGGGTGCTTGTGCAAGGGTGCTTGTGCAAGGGTGCTTGTGTGGAGCCTCATGCAAGGGTGCTCGTGCAAGGGTGCTCGTGTGAGGGTGCTCGTGTGAGGGTGCTCGTGCAAGGGCATTTGTGCAAGGGTGCTTGTGCGGAGCCCCATGCAAGGGTGCTCGTGCAAGGGTGCCTGTGTGAGGGTGCCCATGCGAGGGTGCTCGTGCAAGGCCCCGTGCAAGGGTGCTCCCGTGAGAGCGCTCCTGTACGGGCGCTCGTGCGAGGGTGCTCGTGCGAGGCGTGCGACACCCCCCTGCCCCCCCGCAGCTGGAGCTGATCGGCCACAGCGTCTTCGACTTCGTGCACCCCTGTGACCACGAGGAGCTGCAGGACGTGCTCAGCCCCCGGCAGGGTGAGGCCCCCGCCGCCCCCAGCACCCCTGGGACCCCCCCCCCAGCACCCCGGGACCCCCCCCAGCACCCATGGGGCTCCCCTGGGCCCCCCAAATACCCCTGGGACCCCCTCCCAGCACCCTGGGACATCAGGACCCCCCCCAGCACCCATGGGACCCCCCCCCCCAGCACCCCAGGACCCCCCAGCACCCCTGGAGCTCCCCTGGGCCCCCCCAAATACCCCTGGGACCCCCTCCCAGCACCCTGGGGACCCCCCCCCAGAACCCCAGGACCCCCCCCAGCACCCCGGGGACCCCCCAGCACCCCTGGGACTCCCTCCCAGCACCCATGGAGCTCCCCTGGGCCCCCCCAAATACCCCTGGGACCCCCTCCCAGCACCCTGGGGACCCCCCCCCAGAACCCCAGGACCCCCCCCAGCACCCCGGGGACCCCCCAGCACCCCTGGGACTCCCTCCCAGCACCCATGGGGCTCCCCTGGCCCCCCAGATACCCCTGGGACCCCCCTCCCAGCACCCTGGGAGATCCCCCCCCCATCACCCCAGGACCCCCCCAGCACCCCTGGGACCCCCCCCCCCCCCAGCACCCCTGGGACCCTCTCAGCACCACTGGGACCACCCCAGCACCCAGGGACCCCCTCCCAGCACCCCTGGGACCCCCTCAGCACCCCTGGGACCCCCCCAGCACCCAGGGACCCCCCCCCAGCACCCCTAGGACCATCCCCCCAGCACCCCTGGGTCTGCCCTTGCCCCCCCCCCCCCCCCCCCCCCCCAGATAGCCCTGGGACCCTCCCAGCACCCCTGGGTCTCCCCTGGGCCCCCCAAACACACTTGGGACCCCCCCAGCACCCCTGGGACCCCCCCCCCCCAGCACCCATGGGGCTCCCCTGGCCCCCCAAATACCCCTGGGACCCCCCCCCCAGCACCCCTCGGACCCTCTCAGCACCCCTGGGACCCCCCCAGCACCCAGGGACCCCCCCCCAGCACCCCTAGGACCATCCCCCCAGCACCCCTGGGTCTGCCCTTGCCCCCCCCCCCCCCCCCCCAGATAGCCCTGGGACCCTCCCAGCACCCCTGGGTCTTCCCTGGGCCCCCCAAACACACTTGGGACCCCCCCAGCACCCCTGGGACCCCCCCCCCCAGCACCCATGGGGCTCCCCTGGGCCCCCCAAGCACCCTTGGGACCCCCCTCAGCACCCTCCAACGACCCCCAGCACCCCTGGGACCCCCCCATACACCCTAGGGACCCCCCCTAGCACCCTTGGGTCTCCCCTGGGCCCCCCTCAAACACCCTGGGGACACCCCCAGCACCCCAGGGCCCCCTCCAAACACCCTGGGCCCCCCCCCCCAGCATGCCTGGGTCTCCCCTAGGACCCCCCGAACACCCTGGGGACCCCCCTCAGCACCCTCCCAGCACCCCTAGGTCTCCCCTGAGACCTCCAAACACCCCTGGGACCCCCCCAGCATCCCTGGGACCCCCCCCCCCCCAGCACCCATGGGGCTCCCCTGGGCCCCCCAAGCACCCTTGGGACCCCCCTCAGCACCCTCCAATGACCCCCAGCACCCCTGGGACCCCCCCAAACACCCTGGGGACCCCCCCAGCACCCCTGGGCCCCCCTCAAACACCCTGCCCCCCCCCCCCAGCACCCCTGGGTTTCCCCTAGGACCCCCCAAACACCCTGGGGACCCCCCTCAGCACCCTCCCAGCACCCCTGGGTCTCCCCTGGCCCCCCCCAAACACCCCTGGGACCCCCCCCAGCACCCTTGGGTCCCCCCTGGGCCCCCCCTCAAACACCATGGGGACCCCCCCAGCACCCCTGGGCCCCCCTCAAACACCCTGCCCCTCCCCCAGCACCCCTGGGTCTCCCCTAGGACCCCCCAAACACCCTGGGGACCCCCCTCAGCACCCTCCCAGCACCCCTAGGTCTCCCCTGAGACCCCCAAACACCCCTGGGACCCCCCCCAGCACCCTTGGGTCCCCCCTGGGCCCCCCCCCAGACACCTTGGGGACCCCCTGGGCCCCCCCTGACCCCGCTCCCCCCCAGCGGTGCCGCGGCGGCGGGGGGAGCGCTCGGGGCGCAGCTTCTCCCTGCGGATGAAGAGCACCCTGACGGGGCGCGGGCGCTGCCTCAACCTGAAGGCGGCCTCCTGGAAGGTGGGGGGACAGGGGGACACGGGGGGACACGGGGGACATGGGGACACGGGGGACATGGGGGGACACAGGGGGATGTGGGGGATGTGGGGGGACATGGGGACACGGGGGGATACGGGGGGATACGGGGACACAGGGGGACAGGGGGACGTGGGGACACGGGGGGACGTGGGGGGACATGGGGACATGGGGGACGTGGGGACATTGGGGGACATGAGTACATGGGGGGACATGGGGGGACATGGGGACATAGGGACACAGGGGGATGTGGGGGACGTGGGGACGTGGGGGGACATGGGGATGTGGGGGGACATGGGGGACGTGGGGACACAGGGGGACATAGGGGACATGGGGACACAGGGGGACGTGGGGGACATGGGGACACGTGGGGGGACATGGGGATGTGGGGGGACACAGGGGGATGTGGGGACACATGGGATGTGGGGACATGGGGGGACGTGGGGGACGTGGGGACATGGGGACACCGGGGGGATGAGGGGACACCGGGGGGATGTGGGGGGACATGGGGACATGGGGGACGTGGGGACACGGGGGGACATAGGGGACATGGGGACACAGGGGGACGTGGGGGACATGGGGACACGTGGGGGGACATGGGGATGTGGGGGGACACAGGGGGATGTGGGGGACGTGGGGACACGTGGGATGTGGGGACATGGGGGGACATGGGGGACGTGGGGACATGGGGACGCCGTGGGGGATGTGGGGACACAGGGGGATGTGGGGGACGTGGGGACATGGGGACACAGGGGGGACATGGGGACACGGGGGGACGTGGGGGATGTGGGGGGACATGGGGACATGGGGGACATGGGGACATTGGGGGACATGGGAGGACATAGGGGATGTGGGGACATGGGGACACAGGGGGGACATGGGGACACGAGCGGACGTGGGGACACGGGGGGATGTGGGGGGACATGGGGGACGTGGGGGACATGGGGACATTGGGGGACATGGGGACACAGGGGGGACATGGGGGACATGGGGACATGGGGGACGTGGGGACATTGGGGGACAGGGGGACACGGGGGGACATGGGGGATGTGGGGATGTGGGGACACAGGGGGATGTGGGGGACATGGGGACATGGGGACACGTGGGGGGACATGGGGACATGGGGACACAGGGGGGACATGGGGACATGGGGGACATGGGGGGACATAGGGGATGTGGGGACGTGGGGACATGGGGACATGGGGGGACATGGGGGCATGGGGGGATGTGGGGACATTGGGGGACGTGGGGGGACACGGGGACGTGGGGACACAAGGGGACATGGGGACACAAGGGGGACATGGGGGGACGTGGGGACACGGGGGGACATGGGGACACAGGGGGGACATGGGGGGACGTGGGGACACGGGGGGGGCCGCGAGGCGACAGGACACCGGTGGGGACAGCGTGCTACCCGGGGCCATGGGGGGGCCACGGGGGTCACAGCCCCTCGGCGGGGGCCGGGGGGGGGGGGTGGGGGGGTGTCCGTCGAGGTTTCGGGGTGTCCCTGTGTCCCCCCCCCCCCCCCCCAGGTGCTGCACTGCGCGGGGCACATGCGCTCGTACGCGGGGGCCGGGGGGGGGGACCCCCCCCTGCGCTGCCTGGTGCTGATCTGCGAGGCCATCCCCCACCCGGGGGCCATCGAGACCCCGCTGGGCTCGGGCACCGTCCTCAGCCGCCACTCCATGGACATGAAGTTCACCTACTGCGACGACAGGTGGGGGGGGGCACCCCCAAAATCATCCCCCCCCGGCACCCCCGAACCCAGCCACCCCCAAACCCCGGCACCCTGCAGGCCCCAGCACCCCAAACCCAGCCACCGGACCCCAGCACCCCAAACCCAGCCACCGGACCCCAGCACCCCAAAACCCAGCCACCCCCTGAACCCCGCACCGCAAAACCCCAGCCACCACCCTGGACCCCGGCACCCTGCAGGCCCCAGCACCCCCCAAACCCGCCCCGCTGGACCCCAGCACCCCAAAACCCATCCACTAAACCCTAGCACCCTGCAGGCCCCAGCACCCCCAAACCCGCCCGCTGGACCCCAGCACCCCAAAACCCACCCACCGGACCTCGGCACCCCCAAAACCCAGCCACCCCCTGAACCCCAGCACCCTCTGGACCCCAGCACCCCAAAACCCCCCCACCCCTGAACCCCGGCACCCCAAAGCCCAGGCACCCCCAAATCCCAGCACCCTGCAGGCCCCCAGCGCCCCCAAAACCCGCCCCTGCTGGACCCCCGGCACCCCAAAACCCAGCCACCCCCAAACCCCAGCACCCCCAAAACCCAGTCACCCCCAAACCCAGCCACCCCCAAACCCCAGCACCCTGCAGGCCCCAGCGCCCCCAAACCCCGCCCACTGGACCCCAGCACCCCAAAACCCCAGCCACCCCCTGAATCCCAGCACCCCAAAACCCAGACACCAAACCCTGGCACCCTGCAGGACCCAGCACCCCCAAACCCGCCCGCTGGACCCCAGCACCCCAAAACCCAGCCACCCCCTGAACCCTGGCACCCTCCAGACCCCAGCACCCCAAAACCCAGCCCCCCCCTGAACCCCGGCACCCCAAAGCCCAGTCACCCCCCGAACCCAGCCACCCCCAAACCCCAGCACCCTGCAGGCCCCAGCACCCCCAAACCCGCCCGCTGGACCCCGGCACCCCAAAACCCAGCCACCCCCAAACCCCAGCACCCCAAAACCCAGTCACCCCCAAACCCAGCCACCCCCCCAAACCCCAGCACCCTGCAGGCCCCAGCACCCCCAAACCTGCCCGCTGGACCCCGGCACCCCAAAACCCAGCCACCCCCAAACCCCAGCACCCTGCAGGACCCAGCACCCCCAAACCCGCCCGCTGGACCCCGGCACCCCAAAACCCAGCCACCCCCAAACCCCAGCACCCACAAACCCAGCCACCCCCAAACCCAGCCACCCCCAAACCCCAGCACCCCTCCGGACCCCAGCACCCCAAAACCCCCCCACCGGAACCCAGCACCCCAAAACCCCCCCACCGGACCCTGGCACCCTTGAACCCATCCAACCCCTGAACCCCAAAACCCACCTTTGACCCCTCAGGTGCCCCCCCCGGACCCCTTAGGGGCACCCCAGCACCCCCTAGGGCCCCCCCCAGACCCCCCCCAGACCCCCAAGAGCCCCCCCCCGGACCCCATAAGTGCCCCCCCGGCCCCCCCCCGCCAGACCCCCCCAGACCCCCAAGAGCCCCCCCCGGACCCCATAAGTGCCCCCCCGGCCCCCCTAGGGCCCCCCTGGACCCCCAAGAGCCCCCCCCCGGACCCTTTTGGGGCCCCCCCCGGCCCCCCTAGGGCCCCCCCCCCCAGCCCCCCAAGAGCTCCCCCAGGACCCCATAAGTGCCCCCCCCAGCCCCCCAAGGAGCCCCCCATAGGACGCCATAAGTGCCCCCCCAGCCCCCCAAGAACCCCCCCCAGGACCCCCTAGGGCCCCCCCAGCCCCCCAAGAGCCCCCCCAGGACCCCATAAGTGCCCCCCCCCAGACCCCCAAGAGCCCCCCCCCGGACCCCATAAGTGCCCCCCCGGCCCCCCTAGGGCCCCCCTGGACCCCCAAGAGCCCCCCCCCAGGACCCTTTTGGGGCCCCCCCGTCCCCCACAAGAGCCCCCCATAGGACCCCATAAGTCCCCCCCCGGACCCCCTAGGATCCCCCCAGTCCCCCCAAGAGCCCCCCCAGGACCCCATAAGTAGCCCCCCCCCGACCCCCTAGGGCCCCCCCCGGACCCCATAAGTGCCCCCCCGGCCCCCCTAGGGCCCCCCTGGACCCCCAAGAGCCCCCCCCAGGACCCTTTTGGGGCCCCCCCAGTCCCCCAAGAGCCCCCCATAGGATGCCATAAGTCCCCCCCCCGGACCCCCTAGGGTCCCCCCAGTCCCCCAAGAGCCCCCCCAGGACCCCATAAGTGCCCCCCCAGACCCCCTAGGGCCCCCCCCGGACCCCATAAGTGCCCCCCCGGCCCCCCTAGGGCCCCCCAGACCCCCAAAGAGCCCCCCCCAGGACCCTTTTGGGGCCCCCCCAGTCCCCCAAGAGCCCCCCATAGGATGCCATAAGTCCCCCCCCGGACCCCCTAGGGTCCCCCAGTCCCCCAAGAGCACCCCCAGGACCCCATAAGTGCCCCCCCAGACCCCCTAGGGCCCCCCCCCCAGGACCCTTTTGGGGCCCCCTTCGACCCCTCAAGTGCCCCCAGGACTCCGTAAGTGCCCCCCTGGACCCCATAGGTGCCCCCTGGACCCCCTAGGGCCCCCCCCAGACCCCCAAGAGCCCCCCCCCGGACCCCATAAGTGCCCCCCCGGCCCCCCTAGGGGGCCCCCCAGACCCCCAACAGCCCCCCCCAGGACCCTTTTGGGCCCCCCCCAGTCCCCCAAGAGCCCCCCATAGGACCCCATAAGTGCCCCCCCGGCCCCCCTGGGGCCCCCCCGAAGCCCCCCCCGGGCCGGGGCGCGGGGGGACCCCCTGGGCTGAGTCGGGGTGCGCAGGATCGGGGAGGTGGCGGGGTACGCGCCCGAGGAGCTGCTGGGCTGCTCCCTCTACGAGTACGTCCACGCCCTCGACTCCGACACCCTCAGCAGGAGCGTGCACACCCGTGAGTGCCCCCCAAAACCCGCCGGGACCCCGACATCCCCCCGGGACCCCGACATCGCCCCGGGAACCCCGACATCCCTCTGGGAACCCCAGTATCCCCCCGGGAACCCCAATATCCCCCCGGGAACCCCGACATCCCTCTGGGAACCCCAGTATTCCCCCGGGAACCCCGACATCCCTCCGGGAACCCCAACATCCCTCTGGGAACCCCAGCAACCCCCTGGGAAACCAGCAAGTCCCTGGGAACCCCAATATCCCCCCGGGAACCCCGACATCGCCCTGGGAACCCCGACATCTCCCCGGGAACCCCAGTATTCCCCCGGGAACCCCAACATCGCCCTGGGAACCCCAACATCCCTCTGGGAACCCCAGCAACCCCCTGGGAAACCAGCAACTCCCTGGGAACCCCAATATTCCCCCCGGGAACCCCGACATCGCCCTGGGAACCCCAACATCCCCCTGGGAACCCCAACATCCCTCTGGGAAACCAGCAACCCCCTGGGAACCCCGACATCCCCCCGGGAACCCCAACATCCCTCTGGGAACCCCGACATCCCTCTGGGAACCCCAACATCCCCCTGGGAACCCCAACATCCCTCTGGGAAACCAGCACCCCCCCGGGAACCCCGACATCCCCCCGGGAACCCCAACATCCCTCTGGGAACCCCGACATCCCTCTGGGAACCCCAACATCCCCCTGGGAACCCCAACATCCCTCTGGGAAACCAGCACCCCCCCGGGAACCCCGACATCCCCCCGGGAACCCCGACATCGCTCTGGGAACCCCAACATCCCCCTGGGAACCCCAACATCCCTCTGGGAAACCAGCACCCCCCTGGGAACCCCGACATCCCCCCGGGAACCCCGACATCCCTCTGGGAACCCCAACATCCCCCTGGGAACCCCAACATCCCTCTGGGAAACCAGCACCCCCCCGGGAACCCCGACATCCCCCCGGGAACCCCGACATCGCCCTGGGAACCCCGACATCCCCCTGGGAATGTCAGTATCCCCCCGGGAACCCCAACATCCCCCTGGGAACCCCAACATCCCTCTGGGAACGCCAGTATCCCCCGGGGAACCCCAACATCCCCCCCTGGACCCCCAGTATCACCCCAGGAACCCCAACATCCCCCTAGGACCCCAGCAACCCCTGCGAACCCCAACATCCCTCTGGGAACCCCAGTACCCCCCCGGGAACCCCAGTATCCCTCTGAGAACCCAGCAACCCCCTGGGAACCCCTGGGCACCCCAACATCCCCCCTGGGCACCCATGGGCACCCCAATATCCCCTTGGGCACCCTTGGGCACCCCAACATCCCCTCTGGGAACCCCACCATCCCTCCTGGGCCCCCTGAGCACCCTCATATTCCCCTGGGGCACCCCAATATCCCCCCTTGGGCACCCCTGGGACCCCAATATCCCCTTGGGCACCCTTGGGCACCCCAACATCCCCTCTGGGAACCCCACCATCCTTCCTGGGCCCCCTGAGCACCCTCATATCCCCCTGGGGCACCCCAAAATCCCCCCCTTGGGGGCACCCTTGGGCACCCCTTGGGCACCCCAAAATCCCCTCTGGGAACCTCACCATCCCTCTTGGCCCCCCTGAGCACCCTAATATCCCCCTTGGGCACCCCAAAATCCCCTCTGGGAACCCCACCATCCCTCCTGGGCCCCCTGAACACCCTCATATCCCCCTGGGGCACCCCAATATCCCCTCTGGGAACCCCACCATCCCTCCTGGCCCCCCTGAGCACCCTAATATCCCTCTGAGCACCCCAATATCCCCCCTTGGGCACCCCTGAACACCCCAATATCCCCCCTTGGGCACCCCTGGGCACCCCAATATCCCCTTGGGCACCCCTTGGGCACCCCAAAATCCCCTCTGGGAACCCCACCATCCCTCCTGGCACCCTCATATCCCCCTTGGACACCCCAAAATCCCCCCTGGGCACCCTTGGGCAGCCCTGAACACCCCAACATCCCCTCTGGGAACCCCACCATCCCTCCTGGGCCCCCTGAGCACCCTCATATCCCCCTGGGGCACCCCAATATCCCCCCTTGGGCACCCCTGGGCACCCCTTGGGCACCCCAAAATCCTCTCTGGGAACCTCACCATCCCTCCTGGCCCCCCTGAACACCCTAATATCCCCCTTGGGCACCCCAAAATCCCCTCTGGGAACCCCACCATCCCTCCTGGCCCCCCTGAACACCCTAATATCCCCCTTGGGCACCCCAAAATCCCCTCTGGGAACCCCACCATCCCTCCTGGGCCCCCTGAGCACCCTAATATCCCTCTGAGCACCCCAATATCCCCCCTTGGGCACCCCTGAACACGCCAATATCCCCCCTTGGGCACCCCTGGGCACCCCAATATCCCCCTAGGGCACCCTTGGGCACCCCAACATCCCCTCTGGGAACCCCACCATCCCTCCCGGCCCCCCTGAGCACCCTAATATCCCCCTGGGGCACCCCAATATCCCCCCTTGGGCACCCCTGGGCACCCCAATAGCCCCCTGGGGCACCCCAACACCACCCCCCCTGGGCACCCCAACCCTTCCCGAGTCACCCATGGGGTGGTGACCCCCCCCCCCCCCGTCTCCCCAGTGCTGAGCAAGGGACAGGCGGTGACGAACCAGTACCGGTTCCTGGCCAAGCGCGGGGGGTTCCTGTGGGCGCAGACCCAGGCCACCGTCATCGCCAACAGCCGCAGCGCCCAGCCCGAGGGCATCGTCTGCCTCCACTTCGTCCTCAGGTTGGGGGGACACGGGGGGACACGGGGGGACACGGGGCGAGGGGAGACGGGGGGACACGGGGGGACATGGGGGACACGGGGGGACACGGGGCGAGGGGACACGGGGGGACATGGGGGGACACGGGGCGAGGGGAGACGGGGGGACACAGGGGGACATGGGGACACGGGGGGACATGGGGTGAGGGGAGACGGGGGGACACGGGGGGACATGGGGGACACGGGGGGACACGGGGGGACATGGGGTGAGGGGAGACGGGGGGACACGGGGGGACATGGGGGGACACGGGGGGACATGGGGTGAGGGGAGACGGGGGGACACGGGGGGACATGGGGGACACGGGGGGACACGGGGTGAGGGGAGACGGGGGGACACGGGGGGACATGGGGGACACGGGGGGACACGGGGGGACACGGGGTGAGGGGAGACGGGGGGACATGGGGGACATGGGGGACATGGGGGGACACAGGGCGAGGGGACACAGGGGGACATGGGGGGACATGGGGTGAGGGGACACGGGGGGACATGGGGGACATGGGGGACATGGGGGGACACGGGGCGAGGGGACACAGGGGGACATGGGGGGACATGGGGTGAGGGGACACAGGGGGACATGGGGGGGACATGGGGTGAGGGGACACGGGGGGGACATGGGGGACATGGGGGGACATGGGGGACACGGGGCGGGGGGACACGGGGGGACACGGGGGGACACGGGGTGAGGGGAGACGGGGGGACACGGGGCGAGGGGACACGGGGGGACACGGGGCGGGGGGGGACATGAGGGGACATGGGGGGACATGGGGGACACGGGGGGACACGGGGTGGGGGGACACGGGGGGACATGGGGGGACATGGGGGGACACGGGGGACACGGGGTGAGGGGACATGGGGGGACATGGGGGGACACGGGGGGATGTGGGGCCATGGGGGGGCTGGCACCCCACAGTTGGTGCCTGGGGGGGGGCAGCACCCCCAAATCTCCATCCCAGTGGGGGTGGGCACCCCATAAACGATGCCTGGGGGGGGGGGGCAGCCCCCCCAACCCATTTTGGGGGGGGTGTTGGTGCGGGGGGGGGGGGGTCTGTGTCCCCCCCCCCCCCAATTTTTGCCCCCCCCCCCCCAGCCGTGTGGAGCAGCGGGGGGGTGGTGCTGTCCCTGGAGCAGACCCAACGCCGGGGGGAGGGGCGCCGCCTGCCCCCCCCCCGCCCCCGGCCCCGCCCCCCCCGATGCCGTCCTCAACCTCAGCCTCGGTGGGCACCAGTTAGGGCAACTGGGAGCACTGGGAAGGGGGGAGATGTGGTGCTATTGGGGGGGTACTGGGAGCACTGGGGGCGCTGGGGCTTGGTGCATGGGGGGCTGGGGGTGCTGGGGGGTCCCTGGGGGGGTCCCCAGCCCCCTGTGAGGGTGTGGGTAGGGGTGGGGGGGGGTCTGTGGGTGCTGGGGGGTCTCTGGGGGGGTCCCCAGCCCCCTGTGAGGGTGTGGGTAGGGGTGGGGGGGGCCCATGGGTGCTGGGGGGGTCCCTGGGGGGTCCCTGGGGGGTTTCTGGGGGTCCCCAGCCCCGTGTGAGGGTGCAGACAGGGGTGGGGGGTCTGTGGGTGCTGGGGGGGTCTCTGGGGGGGTCCCCAGCCCCCTGTGAGGGTGTGGGTAGGGGTGGGGGGGGGTCTGTGGGTGCTGGGGGGTCTCTGGGGGGGTCCCCAGCCCCCTGTGAGGGTGCAGGCAGGGGTTGGGGGGGTCTGTGGGTGCTGGGGGGTCTCTGGGGGGGTCCCCAGCCCCCTGTGAGGGTGTGGGTAGGGGTAGGGGGGGGCCCATGGGTGCTGGGGGGTCCCTGGGGGGTCCCTGGGGGGGGGGGTTCTGGGGGTCCCCAGCCCCGTGTGAGGGTGCAGGCAGGGGTGAGGGGGTCTGTGGGTGCTGGGGGGTCCCTGGGGGGTTTCTGGGGTGGGGGGTTCTGGGGGTCCCCCCCATGTGAGGGTGCAGGCAGGGGTGGGGGGTCTGTGGGTGCTGGGGGGTCCCTGGGGGCTTTCTGGGGGTCCCCCCCCTCCAATGTGACTGTGCGGACAGGGGTGGGGGGCCCACGGGTGCTGGGGGGTCCCTGGGGGGCCCCTGGGGGGTTTCTGGGGGTGTCCCCCCCTGTGAGGGTGTGGACAGGGGTGGGGGGGGTCTGTGGGTGCTGGGGGGTCCCTGGGGGGTCCCTGGGGGGTTTCTGGGGGTCCCCCCCCATGTGAGGGTGCAGACAGGGGTGGGGGGGTCTGTGGGTGCTGGGGGGTCCCTGGGGGGTTTCTGGGGGTCCCCAGCCCCGTGTGAGGGTGCAGGCAGGGGTGGGGGGGTCTGTGGGTGCTGGGGGGTCCCTGGGGGGTTTCTGGGGTCCCCCCCCCCCCCCAATGTGACTGTGCGGACAGGGGTGGGGGGCCCACGGGTGCTGGGGGGTCCCTGGGGGGTTTCTGGGGTGGGGGTTCTGGGGGTCCCCCCCCCCGTGTGAGGGTGCAGGCAGGGGTGGGGGGTCTGTGGGTGCTGGGGGGTCCCTGGGGGGTTTCTGGGGTCCCCCCCCCCCCAATGTGACTGTGCGGACAGGGGTGGGGGGCCCACGGGTGCTGGGGGGTCCCTGGGGGGTCCCTGGGGTGGGGGTTCTGGGGGTCCCCAGCCCCGTGTGAGGGTGCAGACAGGAGTGGGGGGGTCTGTGGGTGCTGGGGGGTCCCTGGGGGGTTTCTGGGGGTCCCCCCCCCCAATGTGACTGTGCGGACAGGGGTGGGGGGCCCACGGGTGCTGGCCTTCGTGCGCCCGGCCCACGTCCCCGAAGCGGTGCTGCAGCGGGACCCCCGGCGCTTCTGCTCCCCCGAACTCGCCCGGCTCCTCGCCCCCATCTTCGATCCCCCCCCGGCCCCCCCCCGCCGTCACCCCCGCAGCCCATCCCCGGTGAGTCCGGCCTCGGGGTTTTGGGGGGTCCCGGCAGGGCTGGGGGGGCGGGGGGCACCTTGGGGGGGGGCCCTGAGAGGCCTTTTGGGGGGGTTGGGGGGGGTTCTGGGGGAAAATGGGGGGTCCCTGGGGAAATATGGGGGGTCCCTGGGGGAAAATGGGGGGTCCCTGTGGGAAATGGGGGGTCCCTGGGGGAATATGGGGGGTCCCTGGGGAAAATGGGGGGTCCCTGGGGGAAATGGGGGGTCCCTGGGGGAATATGGGGGGTCCCTGTGGGAAATGGGGGGTCCCTGGGGGAAAATGGGGGGTCCCTGTGGGAAATGGGGGGTCCCTGGGGGAACATGGGGGGTCCTGGGGGAAGTGGGGGGTCCCTGGAGGAACATGGGGGGTCCTGGGGGAAAATGGGGGGTCCCTGTGGGAAATGGGGGGTCCCCAGGGGAAAATGGGGGGTCCTTGGGGGAATATGGGGGGGTCCCTGGGGGAAAATGGGGGCTCCCTGGGGGAAAATGGGGGGTCCTGGGGGTCTGGGAGGGGTCCCTGGGGGAAATGGGGGGTCCCTAGGAGAAAATAGGGGGTCTCTGCGGGAATATGGGGGGTCCCTGTGGGAAAATGGGGGATCCCCAGGGGAAAATGGGGGGGGCTGGGGGTCTGGGAGGGGTCCCTGGGGGAAATGGTCATCCCTGGGGGAAAATGGGGGGGTCCCTGGGAGTCTGGGGGGGTCCCTGGGGGAATATGGGGGCTCCCTGGGGGAAAATGGGGGGTCTCTGGGGGAAATGGGGGGGTCCCTAGGGGAAAATGGGGGGTCCTGGGGGTCTGGGAGGGGTCTCTGGGGGAAATGGGGGGTCCTGGGTGTCTTGGGGGTCCCTGGGGAACATGGGGGGGTCTCTGGGAGAACATTGGGGGTCCTGGGGGTCCCTGTGAGAAATGGGGGGGTCCCTGGGGAACATGGGGGGGTCTCTGGGTGAACATGGGGGGTTCTGGGGGTCTGGGGGGTCCCTGGGGGAATATGGGGGTCCCTGGGGGAACATGGGGGGGTCTCTGGGGAAAATGGGGGGTCCTGGGGGTCTGGAGGGGGGGTCCCTGGGGGAAAATGGGGGGTCCTGGGGGTCTGGAGGGGTCCCTGGGGGAACATGGGGGGTCCCTGGGGGAAAATGGGGGGTCCCCAGGGGAAAATGGGGGGTCCCTAGGGGAAAATAGGGGGTCCCTGGGCGAAAATGAGGGGTCCCTGGGGGCCTGGGGGGGTCACTGGGGAACATGGGGGGTCCTGGGGTTCTGGGAGGGGTCTCTGGGGAACATGGGGGGTCCCTGGGGGAATATGGGGGGGTCCCTGGGGGAACATGGGGGGTCCTGGGGGAAATGGGGGGGTCCTGGGGGTCTGGGGGGTCCTGGGGTTCTGGGAGGGGTCTCTGGGGGAAATGGGGGGTCCTGGGGGAAATGGGGGGGTCCTGGGGGTCTGGGGGGTCCTGGGGTTCTGGGAGGGGTCTCTGGGGGAAATGGGGGGTCCTGGGGGTCTGGGGGGTCCCTGGGGGAACATGGGGGGTCCTGGGGGAAATGGGGGGGTCCTGAGGGTCTGGGGGGTCCTGGGGTTCTGGGAGGGGTCTCTGGGGGAAATGGGGGGTCCTGGGGGAAATGGGGGGGTCCTGGGGGTCTGGGGGGGGTCCCTGGGGGAACATGGGGGGTCCCTGGGGGAAATAGGGGGGCCTGGGGGCCTGGGGGGGCCTGGTGGAATATAGGGGGTCGCTGGGGGAATATGGGGGCTCCCTGGGGGAAATGGGGGGTCCCTGGGGGAATATGGGGGGGTCCCTGGGGGAACATGGGGGGGTCCTGGGGGAAATGGGGGCTCCCTGGGGGAAATGGGGGGGTCCTGGGGGAAATGGGGGGTCCCTGGGGGAACATGGGGGTCCTGGGGGCCGGGGGGGTCGCTGGCAGGCTGGGGGTGCAGGGCTCCGTGGCTGTGCCCCCCCAGCCCCCCGGGGACGAGCTGCTCTTCGAGGTGCAGAAGCTCTTTGCGGGGAGCCCCGGGCCCGGCACGGCCCTGCAGGTACGGGGGCTGGGGGTCCCCTGCTGTCCCCCGGCCCCTGGCCCCTGGCCCCTGTCCCCTGTCCCCATGTCCCCAGACCTGGCCATGCTGGGGGGTGTGACCCTGTCCCCCTGTCCCCATGTCCCCCTGTCCCCCGGTCTCCCTGTCCCCCTGTCTCCCTGTCCCCATGTCCCCAGCCCTGGCCATGCTGGGGGGTGTGTGTGACCCTGTCCTCCTGTCCCCCTGTCCCCATGTCCCCCTGTCCCTCTGTCCCCCTGTCCCCTGTCCCCTGTCCCCCCTGTCCCCAGACCTGGCCATGGTGGGGGGTGTGACCCTGTCCCCCTGTCCTCCTGTCCCCCTGTCCCCATGTCCCCCTGTCCCCCTGTCTCCCTGTCCCCATGTCCCCAGCCCTGGCCATGCTGGGGGGTGTGTGTGACCCTGTCCCCCTGTCCCCTGTCCTCCTGTCCCCCTGTCCCCCTGTGTCCCCTGTCCCCATGTCCCCAGCCCTGGCCATGCTGGGGGGTGGGTGACCCTGTCCCCCTGTCCCCATGTCCCCCTGTCCCCCGGTCTCCCTGTCCCCATGTCCCCCTGTCCCCATGTCCCCAGACCTGGCCATGCTGGGGGGTGTGACCCTGTCCCCCTGTCCCCTGTCCTCCTGTCCCCCGGTCTCCCTGTCCCCCTGTGTCCCCTGTCCCCATGTCCCCAGACCTGGCCATGCTGGGGGATGTGTGACCCTGTCCCCCTGTCCCCATGCCCCCCTGTCCCCCTTGTCCCCCCAGGCCTCCCCCCTGGACCTGGCCATGCTGGGGGATGTGTGACCCTGTCCCCCTGTCCCCCTGTCCCCTTGTCCCCCCAGGCCTCCCCCCTGGACCTGGCCATGCTGGGGGATGTGTGACCCTGTCCCTCTGTCCCCATGTCCCCCTGTCCCTCTGTCCCCCTGTCCCCTGTCCCCTGTCCCCCCTGTCCCCAGACCTGGCCATGCTGGGGGGTGTGACCCTGTCCCCCTGTCCCCATGTCCCCCTGTCCCCCGGTCTCCCTGTCCCCATGTCCCCAGCCCTGGCCATGCTGGGGTGTGTGTGTGACCCTGTCCTCCTGTCCCCCTGTCCCCATGTCCCCCTGTCCCTCTGTCCCCCTGTCCCCTGTCCCCTGTCCCCCCTGTCCCCAGACCTGGCCATGCTGGGGGGTGTGACCCTGTCCCCCTGTCCTCCTGTCCCCCTGTCCCCTGTCCCCCCAGGCCTCCCCCCTGGACCTGGCCATGCTGGGGGATGTGTGACCCTGTCCCCCTGTCCCCCTGTCCCCTGTCCCCCCAGGCCTCCCCCCTGGACCTGGCCATGCTGGGGGATGTGTGACCCTGTCCCCCTGTCCCCCTGTCCCCCTGTCCCCTGTCCCCCCAGGCCTCCCCCCTGGACCTGGCCATGCTGGGGGATGTGTGACCCTGTCCCCCTGTCCCCCTGTCCCCCTGTCCCCTGTCCCCCCAGGCCTCCCCCCTGGACCTGGCCATGCTGGGGGATGTGTGACCCTGTCCCCCTGTCCCCCTGTCCCCCTGTCCCCTGTCCCCCCAGGCCTCCCCCCTGGACCTGGCCATGCTGGCCCCCTACATCCCCATGGACGGCGACTTCCAGCTGGGCGGGGCCGAAGCGCCTCGGGGGCGGGGCCCACGCCCACCAGGCCCCGCCCCCCCGGCGGCCGAGGCCCCGCCCCCGCGCCCCCGCGCCCGCAGCTTCCCCGGCCGCGGCTCCGCCCCCCTCCCGCCCTGGCCCCGCCCTCCCGCGCTGGGGCAGCGACCCCGCCCTCGGCCCCGCCCCGACGCCCCGCCCCGCCAGGAAGAGGTGGGCGGGGCCGCGGGGCGGAGGGGCGGGGCTAAGGGGCGGAGCGGAGTGGGGAGGGGCTTGGGGGATTAGGGGAGGGGCTTGTTGGGGTGGGGCTTTGGGGAGGGGCTTAATGGGGAGGGGCTTTGGGGGTGGAGCTTGTTGGGGAGGGGCTTAGTGGGGAGGGGCGAAGGGGGCGGGGCTTATTGCTGGGAAGGGCTGATGGGGTTGGGGAGGGTGGGGGGGGAGGTGGAGGGGGCGTGGCGTGGGTGGGCGTGGTCGGGGGTGGGTGGGCGTGGCTTTGCGTGGGCGTGGTGTGACGGTGCCGCCCAGGGCGCGGGAGCCGAGCGGGGAGGACGCGGGGGCCCCCCTGAAGCGCCCCGAGCTCGACCCCCACCTGCTGCCCCCCCCTCGGCCTGGTACGGGGGGACACGGGGGGGACACGGGGGGGGGGGCACGGGGGGGGGGGACGGGGACACGCGCGTGGGGGGGGGGGGGGACGGGGAGGGGGGACCCGGGGGGTGGGGAGGAGGGAGGGGGGGTGTAGGGATGGGGGGGGATACGGGGGGGGGGGGGGGGGCACTGTGGGGACATGGGGTTGGGGACAGCGTGGGGGGGGGGCAGGGTGCCCTGTCCCCATGTCCCCCCCCACCCCGTGTCCCCATGTCCCCCCCATTGTGTCCCCCCCGTGTTCCCCCCCCCCCCCAGGGGCTGCTGCTGAGTGGGGAGGACCCCCCGGGAGTGACCCCCCCCCGCCTGGGGCAGGAGCAGCCCCTCGGTGAGGGGGGGACCCCCGATAATGGGGGGGGGGGAACCCCAATAATGGGGGGGACCCGATAATGGGGGGGGGAACGCGATAATTGGGGGGGGACCCCCGATAATGGGGGGGACCCTGATAATGGGGGGGGGAACCCGATAATTGGGGGGGGACCCCGATAATGGGGGGGACCCTGATAATGAGGGGGGGGACCCCGATAATTGGGTGTGGGGCCCCAATAATGGGGGGGACCCTGATAATTGGGGGGGAGACCCCGATAATGGGGGGGACTCTGATAATGGGGGGACCCTGATAATTGGGTGGGGTGATAATTGGGGGGGAACCCTGATAATGGGGGGGACCCCGATAATGGGGGGGGGCCTATAATTGGGGGGGGAGATAATTCGAGGGGACCCTGATAATGGGGGGCCCCGATAATTGGGGGGACCCCCGATAATGAGGGGGGGGAACCCCATAATGTGAGGGTGGTAATTGGGGGGGGGGGGGCAAAACCTGGGGGGGGCACCCCAAAACCGGGGGGGGGTTAATCTAATAATGGGGTCCCCAATGTGGGAAGGGGGGTCCCCAATCTGGGAGGGGGGGGGAATCTGGGGAGACCCCCCCCCCAAAAAAGAGGGGGGTGGGGGAGAAATAGGGGGACCCCCATAACAGGGGTGAAATGGGGGGGGGCACAAGCGGAAAGGGGGAGCCCAAATTTGAGGGGGGAAATGGGAGGGTCCCCAAAATGGGGGGGGGGGGCACCTGGGGTGGGGGTAAGGGGGGGGGGACACCCCAATAATGTGTGTCCCCCCCCCAGCGCTGCTGGCTGATGGCCTGGGGACCCCCCAAGATGAGGCCGAGGGGCGCCCGGGGGGGCCCCCCCAGGGCCGGCGTCTGGAGAGCAACTGAGGGGGGGGGGGCTCCTGTGGAAGGGGCCCCCCCCAAAAGCCCCCCCCCCCAACCTGGATGGGGACCCCCAAACACCGACACCCCCCCCAAAAAGCAAGGGGGGGGCCCAAAACACCACCCCCCCCCAAATACCCCAAGGTGGGGGGGCCCCAAAATGCCGCCCCCCCCAAAAAAAAACCAAAGGGGGGGGCCCTGAAACACCCCCCTGCTTCCCAATGGGGGACCCCAAAAACCCACAGCCCCCCCCCCCCAAACCCACCCTAAAACTGGGGGGGCCCCCAATCCGGCACCCAGTGGACCCCCCCCAAGCCCCCATCCCCAGTGGGGGGGGGGGCACCAAAAGCCATGACCCCTCCCACAGATCTTGGGGTGCCCCCCAGTGTCCCCCCCCCCCCGCCTGGGGCCCCCCAACTCCCCCCATTTACCCCCCCCCTTAACCCCCCCCCAAGTTTTGGGGGGCTTTGACCCCCCCCAATCGAGCTCCCCACCCATGGGGACCCCGCCCCCTTGGGGACCCACCTGCCCCCCCCCCCCCATTTTGCAACCCCCCCAAATCCTCCCCCATAGGGGACCCCCCCCAGCCCCCACTTTTAGGGGCCCCCCCCCATGGCCCCCCCCAAATCCTCCCATGGGCCCCCCCTCCCCCCCCCAGGGCCCCCCCTCCTACCTCGGCCTGGCCCCCCCCCGGGGGGGGGCCCCTCCCCCCACTTGGTGCTGGGCTGAAAATGCCCCTTTGGGGGGGCCCCGGGGACCCCCCCCCCCCCCAAATCTGGGACCACCGGAGCCCCCCCCCCCCTCGGGGACCCCCTTTTCTATCGCCCCATCCTGCGCAGCCCCCGGCTCCGGAGACGCTCTCGTGCGAGGGCCTCGTGCAAGAGCCTCGTGCAAGAGCCTTGTGCAAGAGCCATCCTTGTGCAAGGGCATCCCTCGTGCAAGAGCCATCCTTGTGCAAGAGCCTCGTGCAAGGGCATCCCTCGTGCAAGAGCCATCCTTGTGCAAGGGCATCCCTCGTGCAAGAGCCTCGTGCAAGAGCCACCCTCGTGCAAGAGCCATCCTCGTGCAAGAGCCAACCTCGTGCAAAAGCCTCTCTTGTTCAAGAGCCTCGTGCAAGAGCCGTCCTCGTGCAAGGGCATCCCTCGTGCAAGAGCCTCGTGCAAGAGCCATCCTCGTGCAAGAGCCTCGTGCAAGAGCCATGCTTGTGCAAGGACCTTGTGCAAGAGCCGTCCTCATGCAAGTGCCTCCCTTGTGCAAGAGCCTCGTGCAAGAGCCATCCTCGTGCAAGGGCCTCCCTTGTGCAAGAGCCTCGTGCAAGAGCCATCCTCGTGCAAGAGCCATCGTCGTGCACAAGCCTCGTGTGAAAGCCTCTCATTCAAGAGCCTCGTGCAAGAGCCAGCCTTGTGCAAGAGCCTTGTGCAAGAGCCATGCTTGTGCAAGGGCCTTGTGCAAGAGCCTCATGCAAGAGCCATCCTCGTGCAAGAGCCTCGTGCAAGAGCCATCCTCGTGCAAGGGCCTCCCTTGTGCAAGAGCCGTCCTCATGCAAGGGCCTCCCTCGTGCAAGAGCCATCCTTGTGCAAGAGCCTTGTGCAATAGCCATGCTTGTGCAAGGACCTTGTGCAAGAGCCGTCCTCATGCAAGGGCCTTGTGCAAGAGCCTCGTGCAAAAGCTTCCCTTATGCAAGAGCCTCGTGCAAGAGCCATCCTTGTGCAAGAGCCATCCTCGTGCAAGAGCCTTGTGCTAGGAGCCGTCCTTGTGCAAGAGCCTCGTGCAAGAGCCTCGGGCGAGAGCTGCCCCTGTGCGACAGCCTTGTGCGAGGGCCTTTTGCAAGCGCCACCCCTGCGCGAGAGCCCCGTGCAAGAGCCATCCTCGTGCGAGGACCCCTTGTGCACGAGCCTCGTGCGAGGGCGCCTCACGCCAAAGCCTTCGGGGCGAGCCACCCTTGTGCGAGAGCCCCACGTGAGCCGCCCTCGTGCGAGAGCCGTCCTTGTGCAAGAGCCGTCCTCGTGCAAGAGCCGTCCTCGTGCCACAGCCGTCCTCGTGCGAGAGCCGTCCTTGTGCAAGAGCCGCCCTCGTGCCACAGCTGCCCTCGTGCCACAGCCGCCCTCGTGCGAGAGCCGCCCTCGTGCACGAGCCCTCCCCGCCATGTGCCCCCCCCCCCAAACCGCTCTCGTGCCGGGGGTGGGATCTTGCACGGGGGGGGGGCGCCGACCCTCGCACGACGGCCCTTGCACGAGGGCCCTTGCACGAGGGCCCTCGCACGAGGGGGGCCCCGGACGCCGCTGCCCAGAGCCGCTGGGACCCACACGCACACCCCCGCCCCCCCCCGTGCGAGGCCGAGCGCTTCCCTGCCCCCCAAAATGTCGCTTTGGGGGGGGGGGGGGCCTTGTCCCTGTCCCCCCCCCCTCGCCGCTGTCCCCCCCCCTCCCCGCCCCGTGCGCTCGCACGCGCTTGTGCGCAGGCCGCGTGCGGGGGGGGGCTCACGCCCGGACACACGCACACGCGGCCCTGGGGGGTGTCGCACGGGGACACGTCCGGTGTCACCTCCCCCCCCCCCCCCCCGCTGTCCCCCCCCCTCCCCCCCATAAACCTGCTCTGAACCCACCGAGGGCTCTGCCCCTGCCTGGGGGGGACATGGGGACACGGGGACACATGGGGGGGACACGGGGGGGACATGGGGGGGACATGGGGACATGGGGGGACACAGGGACATGGGGACATGGGAACATGGGGGGACACGGGGACACGGGGGGACACAGGGACATGGGGGGACACAGGGACATGGGGGGACCTGGGGACACGGGGAGGACACAGGGGGGACATGGGGGGACACAGGGACATGGAGGGGACATGGGGACACGGGGGGACACAGGGACATGGGGACATGGAGGGGACATGGGGACATGGGGGGACACGGCAACATGGGGGGGACATGGGGGGACACGGGGACACAGGGGGACATAGGATGATGGGGACATTGGGGGGACATGAGGGGACATGGGGACGGGGGGGACGTGGGGACATGAGGGGACACAGGGACATGGGGGGACATGGGGGAGGACACGGGGGGACACGGGAACATGGGGACACGGGGACATGGAGGGGACATGGGGGGGACATGGGGACATGGAGGGACATGGGGACACGGGGGGACATGGGGGGACACAGGGACATGGGGACATGGAGGGGACATGGGGACACGGGGGGACATGGGGGGACACAGGGACATGGGGACATGGAGGGGACATGGGGACACGGGGGGACATGGGGTGATGGGGACATTGGGGGGACATGAGGGGACATGGGGACGGGGGGGATGTGGGGACACGGGGGGACACAGGGTAATGGGGACATTGGAGGGACATGAGGGGACACGGGGGGACATGGGGACATGAGGGGGACACAGGGGGGCGATGGGGACACGGGGGGACATGGGGGGGTCACGGGGGGGCCGTGGGGACCCGCGGGGCTGCGGGGGCTTGGAGGACACAGAGAGGCCGTACCCTGACCGCTCTGGTACCTCTTCGCTCCTCTCTATGGTCTCCCCGCTCCTCCCGCCCCTCCCTATGGCTCCGCCCATCCCACCCCGCGCGGCGCGCGCCCCGTTTACGACACTGCCCCCTCCCGTCCCGCCGTCTTTACGACAGCGGCGGCGGCGCTTGGCGGCGCGGCGGGCCGCGCTCCCGGTGGTTGCCAGGGCGCTTTACGGCCCGGCGATGGCGGAGGGAGAGCGGGCGGAGAGCGGCGGCGGCCCCGGCCCCGGGCGGCCCCCGAGCCCGGCCGAGGTGGAGCGGGCCGAGGCCCTCAAGACCCGCGCGAACGAGTTCTTCAAAGGTACCGGCGGGGGGGGGCTGCCAGATAGGGAGCCATGGGGGCCAATGAGGGGCGGGGGGCAACGGGGGGCTGCCAGATAGGGAGCCATGGGGGGCGAGGGGCAACGGGGGGCTGCCAGATAGGGAGCCATGGGGGGCGAGGGGCAACGGGGGGCTGCCAGATAGGGAGCCATGGGGGGCAATGGGGGGCAGGGGCTGCCAGATAGGGAGCCATGGGGGGCGAGGGGCAACGGGGGCTGCCAGATAGGGAGCCATGGGGGGCAATGGAGGGCGGGGGCTGCCAGATAGGGAGCCATGGGGGGCAATGGGGGGCGGGGGCTGCCAGATAGGGAGCCATGGGGGGCAATGGAGGGCGGGGGCTGCCAGATAGGGAGCCATGGGGAGCAATGGAGGGCGGGGGCTGCCAGATAGGGAGCCATGGGGGGCAATGGAGGGCGGGGGCTACTAGATAGGGAGCCATGGGGGGCAATGGAGGGCGGGGGCTGCCAGATAGGGAGCCATGGGGGACAGTGAGGGACGGGTGCTGCCAGATAGGGAGCCATAGGGGGCAATGGGGGGTGAGTGGTAACGGGGGGCTGCCAGATAGGGAGCCATAGGGAGCAATGAGGGGCGGGGGCTGCCAGATAGGGAGCCATGGGGGGCAATGGGGGGCGAGGGCCAACGGGGGGCTGCCAGATAGGGAGCCTTGGGGGGCAGTGGAGGATGGGGGGCAATGGGGGGCTGCCAGATAGGGAGCCATGGGGGGCAATGGGGGGCTAGGGGTTGCCAGATAGGGAGCTATGGGGGGCAGTGAGGGGCGGGGGCTGCCAGATAGGGAGCCATAGGGGGCAATGGGGGGCGGGGGCTGCCAGATAGGGAGCCATGGGGAGCAGTGAGGGGAGGGGGCTGCCAGATAGGGAGCCATAGGGGGCAACGGGGGGCTGCCAGATAGGGAGCCTTGGGGGGCAGTGGAGGATGGGGGGCAATGGGGGGCTGCCAGATAGGGAGCCATGGGGGGCAATGGGGGGCTAGGGGTTGCCAGATAGGGAGCTATGGGGGGCAGTGAGGGGCGGGGGCTGCCAGATAGGGAGCCATGGGGGCAATGGGGGGCGGGGGCTGCCAGATAGGGAGCCATGGGGAGCAGTGAGGGGAGGGGGCTGCCAGATAGGGATCCATGGGGGGCAGTGAGGGGAGGGGGCTGCCAGATAGGGAGCCATGGGGGCAATGGAGGGCGGGGGCTGCCAGATAGGGAGCCATAAGGGGCAATGGGGGGCGAGGGGCAACAGAGGGCTGCCAGATAGGGAGCCATGGGGGGTAAGGGGGGCGGGGGCTGCCAGATAGGGATCTATAGGGGGCTGCTAGACCGGCAGCCATGTCGGAGGGGGGAAGAGGAGCAGGCTGCCAAATAGCGAGCCACTGGGGGGCAATTAGAGGAAAGACCCCGCTGCCAGATTGGGAGCCGCGTGGGGCGGCCCCGGGGGGGCCAGGGCTTGCCCCAGGGTTGGGGTGCCCCCCATGGGCGGGGGTCCCGTCCCGCTGACGCCCGCCGGCGGCCCAGGGAAGGACTACGAGAACGCGGTGAAGTACTACAGCAGCGCCATCGAGCTGAACCCCACCAACGCCATCTACTATGGGAACCGGAGCTTGGCCTACCTGCGCACCGAGTGCTACGGCTACGCCCTGGCCGACGCCACGCGCGCCGTCGAGCTCGACAAGAAGTACGTCAAGGGCTACTACCGCCGCGCTGCCAGCAACATGGCCCTGGGCAAGTTCAAGGCCGCCCTCCGCGACTACGAGACGGTGAGGCCGGGCGCCTCGGGGTGCCCCTCGGCACCCCCTCGGTGTCAGCGTGTCCCCGTGGAGCTCGGGGGAGGCTTGGGGACCCCCTCGGTGTCATTGTGTCCCCGTGGAGCTCGGGGGAGGCTTGGGGCCCCCCCCCCGGTGTCAGCGTGTCCCCCCCTGAGCTCGGGGGAGGCTTGGGGACCCCCTCGGTGTCAGCGTGTCCCCGTGGGGCTCGGCGGAGGCTTGGGGACCCCCTCGGTGTCACCATGTCCCCGTGGGGCTCGGGGGAGGCTTGGGGACCCCCTCGGTGTCATTGTGTCCCCATGGAGCTCGGTGGAGGCTTGGGGACCCCCCTGGTGTCACCTTGTCCCCCCCTGAGCTTGGGGGAGGCTTGGGGACCCCCCCGGTGTCAGCGTGTCCCCGTGGAGCTCGGGGGAGGCTTGGGGACCCCCCTGGTGTCACCGTGTCCCCCCTGAGCTCGGGGGAGGGTTGGGGACCTCCTTGTCACCTCCCTGGTGTCAGCGTGTCCCCGTGGAGTTTAGGGGAGGCTTGGGGACCCCCTTGATGTCATCATGTCCCCCACTGAGCTCAGGGGAGGTTTGGGGACCCCCCTGGTGTCACCGTGTCCCCCCCTGAGATCGGGAGAGGCTTGGGGACCTGCTTGTCACCTCCTTTGTGTCATCGTGTCCCCATGGAGATTGGGAGAGGCTTGGGGACCCCCTTGTCACCTCCCTGGTGTCAGTGTGTCCCCTTGGAGCTCAGGGGAGGTTTGGGGACCCCTCCTGGTGTCACCGTGTCCCCCCCCGAGCCTGGGGGAGGCTTGGGGACCCCCTCGTCACCTCCTCAATGTCAGCATGTCCCTTAGAGCTGGAGGTGACCCTTGGTGACCCCTCTTGTCACCCCCCAATGTCATCAGGTCCCCTGGAGCTGTGGGGGCACTTGGGGACCCCCTTGTCCCCCTCTTCCCCCACATCAGCACAGGCCCCAGAGCCACGGGGACACTTGGGGACCCCCTTGTCCCCCCCTTCCCCCACATCAGCACAGGCCCCAGAGCCACGGGGACACTTGGGGACACCCCTGTCCCCCCCTTCCCCCACATCAGCACGTGCCCCAGAGCCACGGGGACACTTGGGGACCCCCTTGTCCCTCCCAGCATCAGCCCAGCCCTCACATCCGAGGGTCCCTCTGTCCCTGTCCCCTCTCGGGGTCACCCCTGGGTGTCCCCATGGCCCTCGAGGGGTGCCGGGGCGGGGGTGTCCCCATCCCCTGACGTTCGTGTCCCCCCCCCGAAGGTGGTGAAGGTGAGGCCCAACGACAAGGACGCCAAGCTGAAGTACCAGGAGTGTCACAAAATCGTCAAGCAGAAGGCCTTCGAGCGGGCCATCGCCAGCGACGAGCACAAGCGCTCCGTCGTCGACTCCCTCGACATCGAGAGCATGAGTGAGCCCCCCCCAAAAAACCCCCCCTTGTTCCTTCCGTCCCCCCAAAATCCAGGCACCCCTTTATCCGCCGGCAGGGCGGGAGGAGGAGCGGGTAGCGAGGGTTCCCAGTAAAGGTTCAGAGTCCCCGTTGGGGTTCCCGTGGGGGGCTTGGAGGTGGCTCTGAGGGTCTCGGGGAGGACTTGAGGGTCTTCAGCAAAGGCTCGAGGATTTTGGGGGGCTCTGAGGGGCTCGTTGAGGGTCTTGGAGCTCTCCTCAAAGATTTTTAGGGTGGGGGTCTCAGGGGGACCATGAATGTCCCCAGCAAAGGCTCAAGGGTCCCCATGGGGGCCTTGGTGTCCTCGTTAGGGTCTTGGGGACCCCATGGAGGTCTTGGTGTCCCCGTGAGGGTCTCAGGGTCTCCATGGGGGTCTTGGCATCCCCATGAGGGTCTTGGGGACCCCATGGAGGTCTTGGTGTCCCAGTGAGGGTCTCGGGGTCCCCATGAGGATCTTGGCATCCCCATGAGGGTCTTGGGGACCCCATGAGGGTCTCCGTGAGGGTCTTGGCATCCCCAGGAGGGTCTCAGGGTCCCCATGAGGGTCTTGGCATCCCAGTGAGGGTCTCGGGGTCTCCATGGGGGTCTTGGTGTCCCAGTGAGGGTCCCAGTGAGGGTCTTGGCGTCCCAGTGAGGGTCTCAGGGTCCCCATGGGGGTCTTGGCGTCCCCATGAGGGTCTTGGGGACCCCATGAGGGTCCCCGTGAGGGTCTTGGCATCCCAGTGAGGGTCTCAGGGTCTCCATGGGGGTCTTGGCGTCCCCATGAGGGTCTTGGGGACCCCATGAGGGTCTCCGTGAGGGTCTTGGCATCCCAGTGAGGGTCTCAGGGTCTCCATGGGGGTCTTGGTGTCCCTGTGAGGGTCCCAGTGAGGGTCTTGGCATCCCAGTGAGGGTCTTGGCGTCCCCGTGAGGGTCTTGGGGACCCCATGAGGGTCTCCGTGAGGGTCTTGGCATCCCAGTGAGGGTCTCAGGGTCCCCGTGGGGGTCTCAGGGTCTCCATGGGCGTCTTGGCATCCCCATGAGGGTCTCAGGGTCCCCACGGGGGTCTTGGAGGTCTCTGAGGGTCCCTAGCAGAGGCTTGGGGTCCTCATGGGGGTCTTGGGGCCCCTTTGAGAGCCCCCAGTGGAGGCTCGGGGTCCCTGGGGGGGTCCCTGGGGGTCTCGGTGGCCCAGCGGTGGCTCTGGGTCCCAAGGACAGCCTTGAGGAGCTGTGGGGGTCTCCAGGAGGGTCTTGGGGAACCATGGAGGTCCTCATGAGAGTCCCAAGCAGAGACTTGGGTTACCCAGAAGGGTCCCCACCAGGGTCTTGGGGTACCCGTGAAGATCCCCAGCAGAGTCTCGGGGTCCCCGTGAGGGCCTCGGGGTCCCCGTGAGGGTCTTGGTGTCCCCGTGAGGGTCTCAGGGACCCCATGAGGGTCCCTGTAAGGGTCTTGGCATCCCCGTGAGGGTCTCGGGGTCCCCGTGCGGGTCTCAGGGTCCCCATGGGGTCTTGGTGTCCCTGTGAGGGTCTCAGGGTCCCCATGAGGGTCTTGGTGTCCCAGTGAGGGTCTCAGGGTCTCCATGAGGGTCTTGGTGTCCCCATGAGGGCCTCGGGGTCCTCATGAGGGTCCCCATGAGGGTCTTGGCATCCCAATGAGTGTCTCAGGGTCTCCATGGGGGTCTTGGTGTCCTCGTGAGGGTCTCAGGGACCCCATGAGGGTCCTCATGAGGGTCTCAGGGTCCCCATGAGGGTCTTGGTGTCCCCGTGGGAGTCTCAGGGACCCCATGAAGGTCTCTGTGAGGGTCTTGGCATCCCAGTGAGAGTCTCAGGGTCCCCATGGGGGTCTTGGTGTCCCCATGAGGGTCCCTGTGAGGGTCTCGGGGTCCCTGTGAGGGTCTTGGCGTCCTCATGAGGGTCTCAGGGTCCCCATGAGGGTCTTGGTGTCCCCGTGAGGGTCCCCGTGAGGGTCTTGGTGTCCCCGTGAGGGTCTCAGGGTCCCCATGAGGGTCTTGGTGTCCCCATGAACGTCCCCATGAGGGCCTCAGGGTCCCCATGAACATCTCGGGGTCCCCATGAGGGCGCCCAGCGGAGCTTTGGGGTCCCCATGAACGTCCCCAGCCAAGGCTCAGCATCCCCAGCAGGCCGCCGGGGTTCGTCAGGGGCTGCGAGCTGGCGGGGAAGGACAGCAGGGACACGGTGGCCCTTGGGGGGGACTTGTCCCCGCTGTCCCCTCGCGTCATCGGCCACCGCGGGGGGTGGGGGTTCGTTTCGCAGCCATCGAGGACGAATACAGCGGCCCCAAGCTGGATGGCGGCAAGGTGACGTTGGCTTTCATGAAGGAGCTGATGCAGTGGTACAAGGAGCAGAAGAAACTCCACAGAAAATGTGCCTACCAGGTACCCCAGTTCCCCCAGACTCCCCCCAGTCCCCTACTGGGGCTCCGCCCTGTCCCCAAGTGCCACCCGTCCCCGTCTTTGTCACCTCCGCTGACTTTTTGTCCCCGCAGATCCTGGTGCAGGTGAAGGAGGTGTTGGCCAAGCTCCCCACGTTAGTAGAAACGACGTTGAAAGAGGTGGGTGCCCCTCGCCGGGTGCCACCGGCGGGGCGTGTGCGGGGAGGCCGAAGTCCCCAAGCGGTGACATTTCACCCCGGCTCATCCCGAACGCAGACGGAGAAGGTGACGGTGTGCGGGGACACCCACGGGCAGTACTACGACCTGCTGAACATCTTCGAGCTCAACGGGCTGCCCTCCGAGTCAAACCCTTACGTATCCCCGTAGGAGGGAGCGGCCTTGAGCCGTCCCCACCCCGGGGTGTCACCTCCCGCCCTCCGCGGTGGGGACAAATGTGGGGACGGGTGGCACGAGGGGACGGGGACAGCGGGGGAGCCGTTTTCCTCAACCGGCCGCAGATATTTAACGGGGATTTCGTGGATCGCGGCTCCTTCTCGGTCGAGGTCATCCTCACGCTCTTCGGCTTCAAGCTTCTCTACCCCGATCACTTCCACCTGCTCCGAGGTAACGCGGCCACCGCCGGTGACGAGGCCTCGTCCCCTCAAGTCGCGGGGCCGGGTCACCTTGTCCCCAATCGTGGCGCATCATCCCGTGTCACCTCGTCCCCCGCTGGGTGGCAGGGCCCTGTCCCGCGTCACGGCACCGCGTCCCCAGTCGCGGGGACGCGTCCCCGGGGTTGAGCCGTGGGGGCCCGCGGCACCTTGTGCCTCGTCCTGGTTGCCGGGGGCCTCGTTCCCTGCCCATCTCACGTCCTCGGGGTTTTTGTCCCCTGTCCCCGCGCCTGGCAGTGCCACCGTGTCCCCGCAGGGAACCACGAGACGGACAACATGAACCAGATCTACGGTTTCGAGGGGGAGGTGAAGGCCAAGTACACGGCGCAGATGTTCGCCCTCTTCAGCGAAGTTTTCGAGTGGTTGCCGCTGGCCCAGTGCATCAACGGCAAAGTCCTGGTGAGGGGACACCCTGACTGTCCCCTCCCTGTCCCCAGCCCGGTCCCCGGGATGTCCCCCACACCTGGGGATTCCCTGGGGGGGGGGGGGGGGGTGTCCCCTCCATCTCCGTCCCCATGGAACTGGGGCGATCCCCGTCCCTGGCGGGGTTTGGCTGGGGGGGTCCCCGCCGTCACGGTGGTCCCTGTCCCCCGCCACCCACGTCCCCAGGGGTTTGTGGGTGCTCCCTGTTGCAAGTGGGGGGGTCCCCGCTGTCCCCGCTGTCCCCGCTGTCCCCGCTGTCCCCGTACCAAGGTGGCTTCCGTCCCAGATCATGCACGGGGGCCTCTTCAGCGAGGACGGCGTCACCCTCGATGACATCCGAAAGATCGAAAGGAACCGGCAGCCCCCAGACTCAGGTGGGCGATGGCCCCCGAGAGGTGGCCGGTGTCCCCGTCCCCCCCAGCCTGTGACATCCCTGTCATCGACGAGGGGCCGAGCTGTCCCCTCCCGGGGCGGACGGGGGACCCTGACCCCCCCGCACCCTTTCCCCCACAGGTCCCATGTGTGACCTGCTCTGGTCCGACCCCCAACCCCAGGTGAGTTAAACCCCAAGACGCGTGTCCCCCTCCCCGCCGCCTTGGGGACGGCCACCCTCCCCTCGTCCCCGACGTCCCGGTGACGCCGGCCCCTTCCCGCAGAACGGTCGCTCCGTCAGCAAGCGCGGGGTCAGCTGCCAGTTCGGTCCCGATGTCACCAAGAGCTTCCTGGAGCGCAACCGCCTCGATTACATCATCCGTAGCCACGAGGTGAAGCCCGAGGGCTACGAGGTGGCCCACGACGGCAAGTGTGTCACCGTCTTCTCCGCCCCCAACTACTGGTGAGTGCCACCGGCGCCTGGGGTGGCACCGGGGAGGGGTGGCCTCGGTGTCCCTGGGTGTCCCCTGAGACTCGGTGTCCCCTCAGCTGGGTCCCCTGAGTCACATTGTCCCCTCAGCTTGGTCCCTGGGTGTCCCCTGAGACTTGGTGTCCCCTCAGCTTGGTCCCCAGGTGTCCCCTGAGCAGCATTGTCCCCTCATTTGGGTCCCCAGGTGTCCCCTGAGTCACATTGTCCCCTCAGCTTGGTCCCTGGGTGTCCCCTGAGACTTGGTGTCCCCTCAGCTTGGTCCCCAGGTGTCCCCTGAGCAGCATTGTCCCCTCATTTGGGTCCCCAGGTGTCCCCTGAGACTTGGTGTCCCCTCAGCTTGGTCCCTGGGTGTCCCCTGAGACTTGATGTCCCCTCAGCTTGGTCCCTGGGTGTCCCCTGAGACTTGATGTCCCCTCAGCTTGGTCCCTGGGTGTCCCCTGAGCAGCATTGTCCCCTCATTTGGGTCCCCAGGTGTCCCCTGAGACTCAGTGTCCCCTCAGCTTGGTCCCCAAGTGGCCCTGAGCTGCGTTGTCCCCTCAGCTTGGTCCCTGGGTGTCCCCTGAGACTTGGTGTCCCCTCAGCTTGGTCCCCAGGTGTCCCCTGAGCAGCATTGTCCCCTCATTTGGGTCCCCAGGTGTCCCCTGAGACTTGGTGTCCCCTCAGCTTGGTCCATGGGTGGCCCTGAGACTCAGTGTCCCCTCAGCTTGGTCCCTGGGTGTCCCCCGAGACTTGATGTCCCCTCAGCTTGGTCCCTGGGTGTCCCCTGAGCAGCATTGTCCCCTCATTTGGGTCCCCAGGTGTCCCCTGAGACTTGGTGTCCCCTCAGCTTGGTCCCCAAGTGGCCCTGAGCTGCGTTGTCCCCTCATTTGGGTCCCCAGGTGTCCCCTGAGACTTGGTGTCCCCTCAGCTTGGTCCCCAAGTGGCCCTGAGCCACGTTGTCCCTTCATTTGGGTCCCCAGGTGTCCCCTGAGACTCGGTGTCCCCTCAGCTTGGTCCCTGGGTGTCCCCTGAGACTCGGTGTCCCCTCAGCTTGGTCCCCAAGTGACCCTGAGCCACGTTGTCCCCTCATTTGGGTCCCCAGCTGTCCCCTGAGACTCAGTGTCCCCTCAGCTTGGTCCCCAAGTGGCCCTGAGCCGTGTTGTCCCCTCAGCTTGGTCCCCAAGTGGCCCTGAGCCACGTTGTCCCCTCATTTGGGTCCCCAGGTGTCCCCCGAGACTCGGTGTCCCCTCAGCTTGGTCCCTGGGTGTCCCCTGAGACTCGGTGTCCCCTCAGCTTGGTCCCCAAGTGGCCCTGAGCCACGTTGTCCCCTCATTTGGGTCCCCAGGTGTCCCCTGAGACTCGGTGTCCCCTCAATCGGGTCCCTGGGTGTCCCCTGAGCTGCGTTGTCCCCTCAATCGGGTCCCTGGGTGTCCCCTGAGTCACATTGTCCCCTCATTTGGGTCCCCAAGTGTCCCCTGAGACTTGGTGTCCCCTCAGTTGGGTCCCTGGGTGTCCCCTGAGCAGCATTGTCCCTTCAGTCGGGTCCCCGGGTGTCCCCCTGAGCCACGTTGTCCCCTCATTTGGGTCCCTGGGTGTCCCCTGAGACTCGGTGTCCCCTCAGCCAGGTCCCCAGGTGTCCCCTGTGCCTCGGTGTCCCCAAGTGTCCCCTGTGCCTCGGTGTCCCCAGGGGTCCCTTTCCCCGCTTGTCCCTGAGCTTTGCTGTCCCTACGCGGAGCTCTGCCTCCGTGTCCCCAAGCGTCCCCGTCCCTGGGGGTCCCCAAACCTCGATGTCCCCATGGCGGGGGACGGGGGGACCCTGCTTTGGTGTCCCCAAACGTCCCTCGTGTCCCCTGCAGCGACCAGATGGGCAATAAGGGCTCCTACATCCACCTGCGAGGCAGCGACCTGCGCCCCGACTTCCACCAGTTCACAGCAGTGGTGAGTCTGGGGGGGGGACACCCCCAAATCTGGGACCCCCCCACCCCACCCCCCTCTTTGGGGGACCCCCAAAAGCCAACCTGCAGCCCCCACCCCCACCCCCAAACCTCCCCAGCTTCCCTGAACCTCCCAAGGACCCCCCTCAAACCTTGGGGACCCCCCCGCAACCCCTCTGGGGGATCCCCAAAACCTTCCCCAGACCCCCTCCCCCACCTGTGGGACTCCCCAAAACCCCTCAGCCCCCCCCAAACTTTCCAGCCCCCCACCCCCCCCCAAGACCTTGGTGTCCCCCCCCTTCCCCAGCCTGGGGTGACTGGGGGGGGGCTCGGGGGCTTCTGGGGGGGTTCCTAGGGGCTACTGGGGGGGCTCTGGGGCTATTGGGTGGGCCTTAGGGGCAATTTGGGGGGCTCAGGGGCTGGGGGGGCTATTGGGGGGTTCCTAGGGGCTATTGGGGGGCTTGGGGGCTTCTGAGGGGGTTCCTGGGGCTATTGGGTGGGCCTTAGGGGCAATTTGGGGGGCTCAGGGGCTGGGGGGGCTATTGGGGGGTTCCTAGGGGCTATTGGGGGGCTTGGGGGCTTCTGGGGGGGTTCCTGGGGCTATTGGGTGGGCCTTAGGCGCAATTTGGGGGGCTCAGGGGCTGGGGGGGGCTCCTGGGGGGCTCTGGGGCTATTGGGGGGCCCTTAGGGGCTATTTGGGGGGCTCAGGGGCTGGGGGGGCTCTGGGGCTTCTGGGGGGGGGTCCTAGGGGCTATTGGGGGGTTTGGGGGGCTCTGGGGCTTCTGGGGGGGTTCCTGGGGCTATTTGGGGGGTTCAGGGTCTGGGGGGGGGCTATTGGGGGGTTCCTAGGGGCTACTGGGGGGCTCTGGGGCTTCTGGGGGGGTTCCTGGGGCTATTTGGGGGGCTCAGGGGCTGGGGGGGGCTATTGGGGGATTCCTAGGGGCTGTTGGGGGAGCTATTGGGGGGCTCTGGGGCTATTTGGGGGGTCCTAGGGGCTATTTGGGGGGCTCTGGGGCTTGGGGGGCTCATAGGGGCTATTGGGGGGCTCTGGGGCTTCTTGGGGGGGGGGGTGTCACAGGGGCTATTTGGGGCCTTCCTGGGGCTATTGGGGGGTTCCTAGGGGCTACTGGGGGGCTGGGGGGGCTCTGGGGCTTCTGGGGGGGGTTCCTGGGGCTACTGGGGGGTTCCTGGGGCTATTTGGGGGGTTCAGGGGCTGGGGGGGGGTTATTGTGGCGTTCCTAGGGGCTGTTGGGGGGCTCTGGGGCTATTGGGGGGGGCCTAGGGGCTATTTGGGGGGGGTTCCTATGGGCTATTTGGGGGGCTCAGGGGCTGGGGGGGCTATTGGGGGGCTCTTGGGGGGCTCTGGGGCTTATGGGGGGGGCTCATAAGGGCTATTTGGGGGGGGTTCCTAGGGGCTATTGGGGGGGTTCAGGGGCTGGGGGGGGCTGTTGGGGGGCTTTGGGGCTTATGGGGGGGCCCTAGGGGCTACTGGGGTGCTCTGGGGGCTCATAGGGGCTATTGGGGGGCTACTGGGGGGGCCCTGGGGCTATTTGGGGGGGGTCCTAGGGGCTATTGGGGGGGCTCAGGGGCTGGGGGGGCTATTGGGGGGCTCATAGGGGCTATGGGGGGGGGCTGCTGGGGGGCTCTGGGGCCTATGGGGGGGTTCCTGGGGCTACTGGGGGGCTCCTAGGGGCTATTTGGGGGGCCCTGGGGCTGGGGGGGGCTATAGGGGCCAGTTGGGAGGGGCAATTGCAGGCGGTAGCACCCATGGGTGCCCTAGGGCTGGGGTTTGGGGGGGGGGGGGGGGGGAGGGGCAGCTTTGCCCCCCTCACCCCCCCGCCCCCCCCCCCCCCCCCCTTTCTCTCCCCCCCAGCCTCACCCCAACGTCAAGCCCATGATGTACGCCAACACCCTGCTGCAGCTGGGCATGATGTGACCCCCCCCCACCCAGGGGTGCCCCCCACCCAAGGGTGCCCCCCTCCCCCCCCCGGCACCCCCCAGGGGGTTTTTAATATATTGGAAGATTGTATTTATTCCCCTCCCAGTGCTCCCAGTTTGCCCAGTTCGGGCGGGAGCTGGGGCAGCACCGTGGGGGGGGAGGGGTCCTGGGGGAGGGGGGGGGTCCCTCTGCTGATGTTGCCCCCCCCGGGGGGGGGCTGCCCCTCCCCCAACAAGCAATAGGTGCATGGAGATGGCGGGGGGGGGGGATATGGTTTTGGGGAGGGGGGGGGGTTGCTCAGGATTTGGCCCCCTCCCCCACCCTGTGGCCCCCCCCAGGACGTGGCCCCTCCCCCCCCCCCCCCGCGGGCGATTTTACCGTCTGTAATTAATGATAAAATAAAGTAATTATTGTAAACAGGGCGGGGGGGCCCCGGCCTCCGGGCGGCGGGCGGGGGGACCCAGGCGGCCGGGGGGGCGGGGCCAAGCCCCCGCTGTTGCCATAGAGACGGCCGGCTGGAGGCGGGGCTTTGTCGCCATGGCCCGCCCGTCGCCACGCCCCCCGTTGCTACGGCGACGGGAGCGGCCGTTGGGCGGGAGGGCGGGGCGAGGCGCGCGTTGCCGTAGCGACCGTCCCCGCAGCAGGGGGGGCGGGGCGAGGGGGCGGGGCTCTCAGCGTCACGTGACGTTCCCCGTTCCGGGTTTGTCCCCGCCCGCCGCCTCCTTGGCGCATTGCGGCTCGGCGGCGACCAATCAGAGCGGCGCTCTCAGCCCGCCGCGCCTCCCCAGCCAATGAGGCGGCGGCGCACAACGAGCCAGCGGGATCCTTCCGCCGGGGGCGGGCCCTGGCGGGTGGGAGGGGCGGGGCCTGCGGGAGGGGCGGGGCCAGCGGAAGGATCCGCGGTGCTGCGGCCGCAGGAGCCTCCCGCCGCCACCGGAGCGCCATGGTCAGGGGGCGGCACCGGCGTTGCCATGGCGACGGGGGGGCGCTATGGGGCGGGGGGGGGCACCGGGGTTGCTATGGCGACCAAGGGGTTGTTATGGGGCGGGGGGGGGCCCTACTGGGGTTGCTATGGTGACCAAGGGGTTGCTATGGGGCGGAGGGGGGGGGCCCCTACCGGGGTTGCTATGGCGACGGAGGGGTTGCTGAGGGAGGTGGGTTGCTATGGCAACGGGTCACCGATGGTTCGGGGGGTGCTGGGGGGTGTCAGGGTGTTGGGGGGGTTGTTGGGGGGCTGTGGGTGCTGGGGGGGTGTCAGGGTGTTGGAGGGGGCTGTGGGTGCTGGAGGGGTGTTGAGGGGTTGTTGGGGGGGCTGTGGGTGCTGGGGGGTGTCAGGGTGTTGGGGGGGTGTTGGGGATGGCTGTGGGTGCTGGGGGGGTGTCAGGGTGTTGGGGGGGTGTCGGGGTGTTGGGGGGGTGTTGGGGATGGCTGTGGGTGCTGGGGGGGTGTCAGGGTGTTGGGGGGGTGTCGGGGTGTTGGGGGGGTGTTGGGGATGGCTGTGGGTGCTGGGGGGTGTCAGGGTGTTGGGGGGGTGTTGGGGATGGCTGTGGGTGCTGGGGGGTGTCAGGGTGTTGGGGGGGTGTTGGGGATGGCTGTGGGTGCTGGGGGGGTGTCAGGGTGTTGGGGGGGTGTCGGGGTGTTGGGGGGCTGTGGGAGGTGTTGGGGTGTTGGGGATGGCTGTGGGTGCTGGGGGTTGTCAGGGTGTTGGGGGGTGCTGGGGGGAGGGCTGTGGGTGCTGGCGGTGTCGGGGTGCTGGGGGGGTCCCATGGGTGCCCCCTCACCTGTGTCCGTCCCCCCCCAGGCTGACCAGCTCACCGAGGAGCAGATCGCAGGTGACACTGGGGTGACAGTGGGACACCCAGGAGGGGACATTGGGGCGTGGGGGTGGCACGGGGACACCCAGCAGGGGATGTTAGGGTGTTGGGGTGACAGTGGGACACCCAGGAGGGGACATTGGGGCGTGGGGGTGGCACGGGGACACCCAGGAGGGGATGTTAGGGTGTTGGGGTGACAGTGGGACACCCAGGAGGGGACATTGGGGCGTGGGGGTGGCACGGGGACACCCAGGAGGGGATGTTAGGGTGTTGGGGTGACAGTGGGACACCCAGGAGGGGACATTGGGGTGTCAGGGTGACAGTGGGACACACAGGAGGGGACACTGGGTTGTTGGGGTGACAGTGTCCCCCCAGGAGGGGGCATTGGGGTGTCAAGAGTGACAGTGTGACACCGAGGAAGGGATACTGGGGTGTTGGGGTGACGCTGGGACACCCAGGAGGGGATGTTAGGGTGTTGGGGTGACAGCGGGACACACGGGAGGGGACACTGGGGTGTGGGGGTGGCACGGGGACACCCAGGAAGGGATGTTAGGGTGTTGGGGTGACGCTGGGACACCCAGCAGGGGATGTTAGGGTGTTGGGGTGACAGCGAGACACATGGGAGGGGACACTGGGTTGTTGGGGTGACACTGAGACACCCAGGAGGGGATGTTAGGGTGTTGGGGTGACAGCAGGACACCCGGGAGGGGACATTGGGGTGTCGGGGTGACAGCGGGACACCCAGGAGGGGATGTTAGGGTGTTGGGGTGACAGCAGGACACCCGGGAGGGGACATTGGGGTGTCGGGGTGACAGCGGGACACCCAGGAGGGGATGTTAGGGTGTTGGGGTGACAGCAGGACACCCGGGAGGGGACATTGGGGTGTCGGGGTGACAGCGGGACACCCAGGAGGGGATGTTAGGGTGTTGGGGTGACTGCGGGACACCCGGGAGGGGACATTGGGGTGTGGGGGTGACAGCGGGACACCCAGGAGGTACCACTGGGTGCCGGGGGGTGGCACCAGGGCAGGCAGGAGGGGACGCTGGCCGTCAGGGTGACAGGGGTGCGCGGCGGGGGTCGTCCCCCCCCCGGTTGTTCCCGGCCCCCGCTGGTGACAGCGCCTGACGCCGTCCCCGCGGTGACGGTCCCCAGAGTTCAAGGAGGCCTTCTCGCTCTTCGACAAGGACGGGGACGGCACCATCACCACCAAGGAGCTGGGCACCGTCATGCGCTCGCTGGGCCAGAACCCCACCGAGGCCGAGCTGCAGGACATGATCAACGAGGTGGACGCCGACGGTGAGCCCGCCGCCTGTCCCCGCCTGTCCCCTCGTCCCCCTGTCCCCCTGCTCACTGTCCCTCTGTCCCCGCCGCCCCAGGCAACGGCACCATCGACTTCCCCGAGTTCCTCACCATGATGGCGAGGAAGATGAAGGACACGGACAGCGAGGAGGAGATCCGCGAGGCTTTCCGTGTGTTCGACAAGGTGAGTCGGGGACAGGCGTGGGGACGGGGGCGGGGATGGCGAGGCGGCGGTGTCACCGCCGTGTCCCCGACCCCAGGACGGGAACGGGTACATCAGCGCGGCGGAGCTGCGGCACGTGATGACCAACCTGGGGGAGAAGCTGACGGACGAGGAGGTGGACGAGATGATCCGAGAAGCCGACATCGACGGTGACGGACAGGTCAACTACGAGGGTGAGCGCCACTGTCACCCCGGGGGTCCCCGTTGTCACCCAGCATCTCCTCTGTCACCCGCAGGCACCCGATGGGACCCCGCTGGCACCCCCCCACGCGGCTCCTCGTTCCCCGGTGCCGCACCGCGTTCCCCCCGTCACCGTTAGCCTGGGGTACCACCGCGTCCCCTTGTCACCACCGGCCCGGGGTGCCACCGTGTCACCCGTAGCAAGAGCCCTGCGTTGGGGACAGGGACACAGCAGGGAGAGGAACGGGGACGGGGACGGGGTCCGCGTCTCCTGTCACCCCTGTCACCGCGAACGGGGGATCCCACCGCGTCCCCCCCCGTCTCCGAGGGGCCAGACCCCACCGTGTCACCTCCTTCGGGGACCCCGCGGTGTCCCCTGTCCCCGCCGTGTCCCCGCCGTGTCCCCGTCCCCGCTGACCCCCCCCCTCTCTCCTGGCAGAGTTCGTGCAGATGATGACGGCGAAATGAGGGGGCGCGAGGCCACCGGGACCCCCCCCACCCCGCTGCCACCGCCCGTCCCTGCCACCAAGAGGTCCCCAAACCCCCCACTGCACCCCCAAACCCACCATTCGGGGGCACCCATGGGTGCTCTGGGGGTTGGGGGGGACACCCCACCAGGACAGAGGGACCCCAGATCCTCCATAGGGGTTTTGGGGGGCATGGGGGGACCCCAAATCCTCCATAGGGATTTTGGGGGGCATGGGGGGACCCCATTTCCCCATAGGGGGTTTGGGGGGGTCCGGGGCAGAGCCGGGGTCCCCCTCCCCAGGACACAGCAGGACCCCTCCCCCCCTTCCCCCAGGGCGTTTTGGGGCATTTCAGGAGGATTTGGGGTCTCAGGAGGGTTGGGGATCCCTGGGGGGGGTCGGGTCTGGGACCAAGCCCTGGTTTTGGGGCATTTTGGGGGAATTTTGGGTCCTTTTTGGGGGGGATTTTGGGTCCATTTTGGGGGGGGGCCACATCAAGCTCCGGTTTTGGGGCATTTTGGGGGGATTTTGGGTCCTGGGGTGGGACCGGGCTCTGGTTTTGGGGCATTTTGGGGGGATTTGGGTGGCCGGGATGAGGCCCTGGGTTTTGGGGTACTTTGGGGGGGGGAATTAGGGGGGCTGGGGGTTCCCCCCTCCCCCATCCGGGCGCTGTCGCGGGCGGCCAAAGCTGTGAAATAAACCGCTGGTTTTGCAGTTCCCGCGGCCTGAACGAGGCGCTTGTAACGAGGGACACCCTGACGAGGGACACCCTGACGAGGGACACCCTGACGCCGGCGGCACCCCCTGCGCAGGGGGCGAGGGTGGGGTTGGGGGTGCTGGGGCAGCGCGGCGGTGCACGGTTGTGCGGGGTTGGGGGTGTTCGTTCATGTCGGGGGCGTAGTTCAGGTGTAGTTGGGGGACAGGGGTGTTCTTGGGGTGCAGTCAGGTGTACTCAGGGTGCATTTGGGGTGTATGGGTGTACTTGAGGTGTAGTTGGGGGACAGGGGTGTGTTTGGGGTGCAGTCGGGTGTTCTCAGGGTGCATTCGGGGTGTATGGGTGTAGTTGGGGTGTAGTTGGGCTGTAGCTAGAGGACAAGGGTGTTCTTGGGGTGCAGTCGGGTGTTCTCGGGGTGCGGTTAGGGTGTATGGGTGTACTTGGGGTGTAGTTGGGGGACGGGGGTGTGTTTGGGGTGCAGTCGGGTGTTCTCAGGGTGCATTCGGGGTGTATGGGTGTAGTTGGGGTGTAGTTGGGCTGTAGCTAGAGGACAAGGGTGTTCTTGGGGTGCAGTCGGGTGTTCTCGGGGTGCGGTTAGGGTGTATGGGTGTACTTGGGGTGTAGTTGGGGGACGGGGGTGTGTTTGGGGTGCAGTCGGGTGTTCTCAGGGTGCATTGGGGGTGTATGGGTGTAGTTGGGGTGTAGTTGGGCTGTAGCTAGAGGACAAGGGTGTTCTTGGGGTGCGGTTAGGGTGTTCTCGGGGTGCAGTTGGGCTGTATGGGTGTACTTGGGGTGTAGTTGGGGGACGGGGGTGTGTTTGGGGTGCAGTCGGGTGTTCTCAGGGTGCATTCGGGGTGTATGGGTGTAGTTGGGGTGTAGTTGGGGTGTAGTTGGGGGACAGGGGTGTGTTTGGGGTGCAGTCGGGTGTTCTCAGGGTGCGGTTAGGGTGTATGGGTGTAGTTGGGGTGTAGTTGGGCTGTAGCTAGAGGACAAGGGTGTTCTTGGGGTGCAGTTGGGTGTTCTCGGGGTGCAGTTGGGCTGTATGGGTGTACTTGGGGTGTAGTTGGGGGACGGGGGTGTGTTTGGGGTGCAGTCGGGTGTTCTCAGGGTGCATTCGGGGTGTATGGGTGTAGTTGGGGTGTAGTTGGGCTGTAGCTAGAGGACAAGGGTGTTCTTGGGGTGCGGTTAGGGTGTTCTCGGGGTGCAGTTGGGCTGTATGGGTGTACTTGGGGTGTAGTTGGGGGACGGGGGTGTGTTTGGGGTGCAGTCGGGTGTTCTCAGGGTGCATTCGGGGTGTATGGGTGTAGTTGGGGTGTAGTTGGGGTGTAGTTGGGGGACAGGGGTGTGTTTGGGGTGCAGTCGGGTGTTCTCAGGGTGCGGTTAGGGTGTATGGGTGTACTTGAGGTGTAGTTGGGGGACAGGGGTGTGTTTGGGGTGCAGTCGGGTGTTCTCAGGGTGCGGTTAGGGTGTATGGGTGTAGTTGGGGTGTAGTTGGGCTGTAGCTAGAGGACAAGGGTGTTCTTGGGGTGCAGTTGGGTGTTCTCGGGGTGCAGTTGGGCTGTATGGGTGTACTTGGGGTGTAGTTGGGGGACGGGGGTGTGTTTGGGGTGCAGTCGGGTGTTCTCAGGGTGCATTCGGGGTGTATGGGTGTAGTTGGGGTGTAGTTGGGGTGTAGTTGGGGGACAGGGGTGTGTTTGGGGTGCAGTCGGGTGTTCTCAGGGTGCGGTTAGGGTGTATGGGTGTAGTTGGGGTGTAGTTGGGCTGTAGCTAGAGGACAAGGGTGTTCTTGGGGTGCAGTCGGGTGTTCTCAGGGTGCGGTTAGGGTGTATGGGTGTACTTGGGGTGTAGTTGGGGGACGGGGGTGTGTTTGGGGTGCAGTCGGGTGTTCTCAGGGTGCATTCGGGGTGTATGGGTGTAGTTGGGGTGTACTTGGGGTGTAGTTGGGGGACAGTGGTGTGTTTGGGGTGCAGTTGGGCTGTATGGGTGTAGTTGGGGTGTACTTTGGGGTGTTGTAGGGCTGCAGGTGTACAGCTGGGATTTAGGGGAGCCGTTGGGGTGTAGCTGAGGTGCAGGGGCGTAGCTGGAGTGCAGTTGGGGTGTAGCTGGGGTGCATCGTCTGTGTCCGCCTGACGTTTTGGGATGGGCTGTTGGGGTGCGTGTGGGGTGTTGCTGGGGTGTGTGGGGGGTGTTGGGGCACGGGTGCTGGGGCTGCGTCACCCAGGGTCCCCCCAAAGCCGATGCCGGAGGGCAGCGCTCCCGCGGGGGTGGGTGGCAGCCCCACCCATGGGTGCTCCTCTACTGATCCCACCCGAACACCCGGGCCCTCGACGAATCCGCTGCCCCAACACCCGGCTCCTCTTCTGGTCCTTCAGGATCCCACCAGGCATCCGGAGGGATCCACAGAGGCCCAAGATGTCCGAGGGTGGGTCTGTAGAGGACCCGGGTGTCTGGGGTCCCCTTAACCCCCCCAAAAAACCCCTCCTCACAATCAAACCCATCATTTAATTCCGCGGCGGAAGTTCCCAACCGCCACGGCGGGGCCGAGCGCCGTCCCGCTCCCGCCTTGCCCGGAGCTGAGATGTGGCCGCGGTGCTACGGGGTGGAAGGGAAGCGGGTTGCGCTTTGGGGAGAAAAGCGGTGAAATGGGGTTGGCCGCGGTGAGGACGCGCGTTCCGGGAGCTGCTCCCTTCCCCGCTGGGGTGCGATGTCGCCCCTCCCTGTGCGGGAAACCGCTGGTCAGCTTGGGATCGTCCTGGGACCCAGGAGGGAATGATCCTCTTGGTGGCTTTGGTGGCCTTCTCTGCCCTACAACCACCCGGGGTTCAACCCTCTCCTGGGGTTCAACCCCTGAAGGTTCAACCCTCTCCCAAGGTTCAACCGCTGAAGGTTCAACCCCTGAAGGTTCAACCCCTGAAGGTTCAATCCCTGAAGGTTCAACCCTCTCCCAAGGTTCAACCACTGAAGGTGCAACCCTCTCCCAAGGTTCAACCACTGAAGGTGCAACCTTTTCCCAAAGCTCAACCCCTGAAGGTTCAACCCTCTCCCAAGGTTCAACCCCTGAAGGTTCAACCCCTGAAGGTTCAATCCCTGAAGGTTCAACCCTCTCCCAAGGTTCAACCCCTGAAGGTTCAACCCCTGAAGGTTCAACCCTCTCCCAAGGTTCAATCCCTGAAGGTTCAACCCCTGAAGGTTCAACCCTTTCTCAAATTTCAACCACTAAAGGTTCAACCCCCAAGGCAGCCAGGCCGGGGCAAACTTACTGGTTTGGGGGATACCCTCGGCGAGGCCGTTGCTTTCTCTTCCTCCGTAGAGGGATTTTTTGACGTCTTTTCCCTGTTTCTCCTTCTTTCGTGCCCTTCGAAATCGGCCAAATTCCCTCTTCCCCACAAGGGCTGAAGGGTTGGGAGTCGCCTTTCCCACAAACTCCTGCAAAAGGAGAGACGTCGGGTTAGGCGTACGGCAGACACTGGAAAACCGAATCATTTTGAAAATGATTCATCGCAACGTTTCGAGGACTAAATGGAAAATCATTTCCTTGGCCCAGGAAAGAGGGGAAATTGGGATTTTCCTGGAAAAACCCCAAGTCCTTACCAGGTGCACCGGGATCTGAAACTTGACATTTTGTGGGTCATACTCAAATGGAATTTCTGGAATTATTGGTTCCACCTGCCGCGGCCACTAGGACGTAAAGAAAAAACCAAAAATCCCCCAAATTGACTGTTTTAGACCAAAGCAAGACCAGCGATTGTACGATAGGCGTTCAGCCTTCCTCTTTTTTTTTTTTTCCCCCAGCAAAGTGAAATACCTCATCCCTCCCTTGCTTTTGGGTTTCGCTCCTTTTTTTCTCCTTTTCCACTTCAGCCGTTTCGGTTTTTTCCATCGTGTCGACCCAAGACGTTGGGAGGTCCCGTAGGTGCCACCGTGTGGTTTGGTAGCACATTTTCTGCAGAGACACGCGAACGCAATTTGGTTTTGAGGTGATTTTTTGGGGTTTTTTGCGGGTCGAGGTAAAATGGAGACGGGTTTTTTGCTTTTCATCCTCTTCTGGATAAAAGCGAACATGAGGAGCGATGTCAAAATTCAGCGTTATTATGGGGTTTGTGAGAATATCAGGTTAAATAATAAATTATAACAATAATGAGTAGCTTGCAGCTTTTAAAGCAAAATCCCAAAGAAGGAATTTAATATTCAGGCACACGTTAAGGGCTGCAGAATTGAGTTGATTTAAAAAAAAATCGCTTTTTTAGTGTCTTAGTGCCACCGAGCCGCATCGTGTACCTTGAACGCTCTGCTAGGCTGGTCAGTGCTGGGCCATGGGGTTGGAGGAGAACCTGGAGGACTTGGTTCTTCTTCTTCTTGCCTGGAAAAGCTGCTCGGATGCGGTAGGAGCCGCCTACGGATAAACGGTGGTGGGAGCAAAGGACAAAAAAAGAAAAAAAGACAAAAGAAATGAATCCTACTACCTGCAAAATGTTATGAAATGAGGGATGGAAAATGGAGGATTCCTGGGGAAGAAGGGGCCAAAAGCCATCCCGCCCTTTGCCTGGCCACTGCCAAACCCGGTTGTGTTGGGGAAGAAGAGGCATCCAGTTTTCCAAGACTCACCAGGCGGGAGATCCCTCTTCCTTCGCTTGCTTCCTCGTTTCTTCCTTCCCGTTTCCCATCTTCCTTCCTGGGAATTTATCTTGGGAAAGGAGGCAGAGAGGGCAATGCCTTCCTGAAAACCAACAGATCCCCTTGGAATATTTTCTGGGATAATTCAAGCATGAAAACCACAGGGATTTGCTCCGGTTGTGGATAAAAGCACCACCCATCTTGGCCGGGAGCTCCTCGGCCCTTCCCACCTCTTGTCGCACTCCTCAGTCCCGTGTTGCCATGTGATTTTACTCAGGATATATTTTTTTTTCCTTTTTTTTCCTATTTATGTCTTTTTACGCTATATTGAGAATGGAGGCTTGCTGGGAAGGATTTACCAAAGCTGAAAGCAGCATCTCAAGATGGTTTTGAACCCTGTTGCACCGTGACCATTGCTCCAAACCCCGGGCACGAATGAGAAACCCACGTGGATGGTCAGTTGTTGCATCACCTCTTTTGTTGCTGGAACAAGGAACCTCTTCGCCCAAATTCTCCTCTTGGTTGGATGTTGTGGAGCCCTCTGAGGAAGACCCTGAACCCGTTGCCACCTTCAGCTCCAGCCTGGAAATCAGAAAGCAACAGCAACTGGGAAAAATTGTCCCACGCTTCCCCGTAACGGAGCAAAAGCAAAGCCCAGGATGAAAAAGCAGGGACATTTTTGTCACCAGGGACATTTTTGGTGGCCTCACCTTGGCAGCTCCATGAGACTGCCGGGGGAGAACTCGGTCGCAGCTCTTTCTCCCGCCAAAATGACCAAATCCTTTGTCCTTGGATTCTGCGACAGCAAGGCATTGAGATGAGGTGGAGGAAACCCATCTCCCACACAAAGACACAGCTTTCAGGAAGGTGAGCGAGACCGAGAAGGTACCACCACCACCTTACTCTTTTAGACACCTTCTTCAGCCCGTGGAGATACACTTACACGAAGTAAATGATTTCGAAGGCATCCAGTTGCATCCATCCAATAAATTAAGTCTTCATAAAATCTCATTGTGGCTTTTTTGCCTCTGATGGAAAGGACGCCTATGTCTTTGAAGACAAAGTTGATGTTATATCCCACGGTCAGGCAGTGGAAGAGGACGATGAGGGTCTCCTCGATGCAAGCCTTTGCCTTGGACGGAGGAATGGAGGTTTCGAGCCGCAATCGAGTAAAATTCATCGTACAAATGTGGGTCTCGGCTAGAGCAAAACAGAAGAGGAAATACAGAAGCGATGCAGCGGGTCGGTGGGTGATGGGAAAGTCTCAGTGGCTCCTCGACGTGCAGGCTGCGTTGCTGCATAGCTGTCACCCCGTGGGACATCTCGTCCGAGGGTTGATATGGACCCTCCGTAGAGAACTTCAGAGGACCCTGAGATACCCTCAGCCCTCAGTGGCAGAGGCTTCGGTGGCAGAGCAGTTCCTCTGGGCCACCAAAGTCAATGAGGAGATGGTGTCACCCCAAAGAAAGGTGCCACCCCGAAGAAAAGTGTCACCCCAAAGGAAAGTGTCACCCAAAACAAAGACCCCGGCTTCTGGTTGCCCCACAGCCAGTTGCAGAACTGACCAATCATGGTCATGAATATAGTCATGCACACCGTCATGGACTTGGTGATGGACATGGTTATGATCACGGGCATGGTCTTTTCTCTCGGGCACTTCACACCACCCCCAAACCCTCCCTCTCCCGAACGTGCCAGCAGGGTGAAGCGAAGGTCTCCATCTCCCCACCAGGTATGTCCACGTCAGCATACGTCAGCCCATGAAGGTCCACGATGTTCTTGGCCAGCTGAAACGCCGGTTTGGTGGCAAGGAACCACTGATCCTTCCCAGTGGGCACTTTGACCTCAAGTGAGTAGAAAGTGCCAAGTCCAACTATCTTCACACCCTGGAGTTGACAGAAAGAAGAAATAATTATGATCTTGGTTTTGCTAGAAAAAAAAAGAATCCGGAAACCGTTGAGGTAGGATGAGACCTTTGGAGAGCCTATATTCCAACCCTATTGCTCCAACAGGGCCAGCTGAAGCTGGTTGTCCAGGATTGGGTCCCGTTGGGTTTTGAATATCTCCAAATGACCTTGTGTTACCACGTGGGATGGTGCTTGGTACCTCCGTGATCCCAGGGAAGCCCTCGCAGAAGCCCTACAGTCTTGAATTTCCCCTCTTTGGCTTTAAAAAGATTTGGTGAAGCCAAAGCCTAGAAAACGTCCCCCCAGCTGGAGAAGACCCAAGAAGTTTCCGCTGCCTGGGAGAAACCACAAAAATGTCCCATATCAGCTGTTTGGTCTTTCCAACCTGGCTGTGGGGATCAGAGGTGGCCAAAAGGTGACAAAACCATTCTTTGGGTTAAATCTGGGACTTTTGGGGGTTATATCTTTGACTTTGATAGACCAAGAAGTCAATCGGCACCATTTTGTCTCCTGTAGAGTCAACGTTCAATGGGGAGACTTTTACCGGATCGGAAAGACCGATGTGCCCCTTGGTGGCACGGGGGGACAAGGACAAAGACACGTTGCTCTGCCCCACCTTGTCCTTCAAAATCTCCTCTCTGACATAACTCGACACGGCCCCCCAAACAGCAATGATTTCTGCAAAAAAAGAAGAAAAGCAGTCAGCCTCTCTGGTGACAGCACCCAGTCAACATCGGCATTTCCAGATTGGGTGTTTTAGCATGAAAATGTCAATGTTTTTTGTGGAAAGAGCCCCTGGAGACGTCACCATGGGTGGCGAGCATCTGCAGCGTCAGCAGCTTGTGTGCGTGGAGCCTTTTGCCCATTTGAGTGGTGGTGATGTCGCTGGGAGGGCGTTCCTCCATCTTGGATGTCCCCTCGCTTCAGGTTGGTATCAGGGTGAAAACAACATTATTTTTTTGCTCATCTTTTCCTCGGCAGCTGCAAGAGAGAGCCCTGAAGTGGCCTCGGGTTCACCAAGGCCTCATGGGGATGTGCAGGTTACCACCATGCTGGATTGTCCCACTGTGACCTGATCGTGTCACAATCGGGTCCCCACCACCCCCTGTCCCAAGATCTACTGGGATTGGCCCTGGAATGGGCCAGAAAATGGTGGTTTAGGGTCCTTTGGGATGTGCGGATCCCACTCCTGATCTCTGGTTTTACTCGGGACCTTCGGAACACCTGGACGCTGGGTTTCCTCCAAGATGTGTGGATTCACTGGGGACCTTCAAGACCCCTGGACACCTTCTCCACTCCATGTCTGGGTTCACTGGTGACCCTCAAGACCCCCCTGGACTCCTGGGACCACCCCTCCAGCCCAGGGAGTCACTTGCATAAGATAACGTTGGACGGGAAAGTTTGCTAACTAAATGGATTTTTAAAAACTTGATTAATTGCGTAGGGATCATTTGCATACAAATAATTCGCTGAAGTGCAAGCACGAAGGCTGAGCTCGGTCACCTCCGAATGTGGGTTTGGGTGGAAAAGGGTGAAATTTAGGGCTGGATGTTGATGCCACAGGAAAGGAGCAGGAGTTGCTCAAGCACTGAATAACAGGGAAGGTTGCACAAAGCATTTTTTTCCCCTTATTTTCTCCCACTCGGGTGCCCAAAATCTGTTGCATATAATATTTCTCACAATCGGCTTGCGCTAAACCACATCATCGATGGTCTCCTCCAGAAACGTCCGGAAGGGCAGATCTCCTTCCACTGCTCTCTCCTGCCACAGCTACATGCTGGCAGAAAACATCAAGGTGAGGGGACAGCCGGCGGCTCTGGGGAAGGGGGCAAGGCCCCCCAGCACCCGCACCCTGCGAGGGCAGCGCTTGGGCAGGGCGAGGGACCTGCCAGGTCCCATCCCGCTTGTGCTCCGCAGGTGCTGCTGGAAGAGGAGCCCAGGGACCAACGGTGCTTGGCGGCGTGGCTGAAAGCCATTCTTGCCATCGCCGAATTGAGGTACCTGTCCCATCCCTCCTGGGAACCCCTGCCCCAGAGCTCCGTGTCACCTGCGCGAGGCCTGGAGGCACTGCTCCAAGCACCAGTGTCCGACTGGCCCCTCTCTCTCAAGGGAGTCCTCCCTCGGCTCTGGGAGTTGCGATCGGTCTCCTGGGGGTGAGAGGGACAGCGGGAAACGCTGCCACGACTCTTTGTCCTCCTTGCAGACCCTGGAAGCCACGGACACCATGCCATGGACGGTGGTGCTCAGCTCTCCTGCCTCCAGAGCCAGCTGCAGAAGATCTTGCGGGTCTGGCAGGTGCAAAGAGCGGGCTTCACAGGGGCTGTTCCTCAGCCTGGGGGCAAGGGGGTGTCCCCTCTTGAGCGGATGCTCCCAACGGCAGCGCCGTGCAGAGACAGCGTACCGCAGGCAGGGTGCCCTCCTCCCTTGGGTAACCAGGGGCCGCCCAGCGCGCTCGTCAGGGAGGAAATGGCCGCACTCCGGTGGCAGCACCATCCTCACCTGTGTCCCCTCCAGGTGCCAAAGATCATGAGCTGCATCCACGGAAACCTGGAAAGCATCGACATGGAGTCAGCCCGGCAGAGCGTGGAGTCGCTGATTGTCCTGCTGACTGAGCAGTCCCCCACGCAAGCGCTCATCAGCCTGGTGAAGTTCTCTCCACCAGGAGACAGGTACTGGCCCCAAAAGCCACGAGGGCTTGTTCCCGGCGTGGAGAGGGAGACTCTCTGGCTGCCAGACCCAAGGAACACCGCAGGACACCCCCGAGGAGCAGGGCCCTCCATCCCACCACGCTTTCCAGCCCTGGTGGGTCGGCCAGGCCGGCAGCCAGCCCAGAGCCCCGCCACCACGCTCCTGCCAGCCCCATGGGAACACCACCTCGGCCCTCTCCTGCCTGCCCAGGGCATCCCGAGCATGGTGGGGCCGGAGGGGATGGATGCGCGGGGGTCTCTGTTTCTCTCTGTCGCGGCCCTTCAGCCCATGGAAGAAGACAGCAACGCCTCAGTCGCTTCCCTGGCAGCTCAGACCATCGTCATCCTGAGCTCTCCAAGGGATCGGGATCCACCCTGCGAGCACCGTGCTGCTGGCGCTGCTCCGCCAGGCAGAGGCGCAGCTCTTCTCACGAAAATGGCTCTATTTTAACAAAGCTGGAACAAGAAGCCTAAACCGGTTTACATGGTGTCCTTCGCGTGTGTAACTGACACGCAGCGAGGAGAGCGCACAGGAAGGGTGGTCCCAGCTGCGGCCAACCCCGCGGGTCTCCGGGCATCCCAGTGAGGCCCCGGCATCTGCTCTTGCTGCATCGCCGCTTCCCCGCACCGTGATGGATGCCGGAGGGTTTCCAAGCAGAATACAGAGGTGCTCAGGGGGCTAGAGGGCAACTGCAGGGGTCCTAGAGGGACTAAAGGACAAACAGAGTGCCTCGGTCACCATGAATGCCTCAGAAGGGTTGCGTAGAGGACTCGAGGGCTCCTAAGAAGGCTAGACGAGCAACAGAAGGCTCTGGGGCATAACCGACACCTATGGAGGAGTGCTGAGGGGAGTAAAGTGGTATTGTAGAGTCTAGAGGGCCAGGCCCCCAGTCTAGTGGGGTTTCTTAGGGTGCTAGAGGTCCTGCAGAGGGGTCTGGGGTGCAATGAAGGCCTCAGGAGGGGTCCTGAGTGGGCTAGAGCGATCCTAGGACAGCTAGAGGGCAAGTGGAGGAGCCCTGTGGTTAGACGGTGCCCAGGAGCCCTTCACTGGCCTCAGCAAAGGGCTTCTGTGCACAAGGAGGACCAAGGGAGGGTTCCCGAGGCTCAAAGGGAGGGTGCAAGGAGGCTAACAGAGGGGTGCTGCGGGGAGCAGGCGGCAAACCGAGGCCTCCAGAGCACATCCAGAGGCGCATTGGGGTGCTGAGAGGGGGCAACCGGGTCGGGCTGAGGCAACCCCAGCACAAGAGAGGGGTTCAGAGGGATACGGGGAGGGCCCTAGGCCTGAGGGGACTGGAAGGGAAAACGAACAAGTCTTGAGGGGATCCCGTGGCAAAAAGAGAGTCACCCCCATCTTGAATTTCCAAGACAGCTAGTCCTTCTCCACCTCTTTCCCATCCCGCCCCCAGTTCTGCCCATTTGCCCTCAGCCGGGCAGCCCGGGCCGAGCAGAGCTCCCACGGTGCCTGAGCGCGGTCAACGCCGGGCAGCGCCTCCATGGCGCCTCTCAGAGCGGGGCTGTTCCAGGCTCCCTTGCCCTGCCTCCACCGAACGGACACCCTGAGGCAACAGCACTGGGGCTACAGCTCCTAGCACGTCCTGTGGGGACACGGCCCCCACAGCAGGGCCGCACCAGAAGACGACGGCTCCCGCCATGCCCTTCAGGCCAACATGGCTGCCCAGAAGTGCCGTGCTGGCAGACTACAGCTCCCAGCACGCCGAGGACGGCGGGCCCTTGGAGTCGTATCCTCCCCCCCCCACGAAGCCCCCCCAGAGGCCGGAGCGCAGCCCTTCCCCGCCGGCCCGGGGCTCCCCCGCCCCGGCGGTACCACACAGCCGCCCCCCGGGGGCAGCAGGGAGCCGCGGAGCCTCCGCGCTGCCGTTCCCGCCCGCCTCTGCCCCTGAGGAGGGGAAGGCGGGGGAATGGCGGCGGCAGCGCTGGGCTCCGTGAGGGAGCGCGGCGGCCGCGGGGTGGAAGCAGAGAGCTCCGCACCCGGGCACCGCCCGCCATTTCACACCCCTTCCACCCCCTCCCGCCGCCGCTGCCCTGAGGGGCCCAGGACCCGCGCTGGGGGCAGCGGGCTCCGCACGGAGGAGATGGCGGAGCCGAAGCAAAGGAGAAGCCGTTGTCTGCTGCGAAGAGCGGCCTTCCTCCCTCACGAAACCCGCAGGACGCAGAGCCGCCGTCTCCTGCGGAAGAGCCAGGTTCCTCCAAACTTCGGCCACGTTCACCAGGAGAAGCCAACGCTCCAAAAGACACCGGTGAGGCGGCGGGAACGAGGGGAGAAGGAGCATGGCCGTCGCTCTGCCCTCCCCTCTCAGCTACTGCTCCGCCGTCTCCCCCCGCTCGCGGACGGTTGTCCTTCGCCGCGCTGGTTATGACATTCATTCCCCCATTTTTTCCCTCCGTAATCTTTCTGAAGGAGTAATTGCTCCAGAAGCAGCTTTCCACATTTTTACGCTTCTATTACAGAGACATCAGGAGTTACGACTCATTCTCCCATAACCTCAACCTCTTAAAACAACCTGGAGAAACGTATTTCCATTTTCTCCCATTTCCAAGGGAGAAATACTGAAATCCAGTATGTCCCTGCTATTGCATGCAGGCTCCAGGATGGCGATGCGCCATTTTGAGCCGGGAAAAATGGCAGAAACATGTCCCCAGCTCGTTTTTTAGGGGCAAATTTGGAATTCTGCTGCTAACATCAGCCCTTTTGGGGACTGGCAATCCAACGGATTTGCTCCTTGTGGAAGCGTTTCTCTTGTCTGAACTGCCTCCATCAGCTTGCTGTCCCCAGCACAGCAAATATTAATTTAAGAAAAAAACCCTAAAGCTGGAGCAATTCCAACCAAAAGCACCCACATCCAGCCTTTCCCTTTCGAAATCGGTGTCTCCCTTCTTTCTCCTCATCGTTTCCCACTGTGGAGGTGCCGGATTTTTAACTCGGAAGATGTTTTAGCTCTTGCAAAACCATCGCAGCAGCCTCGGGAAGGCTGCCACATTAATAATTAATGATGCCAGCACGGCTCGTACTGGTTTTGACGCTCATCCCCTAACGATACGCTGGACAACCTGAGAGCGAGACAGAACAGCAGTTACAGAATGGACTACCGCGCCGTCTCTGCCTGTGGTCCAAGGGCCAACAAAAGAGGTAGGTTAGGCTGCTGCAATACCCGTGTGAGGTACGTACACGCGATGACGTGTCAAAATACAGCATTTCTAGCTACAGTCCCTGAACCCCACCTGGTGCTGCTCAGCAATGCAGCATTTTCATATTTAACAAGTAGGAACCAAATAAAAGGGCAGGACAGAAATTGCTACTGGCAGAGAATGGCAGGATATTACCAATAAACAGATTTAATGTACAGGTGGGTTGAGCCGCTCATGATACTCATAGCAATCAGGCTGCAGTAATTAAGAAAACCATGTTCAAATTCCAGCATTGAATTTTGTGTCTGGCCAAAGCTGAACAAATTTGCTCTGTGGAAGAGGTGGGGATTGCAAGAGTGTTTCAAATCAGTGGCCATAGGCAGGTTCAGGTGGTTGTACCTTAGGAGTGCCAGTGATGAGTCTGCGTCCCTGGAAGGCAGACGGAAGCCAGAAGAAAATCCGGGAAAGCACAGGCACCGTCACCATCATCTACGTAACAAGAAGCAGCCATTTGCACGGTTGCACATACAGTTTTTTTTAAGAAAAGTAACATGAGTGTAGCTGCGTAGTCTTACCTCACTGTCACAAGTATACCCGATAAGAGAATCCCTTCAAATTACTTTTTCCTCCATTTCTGTTTGAGAATCAAAACGGAACAGAGGCCTCGGCAAATCCGTGCATCACAGAAACACCAAAAAAATGCCTCGGACTGTGGCGGTTAGTAAGACTAACTCTATTAAAATGGAGTACTTAATTGCTGTGTAGTTAAACCGCTTTTGGCTGTCCGCCAGGTAACTTTTCTCGGTGCATTCTTTCCTATCCAAACAGGAGAAATATTTTGAGTCCGTTAAAGGGACAGTCTTAGGAAACACACTTTTCTTTCTGTTAATTGCTAAGTTGTGACACAGTCACCTTAAAAGACACAAGCCAGTCGCTCAGCTTGCGAGCCTCTCCCGTCAATTGCTTTCGCATTCCATTTCTTGAGGTTTAATAAAGAAAAGGTATTCATGTTTTCGCGTTTTGCTTTCAAAGCCAAGTATCAAAACAGCACAAAAAAATCACCAACCCCTGAGGAGGGCAGAGGGAACGTGGTTTAGTTGAGGTCACCAGCTCCTCGTAGGCTTTGTAAAAGTTATTTCAAAACCTAAACTTTGGGCCCATCTCGATCTGACAGAATCCCTTGAAACAAAAGGAACATTTCATTATTCAATATGATGCGTTAAAATGATTTGACCAGACACATTCACATAATTCATCTGTCAGCCACTCACATTACACTTCATGCAGTATTACAGAAATAAGAGACTGATATAAAAGCCACGTGAAGATGCAGCGTCACAGTGAGATAGTGCAATGTGCCTCAGGACACGGAAGCTTTAATCTGTGGGTCCTCAATCAACAAATTAATCAACAAAAAAGAAAAAAATAACCTTCAGCAGTACGCTTTCAGAGGGGGAGACTATGGCATGGTTTTCAGCATAGCAAAAGCGTGCACAGTGAAACACATCTCATTTCAACCGGTTTGTGAAGTTTTACAATTTAGAAAGAACAAAACCAGGTCGTCTTCCTGCCCAGACAAAGGTAAATTTGACTACTGAGAACAAGAGGAGGGTTCTCGAAGGCACAGTCTCAACAGGTAACAGCTGTTACAAAGCAAACAGTACAAGTTCATATTTCTGTGCCACTGAGTAATTGAGAGAATATGCTAACGTACTTAAAGTACTTTCAATTTTATTTTTTTTTCTTAAAGAATACCTTTTTTTTTTTTTTTTTCCTGGGGGGAACCTCAACTAATTTTGCTTCTTTTGTGAGCAGCACGTATACAAGATACTATGGCAAAAAATAACTCGGTATTGAGAAGCTAGTGACTTTTTATAACAAATCATTCCTTGAAGAGATGAGGAGTTTAAGCTGCTAAGTGACTCTGCCGTGAGAGAGGAAGTCCGAGGATCCTGAGAGTACAATTTTGCTCTTGGTTGGTAACCAAATGAAAAAACAGTGCATTTCGCCAAAGACAAACCTAGTAGAATTTAGCTATGCTGCTGCCTTGATACCAGAGGTGTATGCTATAAAAGAACCAGTAAAAAAATCTTGTAAATCACACACTTATATTTAATATATTGAAACAAAATAGTTAAGAATGCAAGAACTGTATACAGATTAAAAAAATATTTTTTAAACCATCTGATCTTAAAAATAGACAATAGTCGTGAAGCTTAAAATACAACCACTCGCATTAAAATGTTTCAAGCAATACCACCTTGGTGTGTCCTGTTCCATCAAATGGCCATTAAGATAACGCATCAGTTGTTAAAAACGTTGTGTTGGTTGGAGTCACTTTTTCACAATCCAAATCTACAACAGTTTTCCCTTTGATGGAAGAGCCCGAGCATTCCTGGTGCAAACTTTCCCGCCTCTCTGAAAGTTTAGAAGTGGATCGAGCCATCGAGCCACTTTGGCTTCCATTGGTTTGAGAGCAGACGTTATTAACTTTAGTGGTTTTATTTTTGTGGTGGTTGTTGTAGACTTTATACTTCATGAGGAGGATGAAGATGAAAACAAGAACTGAAGCCACAATGATACCCCCAATAATGATGATCATGGTTCCTCCAAGAAACTGCGCGTGAAGGGATCGGCACTGTTTGTATTCTTCCTGGGTGGTGAACTGCACGCATCCGATCACTCTGGTTGCGGTCAAAGATGTCAATCCATCATCATAAACAGCAAGAACACAGAGGTCGTACTCACGTCCTGCAACCAGATCAGTCAAGAAGAAGGATTTACTAGCAGCTGGAATCATCCTGGAAGAGAAAATGAGTACAGTAAACATCCAAGCTGGTTGAGCCTAAGGAGAGCGCTTAACAGAGCGGAAGATGAACACGGCAACCAGAACAAGCAGCAAAAAGCTAGCGTTCCCTAGGTTACTCGGTAGATATGGAAGACACAGATTTTAGCAATGACGATGTCTTTACCTCGGCCGTTTCAAGCAAACATGGACACGCTTACCAATGACCAGAGAAGTCGTCACACTTCATCTATCGTTTTGATCTGCGTTCTCTTAAATTTCCACAGTTTCAGCATAAAAGGGCATTACATACCCTATGCAGAATGGAATACGGTCAGCCTTTTGAAAAACGTAAAGGAACTGAAGCGACAGACTTGACTTAAATGGCAGAAAAGGATAAAATTAAACACTTTCAATTTTGCATCCACAGGAAGCACGTTTTGAAGATCAAGGGAAAAAGGCAAATTCAAACCTTTGGTCCACACATTAACCTTATTTCCATCTTCTAACAGCTCCGTGATGCTCAGTGTCTTGTAATCGGGCAACGGGTGTGTATTATATATATATAAAATAATAATGAGGGCGAAGCGTACGCACTTGCAACTAAGTGGTGTCTTCTGTAGCTCAGTAACAGCACGTACTGACTTCCTTACCTTGATGCAACCCTACCATGGAGATTGTTCTGTCAATTCCAAATATTCCTTTACCACAAAGTAGCATTGGTACTCGATCGACAGATGAGAAAGATCCCAAAAGAAGAGCTATATGCTGGGTTACAAATTCCCACAGACCCCACTCGCCACCCTACGAATCACAATATCTCACTGCAGACCAGCTCGCCATATGTTTGGCTGATTCCTCACTGGAGTAAAGTAGCGCTGTTGCAGAGGAGTCAGTGAAACGACATCCGTTTCTAGTGGGTGGGCACGTGGCCGCCTCCTGCCCACAAAGGTGGTGGGGGTGGAGACGACTAACCACTTGCCGTACAGTCTTTTCCAAGTAGTCATCCATGGGACTACGGACCATACAATGCTTAGACTGGAAAGAAAGAAGAGCCAGACCCTCAAAAGAACATTCCCCAAACACAGGGCTGCTACCTGTTGTACCATTTATAACAACTGAAGTTCTGTGACTGTGAAAAACCAAAACCACTCCCTTGTCGATGTACACGCACCGTCACAGATTCATCGAAACACTAAAGGAGGAGACCCCAGAGATCTCTAGCCCAGCTGCCCGCGCAGAGCGGTACTATCACAAACCGTAGATCAGGTCAACCACACTCTAGCCAACACTTGAAAACCTTCCATGAGCTCTCCAGGCACCATTCCAGCATTAAACTACCCTCCCAGTAGATATTTTCCCCCTAATGCCCGATTTGAATTTCCCAAACCCCGACTCGTAACCATTGCCCCGGTCTTAATTTATAACAGCAGCTTCACGACCTCCACCGAATTTGGCCATGTGCTGGGTTTTAAGGCTAACGAGATTTTACTGCAGGAAAAACAGGGTTTGAGAGGAAACTACACAATTTGTCAAATCGAAACACCCAAACAACTCCTAGCGTGTCCGTAATGAGAAATTTAATCCAACGTTAACGTAGGAGGAAACGTGCGAAGCTAGCAACTGCTTCAGACCAGAACGAGCCCTGGAAATTCCTCACGGCCACCGTTATTCATTCAGAACGCAGGCAGTGCAGAATGAGGTCTCCCAGCTGCAAGCATTAACAACAGGCTCATCCCTTCTCTGCCCTGCAAGCACTACTTCATGGAACAAGCGTTGTGTCGTGATTGTTGCTTTACAGTTATACATCTCCTATACCGGCTGACCACCGAATCCTCAAAGTCCGTCGTGCTCCGGGCTTTTTTATTTCTCCCACAAATTTAATTCGGCGACGTCGTTATATAACCTTACACCGTGTCAAAGGAAACACCAAGGTTGTGTTGTCTCACTGGACCAGGACTCCAGAAAGCAATTCATCGATCCTTGGCTTTTCCAGGTACAACTTTTGGTAGCGTGCAGCCGGCGATTCCTCCACACTCTCCACCTGAACGTGGCCCCTCGATGCTCAGCTGGCAGGTGTGGCTGGTGCTCCGCAGAGCACCGCTCAGTTCGCTCTGTGGCTTGACATTCACCTTCCTAAAACATACACCGTTATCCATGATCAGACAAATATCTAATTAAGTTTTCGGTCTTCTGCTCGGCCACGTTGTGACCAAACAGGACAAGAGAACACCGTGGCTCAGACTGGACTGCATTCCTCCCTCAGTTCAAACACCAAGTTAACGCTGAAACTAAGCAGAAGATTCTTGCTTGTCATACAAAGGGATGCGACTGAAAAGATGGAGAATTTAGTTGCCTGCCTTCAACACTTTGAAATCAGTCCTGCCTCCCAGAAAAATACTGCTGGCAGCTACATCCGACCGTGGCGCAAAGTCTAAAATTGCTCAACATCAACAACACCGTCACCGAACCACAGGGCACGATATGTAAAAAATTAAGGGATGTCATAGATAACCTCTGCAGAAGAATGCAGCATTTAGAAGACCAGCTAAGCAACAGGAACAGAAAGGAAGCGCCATACAGAAAGCATCTTTAGGAGTCTGCCCAGCTGTGAGAGGGAGGTGTAATTGCGAAAATTATGCAAAGTACTGTTTTCTAGCTTAGTGTCCATATTATTTGCCTTATTCAGCAGCCTTTGATGCTCACTTTTCTTCTCTCAGACAACTTTCCGCATCGCATTATTGTCAGGATTATTCAATGAAGAGTTGGGTATTGAAATTTGACTAATTACCACGGAAAGCTGTGTACAGCACGTGCTGCCTTACAGCGTGCCCAGCTATTGCTGAAATACTTTTATAGTCACTGTCATGAAAAAGGAGGGGTTCTAAACGAAGGCCTTTCTGATCTCCTGTTCAAATCATCTCTACAAACGTTGAAGAAGACCAAATACGTATTTGATTTCTATCAGCTTTTCTGGTAATACAAGGCTATTTTCAGCTCCGTGAATAAGGAGAAGCGTGTAGTCTCGATAAGGTAGAAGATAAGGATTCTTCACTGGCTAAGCAGTTATTCACAGATATATCTCCCGGCAAAGGTAGCTATTTTGGCATATTTAGGAAGTTTCAAGGAAACCTCTACAAATGAGTAAGGACAGCTGACAACTGAGTAGGCAATCTGCCTGCAGCCATGTCAGGAGTTAACCTCCGCATGTTTTCTCGCTTACGCCCGCAGAACATTCTGCAGTAGAGTCTAGTCTTTCCTATACTGTATTTACTTTATTTCACTAATGCTATAAATGTTCGAATAGTGGTTAAATTCGATCCGTTTGACAAATTAGCACGAGCTTAACTAGGCAGGACTTTAGTGCCAGGCTGTGGCAAACGGCGAGGACTTGTAGGAAAGGCCAGAAAGAATGTGGGTAGATATTGGGAGCAAACGTATCTATCATCTGAAAACTTCATCATTCTACCAGAACGCGCCGACTACAGTTTAGAAAATGGCGTCTTCAGAACAAACATCTCCATTAGCACTTAGTTTGACCTAATAACATTTTAAGCAGCATTAACTATATTGTAGGTTTGTTAGGAAACTTATTTGGGATGCCATACGATCCTTGCCAACCCCAAGTGACTGGGATTTAGGGGCACTAAGCCTTAAGCAGGGTAAAGCTTATCAGCCTCTCAGTGGAATTAGTCCATCTCAAACTCAGAGCTCGCAGTAATCAAAGTCATTTACTTAAATAATTAGCTTGCGTGAAAGACATTTCGTAATAGCGACACAGAAGCCAAAGCCCCATGTCTGCCAGGAGATTCTCCAGTCTCCAGGGACGCAAAAACTTTTTACTCGGCTAGTCTTTTGGGGCTTTTTGGTCTTTTTTTTAACTCTTCAAGAAATGTTATTATTTCACAATAACTACCCATCAGTCTTTTCTCAAAAAACCCCGTCATTTACATTAGAGTTTCACCGGGAGCTTAGCTTCCTATGACTTATAAAAGTGCCGAAACTGCGGTTTTTAGACACAATTCTGTCAAATCGTTTTTTTGTAGCTGAAACTATCCTGCCTTTTCTCTTATATCTCTAATGTCACCGCGTCTGCACGTGCTTGGTGTTGGCCCACAAGCACCGTGTTTCAAAGGGATCAATAGCAGAACGGTAACTGTCAGATTTAAACGAGCAGTGCTAACGTAACTGGTTTATTAGCACTAACATCTATAAACCGTAATCCGTGCCAGCGTTTCCCCTGCCATCTGCAGTCAGCCAGTAACAAGTAAAGCCCTTTGGTGAAAACTCAACTGTGAAATCTGCTCACGAAACTTCTGACAAAACATCGTTTGGTGAGATTGGAAATATTTCCTAGCAACGTTGTCAACAACAACAAATTGAACTGAGCAGCTCGAAATAGAGATGGAGTCTTTTGTTTGGCCTCTAATTGATAATGATGCTGCCCGTAGGAAAATGTAATACTGTGGCCAGACTGCCTCAAATGAATCCTTTTTACTCTGGCCAACCCCTCTGTTCCCAATCTAACGCTGCCATTTTGAAGGTTTGAAAAAACACAGGTTTTTTTTCTGCCATTTCAGCGGTTCGGTTGGGAGGGGAAGGGTGAGGGCGAAAGGAAGGGATGGGGAATTTGAGGTGTTGGAGAGACCGCAGTGGCAGGAGCTCTTTTTGAACTGATTCTGTCAACAAACTCTTGAGCACCCAGTTTACTCAGCTGATTAAAGGGATTAAAAAGCAATAGAGTCGTGTTTTTTTTTTTTCTTCGTGGAAACACCCACCGAGACCCAAATACGATCTATGACATCCGTGGAGGTAAAACCAACGATAACAAAGACCGTTCTAAGACAGCATAAAATCCTAGACCGTTACTGAACACAGGCTGCTGGCTGCATTTTTTCAAAGGAATTATTTTCACATGGTTGATGCTGGAGTCTGGAAATGAGATGACCACGCACCGGAAGATACAGAGAGTTTTGAAGCATTGACGACAGGTTTCTTATTTATAGAGCTTTCACACAAATCATGCCAAAATTTTTGATAGAAGCAATGACAGCAATCGATTCTTATTCATACTATTTAAAAAACCCCGTGCTTCTGCATCAACAGTACAAAAGGAAACAGGGCTGTTTTCCTCCTCCAAAAAAAGCACAGCATCTTAAATGTTTGGGAAACAGGACAGTGATATTTCATGTTTGAATGATCTCTCCATAATGCAACAACTACCATCCATCGTTTGCATCTGCAAGGTGTTATTTTTATAAACTACGGTGGATCTCCAGCAGGAGTCGGTGCCAAAGGAAGAGGTTACGCTGGGCAGCCTGGTTAACAAAGATCGTGGGGGCGTGGGAAGGAGGGAGATGACGATGGAGAAGTGACCTCTGTGGTTTAAGGAATCCCAGCTTTGTAAGGGTAATCCTGATTAACTCGGGACACAGTCAACTATGAGAACAGAAGGCTTTTCCCCATAAAGGGAAACCTGAAGAAGAGGTTTCCAAGGAGAAACTCCCTGAAGAAGCCTGGAAACTGCCATGACAACTGCTACGCTGCAAGATAAGGAAAAAAGCTATCAAAATTAAAGCCAAAGAGTGACAATTTGTGTGATCCACTGTATTTACAGATGTCCGATGGCTCCCGTATTCCTGGACTTCCATTGGTATATATCCTCTTTTTTTTGAGGAATGACTGCTGGCTAGGTGAAGAAATGCAAACACGACTGTTTGCCCGAGATTTCCTCCTGACAAACAGCCGCCGCTCGCGTGCAGACTTGCTGGATAACCACGGCAATCCTGATATACTCCAAAATCACTACAGTTACTGCACGCACACCCGGCACCTCCACGGGTTGAGAGGCTTGGTGCACCACCTGCCGACCTGAGGCCATCCGTACAGTGCACGTACGGTGTCCAGGGCACCCAGAAAGGAAACAGAAAGTCTTACGGCACGTGTCTGCCCGATGAGGAGCTATAAAACCTCTTTCAAACTTCACTGTTTGAAATCTAGCGTGGTCCTGAGGCTTTCCGTTGCACTGCGCTGAACTAATTTAAGAATTTTTGAGCAGACGTAGCGTGGCTGATTCCAACTGCTTTTCACGCAACAGATGTAATCATTGCTATATTGATCTGGCAATATATCACCTTTTCCCTAAGAGTGACAGCTCTGTCCTTTAAACAACGGTACTTTGTACTCCATATTAAAAGCGGTCTGCCTCTCAATTTCTAAGTTTTTCTCTCAACAGAGAAAACAAGGACATATTATCAGCAGTTTTATGCAATATATAGTCTCTCAATTATCTATAGAGAAGCATCGCTATTAAATACTCATCTTCTGATTTATAGCATGTAGTTGCAGCTAATTAAAGTTAGATGATCACTAGCTATGAAAGTTTAAATTCAATGCTTAGGAGACTGTTGCCTTTGATGTTATGAGATCCAGCTTCTAATTGACTAGGACATCAGTCAGATTGTTAGGAAGCATTAGTAATCTGCTGCTTCTATCAACTGTGGTACAAATTGAAGTTTATCCTAGGTCAGAAATACAGAATCACGCTTTTTTAATTTGCTGGCCATTTGAGGAAGCACTGGCAGACAAAATAGGAGCCCCTGCAGTTCCCTTCAGGGGTTTTTGAGCATCGGTTGCTGCCCCGCTTCTCTCTTGCACACCGAGGGAGGCTACAAGAGAAAGGTGGCCCAGGGTCCTGTGGAGATGAGCCAACACGAGGAGTCATTTTTAGAAAGATACATACGACCCAGATCAGCGTACAAAAAAGGCGCAGTTTCATCTATATGTACACACAAGCGTGCGCGCATCATAACAAAGCAGGAATAAAAATAAAATAGCGTGGCTTCTCTGCCAGATTAATTATTGCTTTCTAAAGCTTGTATAATATTCGTCGCTACTGTTTGAGTATCAGAAGGTCGGTTCTGCTGATAGCTCTTCCCCAAGATTTGCATTAGAAACCTGGGCAGGACACTTGAGCAACGACAGTTAAACTAAAATTATAGCACTGTGAAGTCCAAATTGCAGAGGAACTGTAATCAGCATCAAGACTGTAAGCTGTTTAAAGAATACAGATCCATTTATATCGCAGAGAAAGAAAAGCTGCGCAAAGTGGCTATTACGAGTCTTGATTCACTCTACGCATGGCTGTACAACAGCAGTTTCCGACCTTTCTTCTGAAAACAAACAAGGCTCTTTTACTTTCAATATTGATGCTTTCCGCAAATTGCTACCTGCACCTTAATTTACTGACTCTGGATTGTTGCTACTCATCTTGCCAGATGCTTCGTTCGCTCTGATGCAATTTTCTTTCTCCATAACCGATGTCTGCCTTCAATTTTGCTAAACCCTGTCCCAGGAGATAGGTCAGTGTGATAGTTTCCATTTCATAGAAAAAGGTGAGTTAAGTGACTCACCTGAGACAACGCAGTAACTGGCGGAGCCAGAAGCACAATTCCTATTTTCCTTTCCTTATTCACCCCTGGGAGAAACGCTGCGTGGCTACGTGTTGTGAAACTCCCAAACCGGGAAGAACAAGGAGCAATTATGGTGCGCTTACGTGCAAGTGTACACAGGCGGCGTAACCATGTGCAAGGCGCGTATGTTATTCTCGCATACGTGAACGGATAATTTGATTGCAGTCCAAAGGGAAAACGAGGAAGAATATCATCTCCCTCCCTTTGCTTTCATAGGCTCCTAGCACGGGCACAGATGAGCGCGCACTTACCCGCAATTACCTATCCAGAGGGAGAAGGAAGTGGAAAGGTGAAGAGAAATAAAGGAGTCACAGGAGCAACTTAAATTCTCAAGATAAAGCCAAGTTGCCATAGCAACTGCTCTTCCCGTGGTACCACTCAACTTGACGGAAGCGACAGGTTTCTGATGCATCCTGCACCGCTTAATACTTTTTCCAGGCAGCAAGGCATCACCTGCCAGAAATAAATTACGCCGCATGCTCTAGGTAGAAGGAAGCTTTTCACCTGCTGTAAAATTCCTTTGGCAGGACTGAAGCACTGCCGCTGCTGGGTACACATCTATTTATATCTTCATATATCAACAGCCCGACACCGTGAAACAGATGTTTATATACCTCACCAGAAAGACGGAGTCTGAGAGGGGTCTTGACCATGCAAAGGGCCAGCAAACAAATCCGGGGACTCCTCTTTCTCCAGCGCGCATTAATGCACTCAACTTAAAACACTCTGACATTGATAGCATAACTTGAAGTAGCAGTTGTTCAGATAACTGCGAATGCGGAATTGCTGCCCAATTACCATTCCTCTCACTTTAGCACAAAACTTCCTTTAAGGATCTATATTTGATGATTACTCACTGTGGGAACTGAACGAGAACACACGAATTTTCATCTCGGAGAGGCCCATTATACTACAGTCTATTACATTGTATTATTTGAAATCGCTGCTCTGTGATTTGCAGCATCAAGTATTTTATGGTTTTGTTACCAACCTGAGCCTCTCGGTTAACAGGAATCTGGGCCGAGAAAGAGGTATGGAAACGGTATTCTTCCCCATTTCTTCTTTAGGAACAAGGCCATTCAGCAGCAGCAGTACTCAACCCTACGGATTTATTAACGAGCTCCCACGTGAGTCACTCATTTATTTTTAGAGACTTCGGAAAGTTTAAAACTCATCGAGAAGGAATTGCTGCAATTGCAAGAAGGCTGCCAACTCGGCTGACCAGCTGTTATGGCAAAGGATGAAAAATCCCATTAAACAACTCTCTTATGCTGCTGGCCATGCCTGCGATGCTCTGCCTGCTTCTCACTGTCCTTGCTTCGCTGTGCTTTCTAGTGGGAGAATTGAATAAAATCCCTTTAGAAACCCCAGTCGCAGCTATCGAGACATCTCTGCTTCACATTTCCCTTCGTTCCGCAACTTTGCGGTTCTTTCAAACAGCAATGTCACAAACGTTCTCACAGCTGACAATTAAATGAGGCTTCATCTTCCAGCTGGCTCCTCACCATCCCTGTCAGATCCCTACAAGGCATCCTTCCACAGAGACCCTTGCTTACCCTCGCCGAGTCCTCCCGCTTCCTTTCTAGCTCACAGCCGTGACAACGGGAGGACGGATGGCATCCTTCCTCAAAGAGACTCTGGGGACGGGCATTTTAACACGAGACTTCTGAAAATCCCAAGTGACTGCAAAGCGAACCGTCTGTTTCAAGGACTTCGCGCCATTTTCATACACGGTTCTGTTTTTCAACAAGAATTTGCTTGCAATGGTGGGTATTTGAAATAGGAATCCCAGCGGAACAACTATCCTACATTCCTTTCCTTAGGGGGCTGCTTACTAAAGCGGTATATTTGAACCCAAACTTTCGGGTATAATTCCGGAGCTATTAGATGTCATTCTCCTTTCGCTTACTCCGCTCCAAACTTTAGTGGCATTACATTAGAAAAAAAAAAATGATTATCACTCAGGTTAGAGAAGTTATCATCCTTTACGAAGCGCACAACTATGAAATATTAAATCTGAATCAAAAAGCTCCCACTTTAAAGTCATTCTGCCCCTCCCTATCCCTTCCACCCCCGGTTAATCACAAACAAACGCCTATAAATGGAAAAGCATAAAGCCTATAAACAGAAAGGCAGATAATCAGAAACTCAACCACCCCTGCATGGGGGAGCGGCTATAAACTTAATCGGCATGCTGTCCACTGAGACTTAATATCAAATAGTTATTCCCCAGTAAATTTTACCAAATAATCTCCAGCGGACAAATCAGTGCCTTCCAATGTGAAAGCCACATAAAATATATAACCTAAAGCCTTCTGTGCGGTGTCCAGTTCATACCAGTGAATTTTTATCCCCGTGACACCACAAAAGTGGAGAAAAAGAAGCACGCAGCGACTGATGCGGGCGGAAGGTTTGGCGTAACACGGTCAGGCCATATCCATATAGGCAGAATGTTGCTTTGGGCATCTCGCAACTTGGGGCATCTTGATTTTTTTTTTTTTTCTCTTCCTCATATTTTTAAGTAAAATAATTACACTTAATCAGCATAAAAGGTAACTAAAATCTCCATCTCAATTTCCTTAAATGTTAACAACTAAGATATTGCTCATCAGCTTCACTTAGTCCATTAAACTGGACTATGAAACTTAATTATGTCTGTAAAGAGTTTAGAGATCCTCAAGAGGCAGCACAGAAACAGATGTATTATTAGTTTTAAGAGTGTAACTCCTCAACAGTGGGAGTTTAACGAGCAAAGTCTAAGGCAGCCATTGTCTCCTCATCCCCTCATTTACAGTTACTGCTTGCAAGATAGCTCTCCTTACATGGAATATGTCAAACTATGCTATCCTTTTTTCTTAATTCCACTAGGTACTTAGGTATGAGCATGGGTATGGGAGCGGGGTTACCTGTACACTAGTATGTCGTCAGCAGAACTGTTATACTGAATCTGGTACATTCGAATCCCAGGGAGGTGATGCTGAGAAGGCCACTGGATAAGAGCAGAGGACGACGTCAGCTCAGCAACCACCACCACCTTCTCTTGCTGAGCCTTCGTTTCGTTCGGAAAGCTTGACTTGGCAGATATGAGAATGTCTGAGGGGCCAGGCTCCGCGTCTTTATCGCAGTTGGTGCTGTTAGCGAGGTTAGGGTACGGGGTAACGAGGAGTTCGACCGGAGCCGTCGACTCTCCCGCAGCGTTTGATGCTATGCAGGTAAACGTGCCCTTGTCAGTCAAAGAAGTAACCAAAATATCCAGAGTACCATTCTCGTAAGAAATCGTCCTAGACGTGTTAGAGACCAGCTTCCCATCGGGTGAGATCCAGCGAACGTAGGGATCTGGATCGCCGACAGCTTTACACTTCAAAGAGATGCTTTGGCCTTCTGTCGCTGTTAGTTTTGGGGTTCGGTGTGTTATCATCGGGGGTTCACAGACAAATTCCTCCTCTTTAATAGACCAAAAATATTTGCCCATCAGTTCTGGCGGAGAGGCGCAGGTTTCTAGATCGTCTTCTCTGGTGAGACGTCTCAGCCACACGAGTTCGCAGTTGCAGTGCAAAGGATTCCCTCCGAAGCTAAGCACCAGGGACGACAGCGGAGATCCTTTAGACTTGGCGTACACGGGTATTCTGGAAAACAAAGGATCAGGAGGGATCTTTTTCAACTTGTTGGAGGTCATGTCTAGACGGGCAAGTTTGTGAAGGTTTGAGAAGATGCCTTCTGGCACAAACTCAATGAGATTGTGATCCAAACTGACCGTATTGACATTCGAAAGTTTGGCAATTGTTTCCCAAGGAACGTTAACGAGATTGTTGTAGGACAGGTCCAGGTCTTCAATTGTCTCAATAAAGTCGTCCAATGACCCAGGAGAGATATAGTTTAATTGATTGTTACTGAGTATTAAATGCCGAAGGTTAATTAAACCTTTGAAATGATCTTCGTTGATGTAAGTCAGTCTATTACTATCCAAGTGTAAGGCGTGAAGGCCTTTCAGATCAAAAAATGCGTAAGGCATGATTTGACTTATTGTATTCCTCGATAGCGTCAAATGAATTAGATTAGTCATGTTTGCAAAATCTTTTCTCCTAAGCGTAGTGATAAAGTTATCCATTAACCTTAGTTCTGCTGTTCTCCTGTCAATACTGGGGGGCACAAAGAGAAGCCCCGTCTTCGTACAGAGAATTGTGAAGGATGGAGACAGGTTTTGACACATGCATCTTTTGGGACACATCATGGCCTTCACGGCTGTGCTAATAACCAGTAGATAGACAACCAGCCTTTCCATCGTAAGAAAAATAACAGACCTAAAGGGAAAAGAAAAAAAAAAAAAAAAGAAATCCATGTAAATATATTTTATTTGGGCATTAGAAATAGGTTTACATTGAAGTTTTCATTACAAGTCCACCTGTGCAAACTGGAAACACCTTCCGAGACGATAATAAAAGTACTTGCTAATATTAACTTGGATGTTTTTAGAGCTAAGAGCTTCTTGTTCTGTGCTAGTTTGGCTCCACTCTCCTCCCGACAGCGACGCTTCAGATTGACTGTGAGGCAACAGGCCATCACTACTGCTGCTCTGGGATGCGCTAACGGGGTTATCTACCTCCGAGCAGCTCTTCGCAACCAACAGTGTTGGCACTTGGACTTTAACAGGTGGAACAAAGCAAGATGTGAAGCTGATACTTGGTGAGAGGAGCGTGAGGGGGAAAAAAGCAAATAAATAAACAAGATTTTTTAGGTTCAAAGTACCACCCACGTAACTTTTTCTATGCACATCCAACTGTTTGCTGGGGCTGGAACCTCATTTCAACCTGCATATCACTTCATTACTTTGTGATTATGCTCCCCTCACTTTTTTGCCATTATAGATGTCCAACAACTTTTTGTCTTACCCCTCAAACTCATCTACGCCCCTCCTCAGTCTTACCTGTACCGAGCAGCGAGCTCTTTGCAGAAATGCATGTTTCAAGGACAAGGGGTTTTTTTGCCCCAGGAGGTGGCAGGGGTCTAAAACTTCCACAGCAAATAAGAAGGAGAAATACCTTCAAAGGCATTTCTGAAAAGCAAGGCTGTGTTCAATCAGAGAAGCAGGTATATATTTTTTTTCTGTGCAGCACAGGTAGCAGCTTTAGAAAAATAAATTTCATAATTGCACATGGGTTTGGTCAACGAAATTATCTCTGTGAAATCTTGCGTATGCCAAGTTATTTCCCATTGTATCTGAAGTGCTCGCCTGCTACACCAAGGGTAGATTTTCCTTTCTACTTTACCTCCAGCTGGCTGGAAAATTGCTAAGCATTAAGTGCGGTGACTCAAGCAACCATGAAGGCTAAAACTCCCAATCTGCAACGTAAAGGACTCAAACTATGTGTTTTGTGCGAGTATCCTGGTACAACCCGATTCCAACCTCCAGCTGGCGAATCCTACTCCAAAAGAGGGTCGTGGTCTTTTTGCGAATGAGCACACGTAGTTTTACTTCGCATATAAGCTCTAGCACACTAGAGATCACAGCCGATTAAAGTTAGTTCCGTGTGACTATTCCTTCATACAGTGGGTAAACATAATAAAAATGTGTAAAAATAATCAACTGCTGCCTTTGAGAACAAGCAATGCAACACAAGACATGGGCAAAGTTGGGGACAACAGCATAATCTGCCGAGTCAGCTATCTATAAAAGAGACTGCCAAAGCCTTTGATTACACGGGCACAATTTGCCGTTAAAGTCAGCAGATTCTTACAGCATGTTTATTTGTGGGTTTGGGGTTTTTTTTTTGTTTCATTTTGTTTCGTTTTACTTTAATGATTTCCCTGAGTTACAGCTCCTTTACAGGGCAACAGATCTTTAAGATACAGAATTACCGTATCACAGTTGCAGAGGCTGGAAATTAGTCTGGTTAGATGACATTTAAAGCTCCACAGAGAGGAAAAAAGTTCTTAAAATCAACCCATCGCTTATGCGGCGTTATTACTTCATTTCGGAGAGCATGAAACTCGGGCTGAACCATGCGCTTACCTTTTAACCAATGCTATTCATTCACTTATTAGGGGTTAATCTTGAGGTGTATGCAATTCTGATCAAGTTTCTGCAAAATATTTTGTAAAAAATAATTTAAAAAAAAAAAAAAAGAGACAAACCCATCAACCAATCCCTCTCCAAAACCTCTGAATGGTTAGAGCACGTAGAGTAGGAGAGGCTGAGAGGACAGGGCTTAATCAGCCTGGAGAAGAGAAGGCTTCAGGGACACCCCGTAGCAGGAACCTTCTCGTACCTCCAAGAAGTTTATCAGGGAGACGGAGCCGGGCTCTTCACAGCGGATCGTGATGGGAGATCAAAAGATAAGGGGCAGAAATTGATACCATTGAGGTTCAAGCTGGATACAAGGAAAAACCCTTTTCACCGTGAAGCAGGTTGTCCAGAAAGGCTGCAGGACCTCCATTCTGGGATGAGGTGAGTGGAGAAAGCCCTGATCCCAGAGCTGACCCTGCTTTCAGCAGGAGATGGGACTACAGACCCTTCCCAGCCGCCTTATCCTATGAACTGTGAATAACTCCCCATTTTTCACATCTCGGCTGTAGCTCTACAGACCGTAGCCTCTGCCTGTCTGGTTTTTAGTGCTGGTTTCAAATTCCAATTCTGAACATCACTTTGTATGTTTGAGAGTGTCAGTTTTATGGAGAAAATAAGTTTTCTCTTAAGAACAACTGAGTTATAGGAAAACAAATCCTAAAATAGAGTTTGCACAAAGCTAGTTCGCTTTACAATTTTTTCTCATAAGCATCCTCTTAGTAACGTCTTGCTTCCTGATCATTTTTCCTCAACAGCTTTTATGATACTTAATATAGTGCCTGACACGCTTTATCTTTCAAATATTTGCTTTTTTAAGAAACCCATTTCTACTGTCACTCCATCCTGCGCTTTGAACCCTTCTTGCCTCTAATGGCTCCATCTTTTCACTCCTGCTAGGTACAAATGATTAACGGATGCACAATTACCCCAAAACAGGCTGCTGTGCAATATTGTAATTCCCTCGCTTTGTCATTAGCAAATATTAATGCAATTTTAATGGATTAACTGCCATCTGGGCTGTAAGAAACCAGTACAAAACCACCTCACTTAAACCATTATTCTGTTAAAAAATAATTAAATGTTACTATTGTGAAACCATGGCACTAAAATTAATGATTTTAGAGCCAACAGTGAACGCAGTGCAATTACTCTTACAAACTGTGGAACAGTCGCAAGGAAATTGTGCCTCGTAAAGAAAAGCTGCATATAAGCGAATTACCGCTGTTGCTCTGGATTCTTGTTAAAACCAGGTTTGGCACTATCACCTAAAAACTGCATCAGGAACACACCTGACTGCGTGATAACGCAGTAGTATTTTTAAAGATAGTTTAATCCACACCACCTCAACAGAAGGCAGTAAAAGAAATAAATTTCATGCTTATAAGACTAGCCACAGATCTAGGACACGGGGAAAAAAACTTCTCCGGACTCTTGCTTATTGACTCATTTCCCATCTGCATGGTTGCGGCTTAAAGTTTGTGCAAAAAAAATTGGTTGAGGCAGTCATTTAATTCCAAAATAGTAAAGACTTTTGGAATAGAATAGTTCCAGTTGGAAGGGACCTACAACAGGGGGGTCACGTTCAAGATTCGTGCAGAGAGACAGGGTTTTTCGCTCTTTTCCTACAGCGAAACATGACTCAGTTACCATTGGCTGTCCTTCGTAGTCTAAATAATATTTAAAGGAAGGGATATTTAATTCCAGCAAGTCACAGCCTATTAACTTTGTTCCATTGGAAAGAGTTCAGGTTGCCTTTGCTATAAATATAACAGATTTTCAAGAGCTTTAAATTAGTACGATAGTATAGAGATTTCTTACAGCCTGGAAACACGCACACGCTTCGGCGTGAATAACGATGCGTAAAGATACTATTTTACCAGCTTTAAGGAAGAAATTCAATCCTCCAAAAAATGGTCCTTTGCTAGGGAACGGCACCCTTCTCCAATACAACGCACATTTATTTCAGCGTAACCTCCTCTTGCACCTAGCTATTCATTGTACTGGCATTATTAGCAAAATATATTCAAGTACGTGGTTTCCATTCTATACCTGTTTACGCTGCATCTATTCATCCGCGCCTTTCAGTGGTGTTTAGGGGATGTAGCTACGCATTGGGGTTTGGGTCATTCTCCACTGACTTGGGTTCCTGACTCGCGGAGAAGAACACGATCTCCAACCGTTCTACGCCCAGACCTACGCCACGTCGAATACCGTCATCACCTCCATCTTTGCCTGTTTAAAGACATGTCTCTGCTATTTTTGCGCACGCACTAAAGGCTTGCTAAATCCGTTAGTCTCTTATCTACACCATTTATTTTTCCAGCGCTGGCCTCCCACGGTACCCCGAATACAAAAGCTGCAGCAGCATCAGCTTCTGATCACGCTCGGGTCTTTCTAAAAGAGACCTTGGCTCCCTCCAGCACGGAAATATTGATATATAGAGGGTGGCAAACAGATATTAGGTACTAGAAACAGCTATTTCGTACCCTATTTCTTCCACCCTCGTCACACAGAAACACAGCCTGAGATATATCAGCCACCCAAGCATTGCTTTTCAAACAACCAAAATTAAATCTGGTACGCAAGATGTTTCTGCAGGGGCTATCCGCTGCCGAGTCCGGCCGAGATGAATCTACATATGTGCTCCTACATATTCCGAACGCAGATTTTTTTCGCTGTCGTACTGCCGTGACAACCTGTTCGCTGCCCAAGACAGGTGCTCGCCATCTGCATCCATAGAAGAAGAGGAGAAAAAAAAAGCTTTTTCTTGAGGCAGCCTTTATTAATAGCCTTTTCTGATCCAGAATTAACCACCACATTGGAAAAATTTAATTTACCAACAATAATGTGCTTAATTTAGTGTCGCTTGCCCCACCTGTAAATGAGCAAGAAACACTTCCAGTGAGTGTTTAAGGAACATCTTGCTCATTTTCCTTCTATTTTTTTATTCTCTTCCAAGGCCACTGGGAGTACATCTCTAGATACACTTGGGCACAGAGCAGATTAGCTGCAAATCTGGGAGCCAGCATTTCTCTGAACCCAAACCACCATAATTAATATTAATACTAGGATTTTTGGTCATTTTTTTTCCGTCTAGCTCATAGCGTAATAGGAAAACCAAACCATTTAATATTAAAAATAACAAAATATAGAATATTTATTCTTTTTCCTAGCATTATTTTTCAGACATGTCAACTACGCAAGTGAACTCATTTGCCTTTTCCTTTATCGCCGGAGCGTGGCACAAATAATATCCACCTGTGCACGGTTATTGCCTGCCACATCAAGCGGATGGCACTGGGGAATTGTATTTATAACGTACAAAAATCACATTTCCAACCCGCGCTATAGAGGTGCCGAATAAGAAAACCAGAAGTAAAAGCACAGCAATAACTTTCATCTCCGTCCTCATTTTTGCCTCACCTAATTCAGTCATCGGTCAAATGTATCAGCAGACCTGAAAATAATTTGTTTGTTTGTTTGTTTTGGGGTTTTTGTTGTTGTTTGTGGTGGTTTTGTTCCCCCAGCCTCCCCTAAAAATATATATATATACTGGTTTCTGTCCCATTCCCTAAACTTTAGTGCATACCATATACCGAAGAAGGTATAGAAGGAATTACCACTCAAAGGTTAAATGCTTTATCGATTTATCGCGTGAATATCTGCACTCCTTCCCTCTTTCCTTTCTCCGAGGGCCAAAGAGCTCATGACAAGCTGTGCAGATCTTCTTCCCCCCCCCCGAAAATCCTGAACTGGAGCCATTTAATCTATGGTTGAGATAGCCAGGACACCAATGTAAATTATGAAACAGAAATAGCTCCTGTGGGTTTTGATGAATGGTCCAAGGTCTCCTGAAGATGTACTTGATGAAAAGCAGAGAGTGAATTATATATCGATGTTTTCTTTAAGGACAGAGCAGCTTCTGGTGCGGGGAGCCTGGAGGTAATGCTACTTCAGAGTCACCACACTGATAAACAAGCTATTCTTAGTCATGATGTATATCTTTCACAGAGGCTACTCAAACGCAGCCAATATTAACAACTACGAGCATTCAGTCTTTATTGAAAGATCTATTATGAATTGCAACGGGTCCCACCACCAAGTCCTAGCACATTATACCCAGTGAAGCGTTCCATTACGTGTAAAATCATAGCGGTTTTATCTCGCTGCCTTCACCGTCTGCTGCTTGTACTGGGGAATTTGGTGCACAAACGGTTCCGCCGTCAGCTGATCTGAACCTCACGCTGCAGGTGATGCTCCGCTAGCAAGAGCGGAGCCTCCCTGGGCACCTCTGAAAATCTGCGAGAATCACAGAGAATTTTCCTATAATTCCCACTTGTGCAAGGACTGTTTGAGGTTATTTGACTCTTAACATCCCCTATTTGACAACGAAACTCTTGGAAACATATAAACCACATCGTTTTGATGAGGCGGTGAATTTAAGATGATTTTTTTTTTGCATGTTGATTCTTTGATTTCTTAAGATGCACAGACAAGCACAGTTAAGACCAGGACAGCACTGTTCAAAAATGGTCCTTCGATGGAAAACCATAATGATCATAGTAGAGAAGTGGTGTATAGTTTAGATCACACCTCCTTACTCAGGAAAGGTAAATTAGATCCCTGATGGAACAGGTCCTTGGCGCCATCGGGATCTGGTGGATTAACGCCAGCAAAATCCCTGAAAGACTGAAGCTCCGTATAAGAAAACAGCTCCTCGGCAGAACTTTCTACCAGGAGATGGAAAAGTTGGGCCCTTTTATCAAAGCAAAAATACTGCTCTTTAAGTGTCTGGAAATTGAGGAAGAGAGGCATGATGGAAGCAAAGGACTCTTCTGTCTAAAACACCGTGCACCAAGCACCGAAGAAAATTGCAGCGCTGGCTTTAAGACTCTCAACTCCTCAAAGAGGTTGTTGGAGTTTTTATTTTAGGCTAGTCTTGAAGCAATTTGGCAACATATTTTACAAGACTATAAAAATCACAAGTGGATCTTTACGACACCGAATAGGGGAACTTTGGCTGCTTAAACCAGAATAGTCTTATTAGAAAGGCCTGGGTAGACTTTTTGTGGATAGTTTCTAGATGTACTTTAACCTCCGTAACATAAAATGCCCTAAAATATCCCTCTCCGGGTAAAGAGGACGGGAAGATGAGTCAAGGGTCTTAAATCTCCATCGTGTATGACTTCATTCTGATATGGACAGTTAATATTTGCAGTACAGTTAATTGTCCCTCAGTTGTTTAACATCAAGTATTTGGGTACACAGTGAACCATCCCTGCACGCCCTGCAGTCTTGCCTAATCTGGTCGCTCAAGCACGGTCCTAATTTCTAAGGTTAATTTAGTTTGCTATCATCACAACAAACTGTGATGCCTTCTAAAACAGTTTTCTAAACAATCTGGCAACCTGGAGTCTGCCACTTCACATCTCGCCTAAGCCTTTCATTGTTTGGCCCGGTATAAAATATAAGAGAGGTCCCATCACGACCTTTCCTCCTTCTAAACCCAATTCCAGCATCCTGCCATACGTGGAAAATGAGAAGCCGATTTGAGAAGGTATTTAGCTGCAGAAGATGCCCTGGGAGACGGCGGGGAGCGTTGTTAACGGAATTCAGGATTCCTCCCTGCGGACCACGCTCAGCAGATGCTGTCGCAGCCCGTGCTGTACCACCACTCGCTTTCAGCTGTTGAGCTGACCCACCTCTGCCAGCTTCTTAGCATCCCGTAGCCTATTTTCAGTCCTTCAATTCCACGGGTTTCATGTCTCACTGCCTCCCAGTCTCCAAGTAGAAAAGCCCATGCAAATAAATACCAGCCTCAGGGATGCATATTCCAAGGGGAAGCTTCTGGGATCACAAAAATTAGGCAACAGAAGCACTTTGCCACTGTGCCTGTCTGCCCTCGGGTCTACATTGATTTAAATCACGAAGGGTGGAAGTCTGTGAACTGGCTGCCCTGGCTTCGGCTGGGGATTTCATAAAGGCTTTGCAAAATGGATACGGAGAGAGATGCACCGTATAGAACAAAATTCATCCAAAGCAGGTATCACGTTCCCTGCTGCTCGCTCCCTCGCTAAAGGACAACTTGCTACAGCCAGCCATTAACAGTTCTTCTGCTGGAGAGAAAAAAGAAAAAAAAAAAAGGCGTGCAGACTTGCATGCCTATGCAAACCCCCGAAATGAAGCTCTGTTAACGCACTTGCTGTTAACACAGAAGGAGAAGGGGCTGCCCGAAGCTCCACGAGACTCTGTGTAGAAGCCAGCGATCTAAGGCACCGGTGCTAAAAATAGCAAAAAAGGGGCCAATTACGAATGGCACGCTGCCGAAGCACCGCAGTGCCGGGAGCTGCGGCATCCCGATAAGCGTACCTGCGAGAGACGGCGCATCTCCCTGCAGGCTTCAGAGCCAGATTACTGCTGCTTTGCATAAAATGACGAGCGACGGGGTTTTCTGCCTTCCACCGAAGCGACGCTTGCGCAGCAGCTGGATGAAATACAACCAGCTCAACTTTGTGGCAGCCCGGAGACAAAGAACTTTGCAACAAAACTCAACGCCGCATTTGCATTTCCTACTTACGCCGGTGTCACGTAGAGGCGATAGCCACTTTTTTCCATCACAAGGCAGCTTTCAGGAGGGGTGTGCGACAATTGCAAGGGATTATAACGGCCTGATGACCACCTCGGCCAAACCTGAACGAAATGGCCCTGAGATCACTCCCATTACCTTCCACGTGTAGGTTTATAGACCATACAGAATGCAAATTGTGCTGCGCTTTATGATCTGACACAGGGGGATGCCCACAGACCTCCAAATCAGTGCATTTCTCAGGGAAAGCGCTCACACAAGTATCAGCAAGGACAATTCACCGGGCACTTAGCATATTAGCTATTGGAGTCTTTCCAAAAATAATTAACAACGTTATTTACGATTTTTCCCTTTATGAGATTATCTGCTCTATTCCAAATGGTGATTACAGAACACAAGCCAGTTCTGGCATTTCTGTTGATTAATTCACTGCAACTAGCTGTTTATTTTGACAGGCTGTAGAAATGGGCTGACGGTTCTCATTAGGTTCAACAAGGGGATGAAGTGCAAAGTCCTGCACCGGGGGAAGAACAACCCCATGCACCAGCCTACGCCAAACGAACCTAGGGAGAGGTTTGTACGAAGATTTAAAACCAAGTACCCTACAGCTCACTGCGAAAGCTTATCTGACGCCCGTCTTGGTTGCAAGAAGAAATTGGCCCGGCACTTAAGTTTTGTGGCACCTCTTGGATGATCTCGCCTTATCCGTCACGACCGCTGGAGCAGCATTTTGCTTTTGGGGTTGCTACACACTCATAATTACAGTATTGCCACTAAAAAGCTACACGCTCTTCTGAAATATTCTGTACGAGGAAATATGTTGAGACAGCTCTATTATGCAGCTAAAAAGGCTCGCAGATTCTCTTAAAGCGGTGTTAATGAAAGAGTGGAAACAAGCAGTGGCAGGAGGTCAAGAGAATGTCAGATGTGAGGAAGGGGAAGAAAAAAAAACCCAGCCCGTTAGAAATTTATTACTCAGTCTTTGAATATGAGATGATTCTTCCAACCACAAGAACTCACCCACTTTCTCTGCAAAACAAAACTGGAAAAATGCGTTTACTCTTCGCCGAACCACGCTCAAAGGACGGACTTATTAATTGTGGGATTTTGATAGCGCTTAGGCCTCCTGCGAGCTATTCAATAGGACCAATTTCATCGCACTAAGTCCTCTAGCAATTATTCCCTTCCAGTGATGATTCATGAGCTCTCGCATGTTTGACATGTGTTTGCAAACCTTGGAGCGAGGAATTTGCTGTTGGCGACGGGCAGCAGAAAGGGACAACGCAGCCCTTTCCCAATACCTCAAGGAGCAGAATCCCAGTTGCTACTTGCTGGGGATCCACCTGCAAAGGCAACCTCTCAATTGTACGGCTGCTACGCGGGCTGTGAAAATCCTTCCGAGTTTAAAGCTGGAAGGCAAATGTTTGGGAAGTACTCAGAAAACTGCCGAGTTTTCTTTGTGGAGAAGAATCCAGAATTTCGCACAATTATCTACTAACTTTATGAATTATTAAAACCTCCTGCATAGGAAAGAGCTTTGGCATCGCAATTGGAAGTGGCAGTGCTGTGCCTGTGCGCTGGGTCTCTGTTACAAGGCTGTAAAATGAACTCTCGGGTATGCAGCTACGGTTGTACAACAACGCGCGCACGGTCCCCGGTAGGAAACTGCTCCAGGATAAAGCAGAAATACCAGCAGTTGGGCTTTACTTGCTTACTACTCGTATAAACATTCATATTGCAGATAACGTCACGCCGTCGAAATGCAAACTAAACAAAACCCACCGAAACCCACCACGCACACTACGGCGATTTCTCCCCACGCAATACTGCTTTCTGAAACCACTTTGGCAGGTTTTCCCATTCTTGCGATCATTACGGACCATTAATTCACACTAACCAGACCACAGTCATTATGTGACTTATTATTCAGCTGCGACGTTAAGTGAACTCCATGGAACGATCTGTAGAAGATGGACACCCTAAACTGCACTATGACGGACTGAGCACAAAAAATGTTGACTTTACTTGCAGGCTCCTTCAGTGGCATTAAAAATCCTGAAGAATCATAGAATCATTTAGATTGGAAATGACCTTTAAGATCATCGAGTCCAACCGTAAACCTAACAGCGCCAAGTCCACCGCTAAACCGTCTCCCTAAGCGCCAGTCACGTTTTGGATCACAGACACTACAAACTGCTATTGCTGCTGTAAAGAGAAGAACGTCTACTTCCCCCAGTGCCATCCGCTGCCTCGACTTAGAAAACATTTCTCAGCAATTCCCAGCGTCCTCTTAAAATGTCAGCACGACGTCCACCCCACGTGAATTACGACCTCAAATCAAACAGCGCTGTCTGCAGGCCAAGCCTGCCCGGGAACCCACCGAGACGAACATAAGGCCCAGCTGTAGGAGATGCTGCGGATGACTCAGGTTGGAGCGCTCTTCGCTTTGACTCACTGTTGAATCAACGTCGGGTTGTGATACTAGGTGTCACGGTGCTGCCTTCTTAAAAAGAAATCATTATGCATCAGCTCTTCTCTCTCACAGTACTGAAAGAGGGAAAAGTGGGATTTTTATGAAGCGAAACACCAAGTAATGAAGTGTCCACCTACTACTATTAGGCATTTGCTACAAGAAGATGCTCAACACTGAGTGTTACCAACTCTACTGTTTCCACTCTTTAACCAGCCCAAAATGTTTTACAATTGATGACAGCTAATGACACTTCTAACAAGGCTGGCAGACAATAATTTCATTACAAATCCCATGCCACCACCGTTCCCACCATTCAAAGTCTAACAAGCATAAAATTGCATGCTCAGTATGTATGCAGGCAGGTATGTCATTACTCTGACAAAGAAATGATAGTATTTGTAGACAGTGCGTTAACAAAAGAATAATATTCAGATGAAAATCACCTTTGGTTCAATATGAAGGAAGTGGGTTGCATAGAAAAATATGTCTCTTTCTACAGAAATATTTAATTCTTTCCAAACTTCCCTTCTTCCCAGAAGACTGAAGATTAGTCACTGAGCAATGGATTTCAGTGCAACCGTTGGAAAGCTAATAGCTCTCCTCCTTTCCAACTCTGTATCAGGGAGCTGAGATCAGCACAAATCCAGATTTTATTTATTTATTTACTTATTTTTTCCTGTATGCAGTTCCTTTCATCTTGACACAGTGCAAAATAAAGCGAGTTACCCCTCTGTGGGTGCCCAAAATTTAGTCCCCGAGAACAAGGAGCCTGCTTGAAACAGTTTTAGCAAGACTTTAAACAAATGTCTTTGCTTAAAAGGAAAGAAAGTACTCTTTACATTGAAACTGCAGTCCTGCTCGCTTGCGTTTGAGGAATTAATGGGAACATTCAGATTGGTTTAGTATCGATGCGTTTGAACAACTCATTCGGTGCTGGCACTGACAGAGGTCTACTTGAGAAAAAGCAGTCTACGGGAATGGAAAGACTCTTCTGTAATCCAATAAAGCGTGCTTTATCAGCTGATCTCTGCAATGCATCACTGAAAGCCATTTTGTTAGCCACTGGGGAGTCTCTCTTGCTGAAAACTGGCAGGGATACTTTCTTTCTCTTCCTCTCACTTGCTGTTTCATCTCTCCAGAGCATGCAACTGTCTTTATCTCCGAGAGCTCTGAGCATTTCTAAGGCAGCAGCACCTAGAGAGAACAACTATTCTGGGCTGCAAAGGGTATCAAGGTAAAAGCGAAGCGTGTTCCTCTGAACATCATACGCACACCTCGCTTTGCAACAGGGCTTACGCACGACCAGCCCAGAGACCGCTTGGTTTGCGCCACTCAACACCGTCCTTTTCTGTTTAAGATAAACCACATCATCATTTCATTATCAAAGCAGCATCCCAATTTCCAGCTCATTTTGGGAGCCCCACAAGCTCTACCGCTGCCATGGACAGACAATCCACCGTCTGCAGAGAGCACAGCAAATAAAGCAGGATGGAGAACGACCAAAAAAACGCAAGCAACGCACGATAGGGCTCCGCTTTTGCAACGCAAGCACAACATTCAGGTTTTATTCAGTGTTTCCCCATCACCTCTACCTTCTGCTCTGCTGCCAGGACCTAAATCTGCAGCAGAGCTGGGATAAAAAACAAAGCCGGTCTCGGTCGCGTGCTGCACAAAGTAATGAAACCATATCACAAAGCCATGTATTCTTGCCCAGCATGAAGCAGTTTCCAAAGAGACTTATAAACCTCTCGGCATCAAGATTAATGACTTCTTTTTTTTTTTAAATTGCCATTGTTCAGAACAATTGTGCAAAGCTTACTGTGTGTTCCTTTCCTCCTGGCTCGCAATTTCTTCTGTTAGCTTGAAGCAGGATCTCTTCTCTACTGCCTTCCCTGATTAATGCAGAAAATCAGAAAGCCACAGGTGCTGCAAAATCAGAAATTTTGGGGAAAAAAACTCCTCGCTGAGCACACTTGTCGGGGGATCCCGGATCAATCAGCATAGCAATAAGAAACAAGCCCAAGATAAACATGGATATCTGGTAGATATAAAGACTGGCACCTTACTGTGCCCTACCCAAAGGTCTAAAATTACAGTCTAAAAAGTGCAAAGTATTCCTGAGCCTTTGTGATAATTGCTAACTCGTCTGTTTTCCCCTTGCTTGCCAAACGGTTTAGCTTCACGGCCCAAAAATACAGAGGGTCAGCAAAGAGCTGCTAGCAATTGTCCTGGGAGTGCCAAAACGCAACTTCTTTGCTTCTCCTACAACCCAGCAGTCCCGCTCTTCCCTTCGCCTCAAACCAGCCCGACATCAACAAGCCCTTTAAGATCGTTGCGTTTAAGCGCGTCTCACCAGCTAACTGCACCGTGCAAGGAAGCGATGGAGTCTTTCCCTTTATTAACATAAAGCTATAGAGATGGCTCGTAATCCAGTATGCTTCCTATAAACCAATCCTTGCTACACGTGGAACTTATTCAGCAGACTCTACCATCATTCCTAATTGACCTTAATAACTGGGATGGTGTTCAAGAAGCGTATTTGTGCTGCAGATATAAAATTCTTGTAGTGAGGCTGCTACAGAAGGCGAAGATGCGTGGAGAAGCAATTTGATCCAAATGAAGCATGCTGGATATATGTTCTAAGATGACATATTAGTTCAAAAAAATTCATTGAGACAATTAACGCACACTTCAGACATCCATACAAACAAAAAAAACATTCAGGAAGGTAGTTAATGTCCCACCACGTGGTATAGTATTATTTTATTCCAGCTTACACTGGAATAATTAATTTATTCCAGCTTACACTGTGCGTGTCACTGGCCAGAGCATGTTGAAAAGCTGATACGCCGCCTTTGAAGGACAAAAAGGATGCTGAAAGTTAATCTAGACTGACATTTTTATTCAAAACGAAAGATACAGCAGACTGGGGAAATAAAAGAAACTAGCATGTTAAGTGCCACTTTGACCTTTGTAGATAAAGGATTCAGAAGTATTTGGGGGAGGAAAAGAAATAATCAAGCTCCTCAAAGGTTGTAGCAAACTGAGCATCAAAAGCACCATTTCCTTCAGAAATGAATGTTCAATATTTAATTAGGCACTAATCTGCCAAACAATGCTTAAAAGGCTCCTCTTTTCCTTTGTGAAATACGAATCCCATGCCAGTGACCCCTCTACTGCAAAAGAGACGCTGCTTCTGTATCACAATTAATTCCTGATCACTAAGCATCCCTCAGATACAACACTGATTTTGGCTTTGCCGTTGAAGAGCAGAATTTTTTTAATTTTTTTTGCCATCTTCCTACACGGGAAGACTCGAGTGCTCCGGCAAGACAAGATGGACAGACATTTGGCAAGATCTGCAGCCTTCAACAAAAAGGGAACAAGTCTCTCTAATCATAGAAGCATCTATACAGGAGACAAAGCCCAGTACCGGCCAGAAAAACAACTTTCTCTTGGCCTCTAGAGAGCACCTCATTTGTGAAATGCTCGTAATCCTCCAAAAAGGACCCAAGTGGAGAGCGACGTACGTAAGCATTGAGATTGCCAGGCGGCAAACTTGTTTGTATCCTGCAAACGTGGTAAGACGATGACGGAGTCCTACAACACCAGCAAAACCCAGAGGGAGGGGGGAAAAAAATAATTAAAAATAAGTCAAGAAATTGCTGAAATGCAAAATTTACCCCAGAGCAGCCCAAAAGGACGGATAAAGTATGCGTCTTCCATCTGACTTTATCTAGCAGGAGGTAAAGGTTGTCTAATGAGACAAACCGACCACAAGAGTCTCTAAGCCTCTAGAGCTTTGCTTCCTCCTAGAATTAAAGAGGATGAGGGGTGGGGGAGAGGATTTAAAAACAAAAAGGCAAAACAAAGCCTGCGTTTTAGGTTTCGGTGGTTTTTTTTGGATTGCAGTTTTGCTTCTTTGTTTGGTTTTTAAACTATTTTGAATTGGATTCTAAAACTACATAATGTCTTCTTGCTGCTGGTGTGCATAATACGCACCGCAGGAGCCGTCAGCGAAGGCAGACTATTTATGAGGGCCTATTAACTCTGTTTTGTAGCTTATCTTGATTTCTGCAGCAGCGAATGGCAGCCTCTTCATGATGAGGTAGCACGTCTTTATGACCCCAGCAATAATAAGCAAATAAAAAGGCTTCCATTTCAGAACAGGGCTAAGAAATACCAACTGAAACAGGCTCGCTCCGACACCGAGATCGCGACCCTTCGCAGGAGCACGGGGTGGATTTGAGCAGTTAATTAATCAGCCACCATCTACAGCGGCTGTTTCTGCAGAGCTCTGGTGTAGCTAAAAGGAATTTTTTTCTTTTTTTCCCCACCGGAGAAATTCCTTAAATGACAGCACTTGGAGACAAAGTATTTTTAGAAATGAGAAGTGCACTGCTGAGCATCTCCAGTGAATGTTTAATCAGTGCTCAGTGAGCCTGGCTGAATACGGTTTACAAATGTTTGTATCCAAATGTGGTTTTACTTTATTCATTTTTTGTTTTTAAACACATCGTCTTTCTTCTCTTTATCGGAGGTCAAGCCTATGACTAGAAAAAGAGGTGGAGAGTGCCTCTTACTTAACATCACCAGGTTATATCATGCCCCTCCTGTGTTTTCTAGAAATTAGCTGCAGGTACACCTTCAAGCTGTTTATGTTGTGCATAAATAAGTACATCTAAGTCATCTCCTTTAAACGTGTTATTCCAGTTAAATTGGAACAGATAGTCAACACCACCAAAAAAAAAAAAATCCACAACATTAAAAAACCCAATAATAATACGCAATGATTTCCAACACTCAGAACTTAGCTAATCCAAGAGGAAAAGGAGCTGGTGTTTCAGGGCAAGAGGAAGCACCGCTATAAATATTGAATAAGGGTCTCGGCACTCTCATTCTCCCAAAACGCTCTACAGTACGTGAATTAATATTAAAAATGGAAGACTATTTGGAACTGTCCAGCACACAAAGACTACACGAACACCAGAAAGCTCAATTTTCTCTCCGGCATCTGGCAAGGAAAAGGGAGTCCGGCTCCACAGGCATCATTATTTAGGGCAATTCCCACGCACGCAGAACCGGCATTCGCTGGGAAACACTTTTTTGCCCCCATATAACACACAGCAGGTGTGTCAGACCTCTCAGCTGTTAAGTACGCTGCTATACAGCTCTCACGGCATTTGCAAATTCTCTCCCTTTCCTCATAAATATTTTAGTTCACTGACAAGGTCTCATTTTATGCATGGGAAGCATCAACGATGCCTGAACCATTCCTGACAGGCGTTGGTTTTTATCTTCAAAACCTCATACATCATAGGAAACCTCTCCGCACCGGTCTTGACACCATCACGCACCCGATGACAGCACACCGGATCTTATCACCCCCTGAATTAAGACAAGCAGGACTCTGCTCAGTCCCTCTGCTTTCTCCAGGGAGATGATCAACCTCTCTTGACTATATTCTGCACGGAGACGAGCAGGATCTCAGCACAGGAAAGACATGGAGCTGTTGGAGCGGGTCCAGAGGAGGCCACAAAAATGATCCGAGGGCTGGAGCACCTCTGCTATGAGGAAAGGCCGAGAGAGTTGGGGTTGTTCAGCTCGGAGAAGAGAAGGCTGCGGGGAGACCTTATTGCGGCCTTTCAATACTTAAAGGCAGCTTATAAGAAAGACGGGGACAGACTTTTTAGTAGGACCTGTTGCGATAGGACAAGGGGGAACGGTTTTAAACTGAAAGAGGGGAGATTCAGATTAGATAGAAGGAAGAAATGTTTTACGATGAGGGTGGTGAAAGACTGGCCCAGGTTGCCCAGAGAGGTGGGAGATGTCCCTAGAAACATTCAAGGCCAGGTTGGACGGAGCTCTGAGCAACCTGCTCTGGTTGAAGATGTCCCTGCTCATTGCAGGGGGGACGGACTACATGACCTTTAAAAATCCCTTCCAACCCAAACCATTCTACGATGATTCCCTGATCCCAACGCTGAATTAAGGTTTCTCCTTGCCATGGAAGCAGGCTTTAAAGCACAACGCTTTGTACGCTTTTTTTGGAGCACAAACTGCCGTATTTACGCTGCCGCTTGCTTAATCCTCACACTGGAAAGCATAAAAGGGAAAAACCCACACAACACAAACCCCTTTCCTGCAGAAATCTTTTACCACTGTTGAAAGCATACTTCAGCATCACCTTCCTCCCCTCATTAAAATAGCTTCTGCAGGCTGAGGAATACAAGGGTATCGTTAAACTCAACCGCAGATGTCTCCGGGATTTTTTTGACCTTCCAGAAGCCTAGGATTGCTCTTGAAAGCTGAAAGGTTTCCAAACGTTCCTACGTAAAACCTAAAGAACACCGTTGTTTCCGATACTGCCTTTAAATGCTAGGGCAGAGAAGCGCAGCGTCAGCACTACCAGTAATTAAACGCTTTACAAAGCGCTACAAGATGTTCCACTTTGTGAAAAGCATTATGGAAATCCAAGCTGCTCACTGCTGTAGGATAACAATCGGAAAAGTCCAGCCCCTTTTTACTATATTCCTGTAAAATTTTGTTATGCTCTTCCAGATAACTCTACTTGAGCAGACGTTAGAAATTAAAGCACGTCCGACCCCGTACTTACCTCGGTGACCTCAAAACTTCAAGCTTTTTCACACGTTTCTAACTAAATTCCCTAAATGTTCTTGAGAGTTTTGGCTAAGAAAAAAGCAACGGATGAATTAATCTTTAATGCTCTGTGGTCTTGGAAGCTACGTTCTTTCCCTAAAACCACTCCTCACCCTCTCTGCAGAGCAGAAATACAAAATGCATTAGAAGTGATGAACAAATGCACAATTGCAGAGCTTTAACTGGAGAAAGAACCAGGAATTGAAGCAACACGCGGTCCCAAGGGGTCAGAAAAGTAGCCGTGGCAGCAAGTTAAAAAAGCCAAGTGCAGTAAATTGCAGGGCACTCATTTGGGAAGAAGCCTAACGAACCCTTTTGCTATCTTTTTCTCTCATTTAATTCATTTGTCCTTGAGCCATCTTGCTTTGAAATGAAAGTCCAAAGAACTACACAGTACTTCTGCTACAACTGCCAGTGTGAAACTTGTAGATATGTTTTACTCACCGATGGAATACGTGGCCCGCAGGTACCACATCTGACCAGAATCACTAAGCATGCATAAAACTTCTTCATTAACGCTCAGTAGGATGCTCCAAATTCTGTAGAATTGTGGACTTTCAACAGAATGTTTCAGAGACAGTACCGAGATAGCAATTTTTCTGATGGTTTATTGAAAGAATCTATACAATTAAGTCCATTCTGGTGCACTATTTATCCCAACTCGGAGTAAGCTGTTAATAATAAACCGAATTATTCACGATTCGATTCCTTTGCAGTATCTAACGCGTACACCCTCCCGGGTTTTGGTGAGTGCGCAGGAGAAGCGGGCAAATCCTTTGCATACAAAGCCCCCAGAAACTCAAGTAAAAATAGAAGGTGGGAAAGAGTCCCGACGTCAACCCCACCCTTCAGTCACTGGATGCATGAACTTTTCCAGGTAATTCAACCGCAGGTTGCGGTAGTTGACCTCAGCCTTTTTTCTCTCCCCCTCCAGCATCCTGGAGCATCTTCCTTGGAGAATTACAATATCCACATCCAAGATGAGGCACGCAGGCCTATATATAACACAGCTTTACGTCGCTGCTGACAAAGTGCCCTTGCAACTATGCCCGTTTGCTCACGGCTAAGTGGCATTTCTCATGGAGACCTGCATACGCTGGACAAGATTTGCCCAACAAATCTGGCAGAGAACACAGAAGGGGTTTTTAAAGTCGTGTTCTGAATCATAAAACCTACTGATAACTTCCCAAAAAACCTACAGTGCCAAACTAAGCAATGCCGCGAGCACAGAAAACAAATATTAAAACACCAAATATCAAATTTAATTACTTGATGGCAAACAAAATCGGTGCAGATGACCTTAACACAGTATTAGTCTAGCGGACTGTTCATCCTGGCTGTAGCGACTGTTGCCTTTTCTAATTGCAGCACTTCATGCATTCCAGTTGCTATTTGAGTCAATGCCCTCTTCTCCAAAAAATTGCTTTCTGGCTTTAAAGGAAGATTGTTTTCTTTCACACGAACTTAATTCTGAAACGCCCATCTCTGGAAACTGGAGAGATGGTAGTTCAAAAACAATGGAAGCTCGGCCACTGTTATTTTAAGGGGGATTTTCCTGTTATTTTAATTTGTGTGGATGACCAACTACAAGAACATAGCTCTAACGCCTTAATGAAATATAAAATCTATCCTGATGGAAAAGGGGGAGGCTTAAGCTGTCTTTCCTTCAAAGTGACCGTTGAGTTAAGCGTCAAACCTGTACCACTCCGTGCTGCTTTTCAGGAGTCTCCTGCACTTTCATTAGCGGTTCACATCGGTGTGGAGTCCTCGAGGTAACGGCTTCTCCATTCAGATTCACAGCACGGTGTTGTGGACATCCCAAAGCGGCCATCCATCCTGAAATTAAGAGCTTATGTTCTCTTCCAGAATTGCACTTTATCAGAAGCTTTAAGAGTGACGCTATCACAGCAGAGGCAGCAGCTGCAAGCTTTGAATACCGAACGGGACGGAAAACTAGAAAGGGCAGCCAATCTCAACATAATCTTCACAGAAGCTCTTCTTCTAAACCAGCCAAAAATTGTTAAGAGACTGTTTTTCTCCAGAAATTAAAAGTTGCAGACAGAGCAACACAGGCTCAAACATCTAGACTAGATATAAGACATTTCTTTTACCATGAGGATGGTGAAAGACTGGACCAGGCTGCCCAGAGAGGTGGTGGATGCCCCATCCCTGGAAGCATTCAAGGTCAGGTTAGACAGGGCTCTGAGCAACCTGATCCGGCTGAAGATGTCCCTTCTCATGGGGGGTTGGACTAGATGACCTTGAAAGATCCCCTCCAACCCAAACCATTCTATGATTCTATGATCTACTGCGCAAGACAAGGTAACGTACCCCAAGTGCCCAAGGAGAAAGCAAAGGAAATAAAATTAATATAGATCTGCCACACCATGGACCCCAGTGCTCATAAACCAGCTCCAAACGCCAGGTTATTAATAGGTCCCATTCCCATTAGCAGGAATCATGTTATTTATCCTGCCCGTACAAAACCACATTAAATTATATATAGACTATATTTCAAACTAAGCAGTACATGGACATTTCCCTCAAGAATCCATCAAATTGAGCACCTGAGAAACGTCGGAGTCTCCCTGGTCCGAAATTCAGCATCCCGCCAGGTATCGTGCAGAAGCAGTACGTTCTGTTCGGCAGCACAACTGGACCAAAAATCCCCAAAATCCAGGAGTACTGGCCTAGTTAAAATGCTGTACCTATTTAACGGAAATTAACTCATACTTAAGGCTCCGCAAAGTTAGTTTCTAATGAAGCAGTAGCCCTCAAGATGGGAATTCCCTCATTTAGCTGCAATTCCGTGCAAACGAGCCTGTCCCTTCTCCTTCCCCTTGAGCGACAAGCGCTCAGCACAGGTGAGCGGCCGTAGTCACACCTCGACCTGATGGTGTGAACGGCGACTCGGATTTTGGGGACTACTCACAGCATTCAACAGTCTCCCTATTTCTTTCCCACCTTTCCAGTTCTTCTTTCTTCCCGCTCCCCTTGAAGTTATTAAAAAAGCCAGAGCTCACCCCTCTGCTTTATTTATTTTCACATCATGTGTCTTGATAGGGCGACATAAAAAAAATGCCCTAAGAGTTAGAAACTGTGAAGTTACTGGTTGGATTAATAATTTGATGCTTGCTGAGTGCCGCTTTTAAAAGCAGTACTAAGAGAGATCCCAAGCAATGAGATTTTAGTGCTTGTTGCAGGCAACAAAACCTTCACCTTGCCACCAGCAGACAGAGCCATTTACCATATTACAACACAGCAAGACAGATACAGATCCGCTTTTATTTACGGACCCTGGAAGTTGTTTTCCCACTGCCTCATCTCGTTTTGCATATAACTCTGGCAATTTAGTAAGTGATTTTGTTAGTTTTATGCTGCTAGAGAAATAAAGCGTTCTCCAGAAGAACACAGATGTGCCAGAAACATTAAGAAAAACTCCGGTACTTCATCATTATGGCAGGGCTTGGTTCTAGACATCTATGAGATTTATTAATAGATATTAATATCGGTTGTCCAAAAGCAGGAAGCAATTGCCAAATATCATCCCAACCCTTACGGGTTGCAGAGTCAGGTCCTGCAGGTCTTCAGGGTTTGGTGAAATACCTGACTGCATTGGTCCTTTCTCTTTCCTTGGGGAGAAGGTGACAACCACAACAGCCCTGAGATGAAAAGAGGACATTTCCATCCTAAGAAAGCTGCTGACAGCCTCCTGCAACGGCTTCGCACCGGGGATTTTGTACCCTTCATCTCTCGCTTTGGTTTAGAGTTTTACCGGTAATGCGAGTTCACTGCAAGGTTAATTAGTGTCAAGACGCCACTGCTGGGGATCATTAGCATATATGCATTAAGAGTCATAATTTTGAACTTACTTTTGGCCATATCGCAGCTCCTCGACGCTGAACGGCCGGTATGTATTTTTTAATTGCAGTATAACTTTGACATTTCGCCATTAAGCGGGCACAGAAAGGGTTATCATGAGTCAACAGCTAGATGGCAACATAAACCACAGCCACAGGGAAGTTAAGAAATGCTGAGGAATTTTGACACCTCTTAAAAAAAAAAAAAAAAGCGTCGGTCTCAAAACTCCTGACAAATCTGAACAGGGTGAAAATTCAGCAAAGGCCTTTTTGAAGTCTGCGAGACGGTTGAATTGCCTTGCTAAGGAAGCCAGTCACGGCAGCGGGTGGCCTGAGTTGGGAACGGTGAGTTTGGAACAACTGAGCAGCAGTAGGATTTAAAACCCAAGGTTCAGAAGAACAAACAAGACCAGGACAATAAGGAAGAGGAGGGCAGGCTCCTAAATAATAATAATTTAAAAAATCTATAGCATGCCCTCATTAGTTGGTTTAACGATTAGAAATAAAGGGAAGAAAATAAGGTAGAAAGCAAAGAGTCGGGATGCCTTAAGCAGACCAACTTCTCCCCATCTATGTTGGGCAACGAGACTAATGTGAATTTTGATCATGGCAAGGATGTAGGTGCTGGAGCCGTAGCATCTCTATGGCTCATGGAGAGGGGAGCGTATTGCACCCCAGCTGAGCTCACCGAAACCTCACTTTGCTCCCAGCAGTAGTTCAAAAATTATATTGGTTCCTCACTTTCAACCCTACAGAGCCCATAATAAATCACCTTGACTGCAAAGTTTGAACGATGAAGCTCATTAAGTCAGCAGGAAATGTGCAGCGTGCAGCATTTCCCAACCTGCTTGTGAACAAGCTAAGCAAACCCCAAAAATGCGAGTCACCTTCTAGAAAACGAGGGCTATCTCTGAGATCACATTCAGGGGGAAAGAGTTATCCTCTGGCCAACAGAATGGAGTTTATCCTTAGGGCTCCCGAAACCACAGGCAAATCATCTGCACGTTCTCTCTGCTAAATCTCAAAAAGATATTTTTAATTTTGGTGTCTGCTGCTAATATTCGGTCTATGCTATCCACTACTCATACCTGTTTCGGTGGGATTCACTAGATGCGGGTTATAAAGGCTGTCAGTAGGCTGTAGATCCAAAAGACCCGGGCTCTAATTCTATTAGAAGGATTAAAACGAAGCAAGAAAACTCACACAAAACAAATCCTTTGACTGCCAGCAAGAAAAGCCAAATGTTTCAGGTGAAGAATTCGTAAGAGCTTGAGCAAAATATACTCGGTTTCAGGTCCGCAGTGAGACGAGATTAGGGAGGAATTAAGTAGCACTAAAGGCGATTTCCTTTCAAAAACTTCATACTCAAATCCAGAAATACTTTGCACTAACACATCCTCTTCGAACCAAAATAACTCTTTCCTTCCAAAACTCTTCTCTCGGAGACACAGCAACCCAAGCACAGAGAGAGAAGTCAGACATCGCAGACAAAGTCTGAAATAGCTTTGATGGTCAGCACCTACCAAAGCTTCCCCTAAATGCTGCGCACGCTCAAGACTTCATGCTCCTTTGGTGCGTGATCTGCAGACCTACAGCCCTTTATCTGCTGAAGCCCTGCTAAAACGTTTCTCAAAGCCAACCGATTTCACGTTCTTTACTGTCTTCTACTTTGGTAAGCAATAATTCCCCAAGGTTTAAAATATAGAGGAAAACATCTACCTGCCAAACTAGACGATCCTGAGAAGCAAGGATAAAACTGGGGGACAGCTGAAGAAATAAGAATCCAGACTTTTCATATTGGGAACCTGAGTCTTTCACAGCTGGCAGGTTTCTTGAGGATCTCTTAAGATAAGATTTTCTGGATGCGACTGAGATTAATTAGACAGAGATCTCCGACGGTAGGACTGCCTGGGTGCTTGAGTCCTGCCTGTGGCACAGGTATTTATTCCCCTTCCTTGCTCGGATGGAAAAATGCCCCAGTTAATCTTCTGCGCTGCACTAACCTTGTTTTATTTTCAGTGCCTGTCTCTTCCGTGCCTTTTGTGCATACGCAAGCAGAACCTCGTGGCGCTATCAAAATAAGTAATAATAGCGTAGCTTGTTAAGGGAGTGAGTTGTACTAAATTAATCTGAAGGCTCATGTCTCGATGAGGAAAAATAAAGTAGCTACGATTTTAAGATCAAGCAAGATCAGACCTTTTCATCGCATCCTTCGACTCTGGAATTCGGCTCTCGGAAAACCAGGGGCTGTTTCACCAAGCGCTCTGTCTTAAGGGAAAAAAAAGCCTTTGTTTGAAGTTTTCATGGATGGAACAGTTTATCTTCTGAATTGTTTTTGGCAGCGAACCCATTTCTGGTATTATGCCCAGTACAAACAGAACAATAGACAAAAAAAATCCCAACAGGAATTTAAGGACCTGTACGCTTAGACTTAATAAATGGCTTCACTGCTCCAGTAAATCTAGGTTATTGCTGTAGTTCTAATTGTACTGAATATTTCCTAAACATCATTTATCTTCTAACAATATCCTTCGCAAAAAGACGCACGTGCCATAACAATAATAATAAAACCAACTCCCTGCGGTTAAGAGTCAGAGGAGATAACAGCTCAGGCCTAACAAACTAAGCTCAACTCTGCAAGCTACAGATGTTGAAAAAGCCTGGGGAGGAGCATTCATCTGAAACGCAAAAGCAACTGCAACCACCATCTAATTGACTGCAGGCTTAGCAGAAACAAGACAAGTTGTCCGCTCTCGAGATCCCCGGTTTAAGGTTGACCTTAAACTCCAACGTGAAGGCATTCAAGACGCAGCTTGCTCGAGACTCCTCTCCTGCGCGCGGACTACTGTAAGTTCAGGTGGTTTGCTTGAAAGCAGAGAGCCTGCTACACGTGCAACACAATTGCTATCAAGCCTCCAAAATGCAAAAGCCAGACATTGTCTGGGAAAGAGATCGGAGTGCAGCTTTGCTCCTTTTGGGGAGGGCTTTACTCGGCGCGTGCAGCCAAAGCTGGATCTCAAACCCGCCGCGCAACGTCACGCGAGCTACGTTTTTCTTGCAATGACAAAAAAATCGTCCCTCTGCTGAGCAACACTTACTCAGTTCTGAGAGTGTCATGTTAAATATCATACGGCCAAGGGCAAGATGAATTATTTAAATACTATAATGGAGTAATAATCCTGGAAGCAGAGGGTAGTTCAAAGGCCAGAGCGGGACAGATAGACACTCTGTCATCATTCTGTTTAGAGAAGCATCCAAGTCACATCTTTGACCCAGGCAAAGAAAATCTGTATTAAGCGGAGAGGTCACAATTTGCAATTCGTGGCGTATAATTACCGCAGCTGAAGAGGGCAAGGATACGAGCGCATGAAGAGGGCAAAGCAACAATCCTGGAGCGCATGGAGGGTGCTACAGCTGAAGGATGCTCATTAAATGGGAAGGCAGAGGCATGAGGCTGTAGGGCAGCCTCTGCTGAGCGAGCGTAGCAAACCCACACCTGACCGCTCAGCGCATTATCCACGCCGAGCGGGTGGGTCCGCAGTGAGCCCACGCCACGGGTAACCGCTGCCAGAAAGCGCTGGGGGCTGTTCTGCTCTTTGCCTGTAGTGCAAAATGACCCCTCAGCTCACAGCCAGGTGCTAATTTGGGATGGCAAGTGCTGCTTTAACACATGAAAAGCACCATCCAGGCTGCAATCCTATGAAATTACAGTGGAGAGGGCTCATTAAGAGCCCTTTAGCAAGTTCTCCCCTTCTCACATAAATGATTATATCACCTTGAGAAGTGTTAATGAAACCCTTGAAGTAAAATTCTTCTGTTCTCCCAGGCAGAGAAAAGGGTGGATCAGGTAAAGCTAAATCCTTTCTCTTTATCATTTAAGGCTGTGTCAGTTTGCCAAACAACCCGTAACAACGATTAATGAGAACCATTTAAGTTCTTGACCATCACCCTCTCCCCCATGGTACCCAGCGAAGCCTGCGCTGGGGTGGCAAGGTAAAACCGAGGTCTCTTCCCAGCCCACGTACTTGTGACAAGTGCTACCCGCTGGGGTTGAATGGGCCGTCTCCAAATGGAGAGACTGCACAGTTTTGATAAACATCATAAATCTGGCAAGCTCACAAGCTTCCTCTGAATAAACACGATGACAAACTGGTGCATCATCTGGCCGTCTCTCAGCACATCACTGTAGGGCATCACGGTTTATCCTTGTTCTGCAGACCCCAAGAAAAATCTCTGAAGCGGTTTAAAACCGGCACATCCTAAGCAGAAAATGAATCAGAAGACAATTCAGGAGGCTGCCCAAGCGTACGAGACGTGCGCCAAGGTAAGTCTGGGCCCTCGGCGTATGTGTCAGCATCAGCAATCACAGCATCCCTCCGCCTGAAATGGAGGAGTTCCGAGGCACAGGAAAAGTCACTGCACTGAAGGAGGAAATTAAAAAAAAAAAAAAAGATACCTATGGAAGTGAATACCCCCATGTGGCATTCGTTCCGCAGCCTGCTAGGAGATACCGTTCCAGCTAGAAGGACGACATGGAAGGTCCTCTCAGTCTGAATTCCCCGCAAACCCACTGAAGGCAGCTTCAGCGATTCGATCTCCATTCAGTCCCCAAACACTTGCTTTTCTCATCTGCATGGTCTGCGTGGGTGAGTAATGCCCCATTATCGAATAATAATACAGTTCCTAGCACACAGAACAAATAAATACTTTCTTTTTCTGGTTTATTTACTTTGTTTCCCCTAACCAAGGCTGGATTTTAGCTTATCTAATTGTGAAGTTTATAAAGAAAATATTTAACATTTTTTATGACGTAGGGAAATGTGGACCATGAATTAAATGCCTGTCACAAAGCACAATCCAAAAGGAAATAAAAAAATACAGAGGACAAAAAGCTGCCGGGGAACGGCTGCTCAATTTGTGACTTAGAGCAAGGGTTTACTTTTCATTCTGAAAAAGGAAGGGGAAGAGCACGCCACGCAGAGGTGCCATAATCCAAACCACACTGCCTTTACAAGAACACAAGCCATTTAATCTGAATTACATTCCTAGTAGATTACTTAAACTGGACTTAATCCTCGTGTGACCACTTTTAATCCCAGTTTAAATGGCTGCAAATCAGGATTAGCCAACTCCACTCATCTGCAATGACTGAATGCATTTTAATTCTGAACAAAATCATCCTCTTGGGGATTTATCTTGCTTTAACTCCCTCAAAGTTAAAGCCAATTAGCTAATGCCACACAGCTGTTGGCTTAAAAAGAAAAAGAAAATGACCAAGGAAAACATCTAACCTCTATGGGAATCGCTGTGAAAGCTGACGTTGTAAAGCAGGACAGGTTTGCGTCAAGAGAAGCAGCTCTGCCTTTCCACCTCGGCTTTGCGCACACCGCTTGTGTCGAAGCTACCAATATATTCCGAATTCCTGGCGCGTTAACCCGGTCGAGACCTTTATTCCCATCTACCCCATTAAAATCCCAAACGTTTCCATTCCTGCATCCGAATTGACTCAATTCAGTCATTCCCAAACCACAGGAGGACCCTCTGAAAAGTCATATTGTGTTTTGATAAGCACACCAGAGAAATCCCATAGAGAGTAAGAAAGGACGCGTCTAAAGCCAGCTACGCTCGCTAACGTCGTCATTCAGCCAGGGAGCGAGAAAGGCTAGGAGAGGTGACGTGCGCGTGCTGCCGAGACCACGCACCCCCCAACTCGGCCATCTGAGCATCCCGGCGTTGGGCGGCTCTTCTGCCAAAGCTACGCAGGGCGCTGAGCCATCGCGCCGGCAGGACAGCGGCCAGGAAAGCCGGCTCAGACATTTAGGGAGGCGAAAGCTGCCCTCTTGCTCTGCGCATCTCAACAGAAGACCACAAAGGAGATGATGTCCCAAACTCTTGACCAGGTTCATGGAAAACCACCAGGTCCCTAAGTCCCCTCCCAGCCTTGGGATGTTCTCGCAGCCCAAGTTCCAGCTCCACCTTCCCCACAGTCTTTTGGAAACTCGTGACAGTCCTCACGCATCCTTTATTTTAAAACCTCTCCCGAGGCAAGGTTTTGCACCGTCGGGATGCAAGTCATCCTCCGAGCCACCTCTCCTTCGGCAACATCTTCTTCTAGGAGCTGACAAGTATTGTGCCATCGCTAGCTGGATGAGCTGACACAGCTGACAGGTATCAGGCAACTATACAATTACCATTAACTACTTCGACTATTTCCTTTTGCTTTTCCAGGGAGTTTAAGACATGCTTTTACTCTACACTTATCACAGCAATATCTCAAATACTTGCGGGAAGCACAGTTCGCTGAAAGGCATCGTGTTTTGTTCTCTCCCCTTCTACAAAGGGAAAGAAGCATGCTTGCAAACAAAATCCAGCTTGTGCCAAGCTTCGTTAGTCTCTGCAACTAATGACAGTCTCTTTGGGTCCCAGCTAGTGATTTATTTCCTCCCACACCTTAGAATTCATCCTGCTTCAAAGGTTAATAAACACCTTGACAAAAGAATCCTAGCGCTGAGTTTTTGCAGCAATAGCCGCACAAATGCCATTAGAAAAAACATATTGGAAAGGGGGGAAAAAAAAAAAAAAGAAAAGAAAAGAAGGGGAAAAATTTAAAAGGGGGAAAAGGGAAAAAAAAATAGGAAAAAAATGTTAATCCCTCAAATTCCCTCAGACATTTTACTGAGGGATGCAGGTGCAAACTAGAACCATCCAGTATAAACATATATTCTGCAAGATTTTAATAATAATACAATAAACACGTAAAAACCCCTGCTTTGACAATCTCTTTTTCAGGACGATTTGATAAATAGGTGTTTTATAGGCACAATTTTAAAGGTTCATTTTGACACCATCTAAAAGGCAGCGACTATTGTATTACATGGCAGTCACCGGTGAATCAGCTTTTGTAAAAACCTTTGCAAACAGCTGAAAAGAAAGAAAAATGAGACGGAGAAATAACGACTATTATACACACAAGAAAGCAACTTTAAAAGATGCAGCATATATTAGGAAAGGCATTACCATCCTCTTGTTCAATTCAAATGTGCTTTGAGATGCAGAAAAGTCTTTTTTCCAAAAGCACCCAGACAGAGGTAAATGGCTGCTGATGGAGCGCATGACACAGAGAAAATGTAAATGTAAAAGCAGACCCGAAAGTCTAGGCACGATCTTGTCTCTCGGAGCGTTTTAGGGGAGGATTATATTCCAGCGAGTAAAAAGTAATGAAGACTGTGACACTGAGATTTACCGTACTAGAGCAGAAGCTTCGTGATACCCCAGAGTTGCCACATCCGACTGAATTAGCTGCATTTCAACACCCAGAATCCTCCTGAATTGACCTTATTCTCAAAGCGACAATCTTCCCCAGACTGTAGCTGGTAAGCCTTGTACCAAGCCAAAAAAAACCACCACCAACAAAAAGGATAAAGCAAAATTGCGCTGCTTTTCCAGCGGGTTAAGACTTGCGCGCGGAAAGCTTCCTCTGCGGCGGGCGTAGGGCTTCACGACAGCGCAGCGTGAGCCTCATCAAATTTCTTTGGTCCTAGCATTGCCTTGTTGCTTTAGTCTTTCCATGCGCTCCGTGTATAATCGTTCATCCTGATTTTTTGCTTTTTACTGGATCCCAGTCGCTGCCTTTGCCAAACAACGCAGCATCTTCCACTTGTCCTGCTTTCTTATCTTATTAGCAAACCCAAAGAGCTGAAGCGGCTTTCCCACAGCTACTGGAAACCCAAGGAAGCAGTGAACCACGCAGAGGCTTCCCCAAGCCTTGACCCCACCAGACCAGGCGAAGAGACGCCATCTCCAAGCCCGCACCTCCACCGCTGGCGCTCACGGACGGCTGGTTCACTCCAAGAGCTGTGAATGAACTCCTCCTACACGAGCTTTGCCCAAAGCCAACCAACCCCCGCGAGCAAATCTGATTTCTGCGTAATTAATAGACTCTGTAACCCATCACTCACGGCGCCTACGGGCTGTCTAAATTCCGTAGATGCGCATTTACCTGCAGGCATCTCTCCCGTACCATGGCGTGAAAGGCTGGAGGGTGAGAACATTTAAGTGCAGTTTGATAAACACTCTGGCCTCTTCCCCAGGTGCTGACACTTCTGGGCTTAATAGTGTTATCGCCTTAATAGCGTTTGGATTTATTTCTCACCGAGTCGCAAGATGGGGGAGAAAGGTACATCAGCAGCTCACCGCCTGCCAGTCCAGATAAGCCTCTCCTGTTCCTTCTCCGTGCCTCCGCTACCAGACACGGATACTTTTCAAAGCGTTCCTGCAAAACGCCGGAAAGCGCTGCTATCCTCAGGTCTGCTGGGTAGGATTGATACCCAGTACTTTCCAGGGGAGGGGTATATTCTACGCTATCAAGTGTATTCCCTCTGGAAATATCCTTGCAGACTCCAGGGACGGAGGAAATTTCCTGCTAAACATGCACAAAACCGTCCAGCCAGCCAGCACAAAGCAGCAACAAGCCCCACAGCTCTCATCAGGCCAACGTATATTCATATAAAATAAATCCTTTTCCCAGCTACGTACTGTGTAACCACAGGAAAAGCCACTTTAACTATCCGCATCTCCATCTGCCCTTCTCCACACCACCCACACAAGCTCATTTGCATATTTATTGCATATTTATATAGCACACCTCAGTGGGATGCTCCATGTGCCACCAACATACGTGTCCTTTTGGTCTCCAAGTCTACACGTCCTTGTGTGCAACACCGGACCCAGACCCACACACCACCACCCCGCAAAAAGCCACGATAAAGACACTGCAAAAGAAATATTGAGCTGCAAAAGAAATATTGAACTGCAAAAGAAATATTGAACTGCAAAAGAAATACTGAACTCCCAGAATGCAAAATATTTAGTGTATTTAGCTATAAACTGACCACGGCTGCCGATGCCCATTATTTCTTCCCATGGCGTGCTGTCAGGCCATACAATCTGTTAGCTGTATATTTAATTAGGTCTCTGACTGCATGATCCAAGAGCTGCTTACCTTTCAATATCTAATTTTGCTGAGAAAACAAAACGTTACCACGTTTCATTCGCTAGAGCCATTTTCACAGACAGCAGAATAAAGGGACAAAATCATTTTCAGACTGCACTCTGCTTCCATTGAATGGTAGGAAGGCAACCGCAAGAGCCTTCCCCAAAAATTTAGCTCCATCCCCTTCGTTTAACCTTGCAGCAGCACCGGAGGTCATTCCCATACGCCTTCAAGCGCCACCAGTTTTGAAGCATCGCCGCTGGTTTGGCCCGTGCAGTTGCCCTGCTACATCCATGCACCGGGCAGTGAAGCACGGATGCTCCAAGGTCTCCAGATGAAAGAAGGAAGCTTTAAAGCTCCACCTTGACACTCCGTAGGTGACATCATGTTCTTCTGGCACCACGGCAAGTGGAGAAGCCACCCAAGTCCCGAACAAATTTGCAAGAGCTTCTCTATCCGCCTGCAGCAATCTCACATAGTCACTGCTCAGAGACCATCGCGCCCAAGGACTTCAACATCTCCCCTCTCCTCCTCCCAGCAGCTCAGAAAAATGGGCCAAAGAATTCCCCTTCGGCCAGCACTTGCTGGAGCACCGAGACTTTCCGAAGAACGCAAGGACATCCAAGCAGAATTCCTTGCAAATTGGAGTATGGGAGGTCTGAGTGGGAACAGGATCTCTTGCGAGACCTGATATCGTCAGAGGCAGGGAATGCTTCTTCATCAGCACAGCTCCAGCATCGCCCATGGAGCACAGGATAGGAGAAGTCCGACCGGTCTCCGAGCAAGCTGGAAAACATCTCCTTCAGGCACGGAGCTGCTCACGCTGTAATTCACTGAAGTGCAGCTGCATTAGCACAGCTCTGCACCCAAGGTTAATTATTTCTGGCTCCGTCAGGGCTGATTCACCTCCGGTGGCACAGCTGACCGTGGCTTCAGAAAGCATTTTGAGGTTTCTGCAGCACACTGCATTGCACAGCGGACCCATACCTGGAAAATTTTACTAGTTTTGGGGAGTGTGTGAACTGTTCAAGCCAATCTTAGCTCATTCCTCCTTAAAAGAAAGGATACGTGCCTGGACATCAGCAGCTTCCAGGCCCCTCCAGGGAAAGGTGCAGCCTACCCTCAGAGCTGCAAAGTTAAGCACCTTATGTAGGACAGCTGCAGATATAGCTTAAAAAAACCCCAAATAAACAGAAAAACAATGCACAAACACACAAAAAACCCCCCAAACCCACCAAAAACCAACCCCCAAACCACCGCACACACCACCACATCCTCACAAAGAAGACAAAAAAAATAAAAAGGACACCTCCTCTCCCCCAAAAACCCCCTCCTCCTTCCCAAACCAGGACTGTAGTTTTCACTCGTTCACAGATGGGGCTGATCTACATTTTAAAGCAAAAGCTTCCAACAGATCAAGCCACTGATTCTTGCAGCTATTCCCACCAGGCTTTTATTCCTCCGTGCCCTGTATCCAGCTCCCACTATTCCTCGTCTAAATAAAACCCTGATTCTGAATTCTTCTTTCCAACCTCGAGGCCACTTGTTGTCATCTCCAGCTCATTTTTAGGGATTTTTATCTTGCTGCAAAATAATAACCAAGGTGCCTTGCTAAGCAATACGTAACATACTGGCAGAGAAAGGTACGGCTTAAGTGGTACGTATACAAGTAACATATATAACATCTGCAGCATAAAAAGCAGATTTCATTTCTAATTAAGTGAAGGAGGAGGAATAGGACCCCTAAATGCCATTTGAACAATTCACAGTGCCTCCCTTTTCTGCAGCCTCCACTTTTCCGCCCATTTCAGCCAAATACTTGTCTGAAACCTGTAACTTTGCCAAAGAACTCCCCGTCAGTGCTCATAGCTCTGCTAATTAGTAAGGTGTGGGTGCTAAATTGGAAGTTCAGGGGAAGAAATTATGAAATTAGCCAACAGGAATGAGCTTGGAAGCTGCAGACAGCCCAGCGCTATTATAAAAATATTCCTAGAAGAGGCATTTTCTTTCAGAGAAACGCGAGCGAGCGAGCTAAGCGTCGATCCTCGGATACGTTAATGCAGGCAAAGCACCCGGTTTCATTTGGTTTTCCCATCCTGGCTCCTTTAATAGCGCTACTGATTTCCTCTGCTTGGGTATGATTAGTCAGGGGGTTGGGGAACCCCCTCTTTTTTCTCTGATGGAACATAATTTGCAATTCAGCTCTTAGTTATGGTGACTCAAGGAAGAATGTTTTCATTAAAAAGAGAGGAGAAATGGAGGAAAGAAACAAATTCAAGGCTTCAAAATGAGAACGAATCAAACCTCCACAAGTGCCACAAGCTGCAGGTTGAGGAGACCCTTCGGCTACCTTGAAATAGGAGCGGTGTCAAGAAGAACCAAAGCCTTGCCAAGCCTTCTCTTTTATTTTTCTTTTTCCCCTTAAGACAAGTAATTTCTGGGCAACACGTCCAACCTAGCAACCCTCTGACCTGGAGAGAGGTCCAGAAAAAAAAAAAAAGGCAAGATTCAATAAATCACATGCTGTTGACATCAGTCATCCTAAAAGAGAACTAAAGAAAAACATTTCAAGGGTAAAACTTGACTTAAAGACAAACACTCGGGCCTGCGCTGCGGTAAGCTGAGCATTTGGTGAAGCGATAAGACAAAACCAAGTATTTTGGAATGGGTTGAACAGCTCCAAATATTTACACGTGGTAGGACAGCGTTGCTGTGCCGCGCTCTGCTCGTGGCCATCCGTAAGCAAGAAAACGGGCAGTTTTGGAAGGTTTAATTCAAAAAGGTAAAGCAAGTCAAAGGCAGAAGATAAAGAAGCTGCAAGAAAAGGCAACAGCTTTGCCAGTGTTGCACAGCAGTCGCAGACAAAGGTCCCTCTCCTACACGTCCCAGCCAACAACGGGTCAAGACCACGGTCAACCTTCCTTCAATGCGAGGCAGAAGCAGCCACGATCTCCTCTTTCTTCGCATTAATTCTCTGAATAAGGCCAATTCGTTTTGGCACAGGAATCCCGGCACAAAAATGCTGTGCTGTTACTCATTCTCATGCAAATAGCCCTTGGAAATACAAAACCAGGGGGAAGCCATGTACATACACATCCAGCCCTGGGGCATCCTGCTATTCAAGGGAATTCAAAGGATTAAGGAGCTGTGTTTTAGAAGGAAGCACTGGCCCTAAAAAAAAATAAAAATCTTACCGTTTAGCTGCTCCCTGGTTCAGCCCGATAAGAAAATATCCACAAATTCAAACTCTATATCCATCTACGCAAAATCCCCCTTAAATCAGGCTAACTTAGCCAGCCTAGACCACACCTTTGATGCAAAAACCACCCCAAACCCAATCATATGAACCTAAGAACACGCCTTTTGGGCTTAATATAAAAAAGCCAGCACTAAGCAGGCACAAATACGGACAACTTAATGCTGATGACCTGGTTTAGCGTTGCTTATGCGTATTGCGTGTCACGACAGAAAAATAAGAACAGAAGCGAAACGTGCCATCGCAGCAAAATCTGTAGCTCTGCAATAATCTCGGAGCGGCACGCAGTAACGCCGTTCTAGGATTTCTCGCCGTTGCTGACGGCATAAATAATCCTGGGGAATTCAGCGCAAGGGATCTGCTCTCGGGTGAATTTAAGAGTCTGTAATTTCAGACTCAGAAATGGCTTCCAATTACAGTGAGAGAAGGAAGAGCTGTGGAAAAAAAAGAAGAAAACAAGCTAAATAATCTGCCTTCTTTTTTAAGTGCTAAAAGGCTCCGTTCGCATCTGAAGGCTGCCACGTGCCTGGTCGGTTTGAAAGGACAGGTCCAAACAACACGTCCACCTTATCTTCCATACATTTAAAACATATTTCATGGAAAAGGAGGAGTGAGCTATGCTCTTCTCTGCTACCCGGTGATTTTATACAGTAGATATTGAAGACCGAAAGCAGTTGTAACCCACTTCGCATGAAGAACGCGTGAATCTTGGTGCTTCACACGTACACCAACCCTCAAGCAAGCTCCTATTAGCACAACAAAATAATTCAACTTCCTCTTAAACCCCAGCTCTGGTTTAATGAATCATTAGAAGCTATGAAATAACCAACCTCTGGTAGATGGAACAGCCTTCCTCAAGACAGCATTACCCCCAATCCCTTTGATGGGTAGTGTGGAGCTCTCCATACCGCTCTTCATCCTACCCAGCTCACTTTTCAGTTTAAAAAAAAGAAAAAAAAGAAAAATTGCATTGCGCCGAGAACCCTTGTCTAATAAAACGTGTCCCTGACAAGCCATCAGGGGAACAAGAACCACTCGGAGCGCCCTTGCTGTTTCGAGCGTGTTCAGCATGAAGGGAACCCATGCTCTATTCGCACTGAAAAGGAAGGGTTTTGCACATATTTTAGCCTCGGCGGCAGCTGAGCAGGACAGACGGCAGCTCCAAGCATGGCTATTTCCGAATTCACGCGAACGTCACCCGGGGAACCCGTGCCAGGAACCGTGCTTCGTTCCAGCTGGAAACGAAGAGCGATTCCGCACCTCAAGTCTCTCGTGGTGGTTAAGTGGAGGGAGCAGAAACAAATCGGTTCAATTCTAGCAACAAGTCTAAATAGATCAGTGTTTTAAAACCACAAAGCAAAGGAAATATGCGGTTGTTCGACCCTGCTGTTTTTCACAGCAAAGAAATGCCTGCGAGCCCTCGACGGAGGGAGCCTGCTGCCCTTTTGCTACTGAACTTCGCAGCTCCCGAAGGATGCTCAGCTGCTTTGCCACCATCACAGGCTTCCCGCCACGCGGCGGTGGCCTTTCCTTGCGGGGTCTTCTCCTAGAGAACAACCTTCCTTACTTCCAGGCACAACAGGGCAGCGGATCCAAGGCTCGCAGAATATTACCGGCGGGTGCCAAATGCAATTTTCTCAACCCTTTTTTCAGCTTTAACCAATATACGGGGCAGGGCTTATGCTCATAACACGTATAGTTTCAAGTACGCCTACAGACAGTATTTTGCAGACAGATTAGGGCTCACGCTCGCTGTGTTACACATCTAAAGGACACGAACCAGCTTCCCGGCAGGAATCACCAGCTGTGGTTGATGCGGCCCTAGCCCCAGCCAGTGCCGTGCTTGGGGACACCGTTTGTCACCCCAGGTCGAGTTTATGGTCATGTAGTTACATGACCTCCTGTCCAAGACTTGGCTTGCAACCAGCACGGACAGGCAAATGCACTGCAAAAGCAAGGTTTCCCATCGTTATTTATTACGCAGAAATATAAAAGCCTAGCACAGAGCACACCAAGAAAACGCTACCGTTTTAACAGCTGTTACATATCACGAATCCACAGAATAATTTACGTTGGAAAGGGACCTCCAAACGTCATCTAGTCCAACCCCCAACTCACGCTTCTCTCTGGCTTCAATCATGACCTGAAGTGACAGGCTAAGTCCAAACCGTTTTCAAAGGCGGAAAAATGAGAAAGAAGCCCTTTCTGAACCTAAAGGTCATCTGGCAAAGTAATCTAAGCAAGGCAGCAACACAAATAGAGAGACTTCAGCACGAACATGGAAGGTCGTCTTCCAATACGCAAGCCAGGCCGCACCTGCCAGCTCTATCTAGATAAAGTCGAAGCAGAAGTTACACCATCATTTCACTGGGATACACAGAAGCTGTTTTCCAGGCCCTGTGAACAGAAAGACACCGATTCCCACAAAAGCATTCCTCCTCGGTGCATTTTGAGACGTGCCTCTCTGCACCAACACGTATTTCATTTACTGTTTGTCCACCGTGGTGAGCGGATTTGCCTGTGCTTGAAATCAAGCTGCTGACTTTGCTAAACCAGCCCCCGGAAGATATTTTCCAATCAATACACATTATTTTCATCACAGCCAGGGCTCCCAGCATTCATCCCAGAAAACAGACAGGCAAATACACCTCCAAAGTACAAAGCATATCTGTCTAAGACTTGATTCCACCTCACGTTAGATACCCCAAAAAAATAAAACCCGTCAGCGACGTGGGCACAAGCTATTAACTCTTTTAGTATAGCAATTTAAAAGCTTTTTTTACAAGCTGCCTGTCTGTCTCCCTCCCACCTCCTATCACTTCCACTCCTCCCCGCAACCCCAGAACTTCCCAACTCCTGAAGCCCAAAGGCAAGCGGAGGTCGACGATACCCGCACCCTTCGAAGACGGGCGCAGCAAGGAATAGCCAACTTGTGATGTGCGCAAGTGCCGCAACCTGCTCCGATACTGCTGAGATTTGGACTACTAAGGTCAACGTACGATTGTTTCGATAAACTTAAAGATGAGAATCATACAAATATACCACAAAATGCTTCTCTTAGATACCGTATGAAGACCATGCTTGCAAGCACCTTAGACAACAACAAGCTGCTGACATCGGGCAACGCTGAAGTTTAACAAAAACTTTCCCACTTTTGTGTTACAAAGCCTGGCTGAAACCGGTTGGGTGTCACCGAGCAGCCATAAGAACATTAATAATTCAACTTTGAATAAGAAAAGCGAAAGCAGGAAGAGCAGAGAAAGGAGGAGATATTTGGTCTTTGCAGGATTGCACTCAGCGCACACGACAGAGCTCAGCAGAGGTTCAGTGATCCTTGAAATTTGTCTGGAAGGGTGATTGTTACTGATTCGAAAAGAATATGCACATATTTCAAAGACGCTCTGCTTCATGGTGAACTGCTGTCACTTTGGGGCTAAGTGTTGCCAGTTTTCCCAGACTAATTGCTCTTCTAGAGAAGGATACGGAGTTTAGCACTGGGTCAGAGCAGCGGAGATTCTTTGTTACATAAAAATAAGAGAAAATTTTTAAAGAAGCAGGGCAGCTTCTCTTTGGAGATTACAAAGAGTTTTCCTTGGTGCAGTATTTCCCACCGCAACAAAATTCCCTTTATTCAATCCACAGAAATGTTTCCCCTATTTACATTAGTGAAAAAAAATCTTTCATGCAGATGACAAGGATTTTTTGTTTCCCCATTTGCTAAAAGAAATTCAATGAGAAACGTCTGCTGTGAATTCACGCTCTCTGCCCTAGGCAACCTATGAGCAGGCTGGCAACCAATACTTGGGGGGGGAAAACAAAATTAAAATCCCAATTTTGGACTGCGTGGCCTATCTGTGAAGCCCAAGGAGAGGCGTTCGTCTTGCAATGATCTGCCAGAAGCCTGATTTTTATCCCTTCTAAGGGACAACCAACGCATGAACCCTTCCCAGGGCGGTGGTCAGCTGCAACAGCCGGAGCAACAAGCGGGAGTCCAACCAAGCGGAGCTCAAGCAGCAAATAAACCACTACTTGGCCCACGCCGGGCGGTTCACCTTCATTTCAACCACGACCATCATCACCTAATTCTGTCATGGGGACCAGGGATCAGTTGAGGCATGCACACATGCTCTCGTATCTGCAGATGCCATAGGAAGCATTTAGCTTTTCTCCATCCATCTCCTATGTCATCCAAAGACTCTGACCAAACAAGGAGCCCACCTGGAAAGCCACCTGCATCATCCTCATCTGAGCGTTCAGGGTCTCCTTGCAGTGTCCCAACCTGGGGTGCACAGAAAGTATTGGGAAAAAAGAAATAATATCTATATCCAGTCATTTAATACCTAGTTAATTCAAGCAAATTATATGTTTGGGTTTTTTTTAAAAAAAAGGAGGGAGTAACCCGATGAGCCTGATTATACTGATGGGCCAAGAAGCTGTCGCCATGGCATTTCATTGACAGTCTGTAGGAAAACCCACTCCAAACGCCCACCACCAGAGCTGGCGAGTAGAGCTGGTTGAAAGAGATGGGGAAAAGCTTCAAGTTCCCTGCCTGGTTTTTGAATCTTCTAACGAAAAAGGAGCTTTTGCGAGAAAGACAAAAAAAAAAAAAAAATCCAGTTGTTAGGACAGGGAAATTTTCAGTAAATTCCATTTTTGGGGAAAAAATAAATAATAATAATAAAAAAAACCAAAAAAAAACCCCAAAAAATCCCAGAAGGCTGCAATTTCTCCCCTTCCTCCATACCAGGAGCTTCAGCTCTGAAGGTCCTTTGTCTCGGAGTGGTGGAAAAGGTCTGACTTGGAACAAACCCCCCCCTCTGGACAAATTCTCCCCTCCAAAGGACGGACACTGGTGGGTACACTTGCTTCCTTTTCAAAGCTGAATTCCAGACATCCAAGAAGAACATCTGTTTTGGAGAGAACCCAAAACCTTCCATCACCAAAAAGGCCAAGACGCGATGAGACGTGTGACACGAGAACGGTCCATGCTCATTTGTCACTACCAGGAATGGCAGAACCTGCTCTCCCTGAGCAGAAACTTTTGCCCTTGAGGCCAACAAGAGAGTTGAAGACGCTGCTTCTGCCTTGCCTGCCAGGAGCCAACTCCAATTAAGCTTCGGGCTGTAAACTCGCTAATTTAGCCTTCAAACAAGCTGCCGTGCAAAGTTCCTGGCATCCGTAGCGCAGAACCCCTGGAGACCTTTATCTTGCAGCCATCCAGGTCTACAGGAGAATCTGACGCCAAAGGACGCGCTGGAACCTCGCCCTTGCTCTGCAGACCAGGAGCGTGGATCTCTTTCTAAAGAGCAGTCCTCCACCCTTGTCAGCAGCAACGAGCTGGATGCAAGGACTGTTGGGTGGAGTTTTCTGGCAGCAGGGGAGAGGAGATGATCACAACAGTCCTTTTTCTGACCTAACAGTTCCCCCCCCGCCCCGATGAACCCACGTTAAACACCTCGTTTGGAGCAAGAACAAAAACTCGGCGCACAACCGCCAAGCTCCGACCTGCAAATTGGAAGCGCAACCGTTGCGAGCCAACCCGCCGGCAGGAATGCCTTCCCAACGATGCCCGTAACTCACCGCTAAGCTCACACCCACCAGCTCCAAGTAGGATGTTCCCCCCTGCGGCAACAAGGAGCATCCTAAACGCGCCGCTTATTTCCGACGGAGGATTTTGAACAAAAAGCCTTGGCCACCCCAACTGCAGGAGCGTGGGACTTTTTCCACCTTGCTCCACTACAAGCAGTAGGTTATAACAATACGCGATCCACTTCTAAAAACATCCCCGACAGCTCTAAAACCAGCACAGATCTACCAGCCCTTTCTCAGTGCAAAGCCCAACTGGAGGATGAGATTTTTTTTTTCCTCCCCCCGGGGAAAGCGTGGGTCCAGCGTGCGGCAGCTCCGTCCCCACGTGCCCATCACCAAAACCGGGCACGGACTGGGCCCTCTCGCGGTAAGCGAGCGCTGCGCTGGAGAAAAATCCTCCAGCCACGGCATCAGACAAGCTGGGAGGTAGCAGAGAGAAAATGCTGCACTGCCTGCGGCGTCACTGGCAATCTCAGAGTCGCCCGGGTTACCAACCTGGAAAATCATACAGAAGATTAAGAACATATAATTTCTTCCTAAATTATGAAAAGGGGGGGGGGGAATAATGGCCAGTTGCCTGTGAATTATGATCATCCAGGCACATTAAAAAATTGAGCATTAAGTGCAACCGCTCTCCACTGCTGCTTTTTTTTTCTTTTAAAGACCGTAGAAGGTATGTTTAAGGTTTAAAAATAGATTAAATACCCTACGTGCTTCATAGCGAGAGTTTTCACCCATATACCTCCGGCTGCAGAATGCAAAAAAAAAAAAAAAATCCAGCTGTGATAGGAGATTTTGGAGCTCTTTTAGAGCAAAATCTTCCTTTGCTAAGACACAACCCCATTTTTAAACTGATTTTCTGGGTAAGGAGGCCCCCAATTCCTCTGCTGCTCTGCTCCCCGGCATGCCATCAGAGGTTTCCTCCTCTTGGAGCAAATTCAGCCCAGGTCTATGCAGTCTTTTCACTATTTCGATTGCGGAGAATCACCTTAGCCAGTCTCAATGACAACGCTGTCACCCCCCGACACAACGCTACAAGCTCCTCTGTGACTGTAGCGTCAGTCGCTCCACGCCAGCGAGCAAACGAGCCGAAAGGGTTGTTTCGCTCTGATGTTAACACCGGCTGCGATCACGAGCTCGCCGTGGCCTTTTACACCCCTCCGCAACACGCCATCCTCGGGCTGTACCACTGTGTAAAGGACACGCCGCGCTCAAGACCCTGCAAAAAAAATCGGGTTGCAAACGGAGCGGGTGCACGTTGCCGTCCAGATATCGCTTCCAGAAGCGAAGAAAAGGAAAAAAAAAAAAAAAAATCACAAAAAGCGAGATGAAAGCATCAATAACCATCGCTTCAATGACTCCCAGCGGCTCGCTAGCAACCCTTCTGCCCTGTAAAAATCCACTCCGGCCACCTGCGCTTCAGATTCAGCGGCTCAAGCTGCATTCTCACGGATCAATACGTGCCTGCGACGGTAAGGGTGGATCCTACCTCTCTCTTTGGGGCGAAGCGTTAAAACCGAGCACGGCAACGGCGGGCACATCTGACAATGACACTGCAATTTATCAAGAACTATTTGGGGAAGGGGGGGGGGGGAAGGAAAAAACCCCTAATAAATCATGAAATCATCACTCCGAGCTGATTTCTTCTGTAGTATTCTTATCCTACATGATGTCAAGAGTGTTAAAAGCCAGAAAGTCCGGAGGAGAAATACCGGGCGGTGGGAGCGCCCGAGCTCCGCCGGTGATGCTCGGTGGGTAAAAGGAGGATGGGGGGGACCCCATCCTTCCCGCTTGCAGCCCCCCAGCATCGCGGCAACCCCCCACCCCCGTGGGACCCCCCCGCCGCTCACCTTTCCCACGGCGAGCCTAGAGGGGCGGCGAGCCCCGCACCGCTCCGGCCCCTTCCCCGCCGTCCATGGCCGGTTGCCTTCCAGCTCCCCGGCGGAGCAACCCGCACCGGCGGAGCCGGGCAGAGCCGCTGCCGCAGGGGCCGCCCCGCCCCGGCTCCGCGCAGCGGTGGAGAAGGAGGAGGAGGATGAAGATGAGGAGGAGGAGGAGGAGCGTCCCGCACCGTGCCCCGCCCTACGGCCGCAGCCCCGGTGCGGTGCCCGAGGAAGGGAGATGCGGTAGCGAGTGGTACCCGGGCAGCGCATCCCGCTGGTCCAGAGGGCATCAGCATCAGCATCCCCCCCTGGGGACCACCCCGGTGATGGACAACCTGCTGCGAGCTGAGCAGCTGAGGGTTGGCCATTAATTAGTTGTTAATTACAAAGCACTGGCAGGTGCTTCAGATCTTGGGAAGAGGGGGAAAAAAAAAAAAAGAAACAAATAAAAGGGAAAAGTAGGGTTAAGTGCCTTCATTTGGTTCTGGCGACGCCCAGGCGAGGCTGGGGGGAGCTGGTCTCTTCTCCCCAGTTATAGGAGGAGAAGAAACAGCCTCAAGTTGCACCAGGGGAGAGGATTAGATGGGATATTAGGAAAATTTTCTTCGCCGAAAGGGTCATCAAGCACTGGACCAGGCTGCCCAGGAAAGTGGTGGAGTCCCTGTCCCTGGAGGTATTTAAAAGACGTGTAGACGTGGTGCTTAGGGACACGGTTTAGTGGTGGACTTGGCAACGTCAGGTTTATGGTTGGACTTTGTGATCTCGGGGGTCTTTTTCCAACCCAAATGATTCCGTGATTCTATTCTGGTCCAGAGCTGCAGAGCATCTTGGGGGGCTTCAAAGGGCCAGGCCGGTTCAGGTCTTGGCCCGCGCCTTGTTGTGGGTCAGGCTGGGCTTGGGGTTTGTGTTTTATGTAAGTTGAGGAGCAGGTAGGCGGAGCAGGGATGTTGTCGGTCTGTCTGTCCGGCCGCGTGAGCGGTGGGATGCTGAGCGGAGCCCCGGTGCGCGGGGTTGCCCTGCTTTCGCTCAGCCGCAAGAGCAGCCTCTCGTGATGAGAAACTGCCTCCCGCTCTCACGGGTGTAAAATGTAGGAGGAGGGAGTGAAATTCATGGAAGCAAGTCCAAAAAAAATCCTGCAAAATCCTCCCCTCTCTGTGCCGGAGGAATCTTTAGTCAAAGCAACGACAAACTTTCCAAATCCTTACCTCACCCCATGGGATTTTGAAGCGTAATGGATGTAAAGATTGTGTTTTGAGGGCTTTTCTTTGTTTTAAGACAACACCTTGTCTGTTGACATGGATAATGGCTTGCCACGAAGCAGACTCATCTACTAAATAACTTCATTACAGGAATCCAAACGGATTTCAGCCTGCCCTGTCGAAGGTTTGGGGAATGAGAATTGTTGCTATATCGCTACTCTCCCGTGAGTCATGCCTTGATAATACCAAGTACAAAAAAATATCTGGAGATGTGATTCATGCTCCTGAGGAGGCCAGAATAGGGCAGGCTGTAATATTTACAGCGAGTAGCATCTTCCCCTTCGTGATGAGAGGTAGCCGTCTGCTTGCGCGTCGATGTTTTCCACGTAGAGACGCTAACGCCTCTGATCTGTGTCCGCGCCGTGTTAATAACCGCGCGGGGAACGCGGCTTCGGGCTGGGATGAGGAGTCCCCGGGCACGCGTGGAAGAAAACTGGGTCTGAGGTTTCTTCCATTTGGAGAATATTTACTGTATCTGATTAAATTATGGCTGCAAGTTGTTTTCTAGTTTCCATATTGAATATTCCAGGCTGTGGAACACGAAGGGGCTCCTCCTCCCTGCAGGCACCTTCCACTCATCATCTCCACCCAGTGTTTTACAGTGGGTTTTAAGCCCCTTTTTGGGTTCTGGGAGCAATTCTGGAAGTTATCCAAAGTTTTAGGAAGGAGGGAGGTGAGGATACAGCAGGTGGGTCAAGAAGTTGAAGTTGTTGGGTTTCGTTTCCCCTCGTTGCTAAATTTTCCATCCATTAAGAGACCTCTGGGTTACTGGAATTTTGCAGCCTGTTAATCTTTATATTTTTTATTTATTTTTTTTTTAAACAACTGTGGCATTAGGACTGTATTCTGCCTTCTCTGGCCATAGCCCGCCGCTCTGCCGCGTTATTCCTGTGTTAATGAGTGGCAAGGAGTCTTCTCTTTTCTTGTATCTCCCTCTGAAACTCAAAGACCTTTTCCTGCTTCATCTCCCTCTGTCTTGGGGATTTTCCAGTCCACCTCGGTAGGAGTATTTTTGCCCCCGTGTGCCAGGATCGATGCCAGAGCAGTGAATTTACTGTGAAAGCGATCCTTTACTGGGCATCCTTTAAAGATGCTCCTCAGCCAGTTCTCTCTGCATCTTCTTGTTCCCAGGACAGGAGTTTTATGGGAGGGATCCCAAGGCTGAGATGGTTTTCATGACTCTGCCCTTGATCATCCCGTGGGGCTTCAGGCCAGGGATGCTCGGTCGTGGTTTAAATGGGGCGCAAGCATCAGGTGTTGAGGCAGTTTCTCCCCAAATTTTCTCGAGGAGAACCGTGCGTGATACTACAGAAAATCTGGGACTAGAGATTTTTGGTTGCTCTTAATCCCTGCCCATGGCAGGACTGTTGGAACTAGATGGTCTTTCAGGTCCCTTCCAACCCAACCCATTCTAGAATTCTAATATATGGCTTTAAACGCACCGATATGGGGCAACAACCGTTTGGCTGTGACCCGGGCTCTTGGTTGCCCTTCCTTTTTAAGTACTTTGCTCTAGTTTTGCAATGTTTCCCTAAATTAGCGCTGTATCTGCCACGTTGGGGCACCTCAGCGTTAGGAGTAACTGCCGTGGAGGACGCCGCGCGTAATTAACCCCAGAGCAATTTCCATTGGCTCGGTCGCTCTCCGCGGGACCTGACGAACTAAATGATGTTAGCTGGGGTAACAAATCCAAATGGCAGGGAAAATGAGTGTGCTAGCTGTTGAGGAGCAGCAAAAATAACTCATCTCTCTGGAGGGTGGGGAAGAGAAGTCGATGAGAAGGGAGTGGGACTGGTTTCCAGTCTCGACCCTTTGGACCTGCTCCTTGGGTCTGCGATAGGTGCAGCGGAAAGGAAAGAAGGGACAAGGCAGGTGGAGTTTGGTGATCCCTCCATGGCCGTACCTCCAGATATTTTTGTCTCGATGAAGTGACCGGCGTCTGTGATGGAAATTCAGATCATGCTGGCAAGTGTGGAAGTGAAGACGTGAGGTGTAACTAGAAGGGTTGAGGGGGGCAGTCAAAATTATTTGGACCCTGTGACTTTTCTTCCTGATTTATTCTGGAAGCTGAAGGTCTCCAGTGTGTTTAAGGTTGATCTGTGATGGTCCTTGGTCACGAGCTCTGTGCTTTGGTGGGTGAGGAGCAGCGTGAGCTGGTGACGGCCCAAGTTGGTGCTTCCCAGAGGGGATCCTCGGGAGATGTTTCACGCTTCCCGCCATCGCAGTACCCGTGATTAGCTCTGGTCCTGTTCTCTGCCCTGCAGAAGAAGCTCCTAATTCTCATAGTTCTTATTCTGAAGCAGCATTTTGGAGAGAAATTGAGCCCTGTTTTTGTCGGAAAAAGACTTTTCTGCCCTGTAGATGTGCCTACACGCATCTGTGTGTGTTTCTGAGCCCAGTGTGCAGGGCGAGCATCATTAAATGCTGCGTGGCGATAAAATGCCGCTGAAGACCAGTTACTTTCAAGTAAGACAATTAAGAATTCCCCAGTGTATAACATTCCGCGTGTGGATGTATGAGCTGGTGTGATCCTACGTCGCTATTTGAAGGGGGCACGCGCCAGAAGAGACTTCATTTTACGCTGGTACAGAAGCTGACAAGGGGCAGATCTGAAAGGGCCCCTGGAAGATCTGTGTCTGTGATGTCCTTGGTTGCAGGAATGGAAACCTCAACTGGTTTTGCTTCCTCTGGGTACCCGAGTTGACTGGTCTCTCTCCAGGGGCAGCTCCTGGCTGTGTTTAGCTGATCCTGGCACGAGGCTGTGCTTGAATTGGAGGTACTGGGTGATGATGGACCCACGCTGTGGAAGAAAGGTGGACCAGAAAGCTGCTGAGACATGTTGCTGAATTGCCCTGGGACCAAGCTGTGTGTCCCGTGGACTATGGGATCACTACCGTCAATATAAGCCTGGTGCATGCAGTTCCAGCAGGATCCACGAGATCCTGGTGTAGAGCCCACCTCCAAAACCGGGGTGCGTGACCCTCAGGTATCTTCAGATTCCGCTCCACGTTGATGCCTACGGAATGGTTTCTATCCACCAGGAATCTGTGCTAGAAGAGAGCTGGAGTAATAAATCATCTATAATGCAATTGTAGAGATAAACAACGTACGCACCCACCTCTACGTATTTGTGAATGCCTCGGAGAACGCGGTTTATCAGAGCAATTTGAGTTTTGGCTTCTTTCGTGTGTGCAGCAAGTTTCTGCCCTGTTCAAGGTCTCGGGCTCTCTTGATTCGAAGAGCTCATCTCCAAATGCGGATATTTCTAGGGCGATGTATGGAATTGCACGGCAAGAAAGGGCATCCGCTAATCCGATTCCTGGAATAATATGGGAAGGTGTTAGGCTATTACCGCGAGGTGCTTGCGACTGCCTTTGCCAGCCTGCCAATTGCTCCCTAGGAACTTGAGCAGCGATGGCTGTTTGGCCACGGCAGAACCGCCTGAATTTGGAGAAGAAAGCGAGCGCGTGTCAAATCCAGGGCCTTGGCAGCAGGCAGCGCAAACATCTGTGTGATAAGCCTCCAGGTAGGAAAAATGCCAAGGGAAGAAAACAGAAGCAACTCCTAGACACAATGGAGCGCGGATGTAAAAATACAACTTATGAATTGCACAGACAAATTGCTATCCAAGTACGGTTTGTAGCTCCTGGGTTTTTGTGGTTGGGTTGTGTTGTTTTGGGTTTTTTTTTTTTAATTTTTATTTTTAGACATCTTTGATTACTACAGGCTGAGGAGCAATCCCTCCTAACTGCTGCTGCTGATCTCTTTTGTAAAACATACAGCTCTGTTGAGTCGGAACCAGCTTTTTGTGGCGGCGGGTTGACTTTGAAGCTGAAGGTAGCGAAGTTAAACAGTAGCTCTGAGGTGATCCAGTTGCTTTTGGAGTCAGGCTTTGCCCTTTGCATCGCTTATCCGTGGTTGTTTCAGCCCGGCCGACCCCTTCTGGAACCGGTGTAGTCAGGATTTGGTTTTACGGATGCTGTCTGACGGGAGCGCCGCCCGCTATTTCCCCTCTCCAGTTGTGTGTTGTCCTAGAATAAGATCAAGAAAATACATATTTGTTAATGTCTGTAGGCTGGAGGCATTTGGAATTGGGAAGAACGGCATTTCTTAGAGCTGCAATCTGAATTTATTTGCATCACTGATGACTTCAAAATTAGAAGCGGTTATTGGCGTCTGGCTTTCTGGAGGAGAGCAGAGCCTGCGGAATTGCAATTGCGACTCCCGTGGAACGGATTTAGGGCTCGTCGTCTGCGGAGAAGGTGGGGATTTTGCTGCACAGGAGGAAGGCAGCGCAAGGATGTTTCAAACGCCTTGTTCAGTCCAAAATATTCCGTTGGCATCAGCGTAGGAAAGGTATTCAATATAAACCTTAAATACTTGTCAGCTTGGTTCTTGCCTGTGGAAAACTGCAAATTAGGCCCTTTGGTTTAATAAACAATCCTTTGATGGAGGAACAAGTAGGCAAGGTATTCTTGCCGTAACACTCAAAACAAAATAGACGCCCTGCTGTAGAGACCTGGGGAGGTAAAAGCACATCCGTGTTCTCGCTACGAAAGTGTCGTGGTTTAACCCCAGCCAGGAGCTAAGCCCAACCCAGCCGCTTGCTCGCTCCCCTCGCAGTGGGATGGCGGAGAGAACTGGAAGAGTAAAAGCAAGAAAACTCGTGGCTTGAGATCGTAGGGAAGGCAAAAGCCGCACGTAGAAGCAAAGCAAGGAATTCATTCCCTCCTTCCCACCGGCAGGAGGTGTTCAGCCATCACCAGGAAAGCAGGCCTCCATCACGCGTAACTTGAAGACGAACGCCATCGCTCCGAGCGTTCTCCCCTTCCTCCTTCTTCCCCCGGCTTTATACGCTGAGCACGACGCCATACGGTGTGGGATAGCCCTGGGGTCAGTTGGGGTCAGCTGTCCTGCCCGTGTCCCCTCCTGAAATTCTTGTGCACCCCCAGCCTGCTCGCTGGGGTGAGAAGCAGAAAAGGCCTTGACTCTGTGCAAGCACTGCTCAGCACTAACGAAACCATCCCCGCGTTATCAACACAAACCTAAAACATAGCCCCGTGCTGGCTACGATGAAAAAAATTAACTCTATCCCAGCCAAAACCAGCACGGAAAGGGGAAAATTCTGCAGTCCAGAGTACCTGTAATAAAAACAACATGTTTTTTTTTCTTTTTTTTTAATTTTGAGTGGATGTAAGTGGCTTCCATTCTTCAGCTGTCTCATTTCAATACCTGGTTGCATCTTGACCCTCAGAGGTACAACTCTGAAGCACGGCAGCAGAAGTACCTTCCTGCCTTTAATCCTCGAGGCTGAACATAAGCTGGTTGAAACTCTGTTCTGCGTCCGTAAAATAAAGCAAGAGGGACTCGCACGGGGCCGCTTTTGGGGCCGTGCACCTTCCCCTGCGGCGTGAGGGGATACGTGCTTTCACGGCTGAGTTGACGAAGGACCGTTGGCATCTCATCGCTTCTTCTGATGCCTGTCTAGACTGAACAGCCAGGTCTGAATAACGGGTTTAACTCATCCCCTCGGCGCCCACTCTCCATCAAGCATGAACTGTCACTGTGATAACCAATTGTCTGGTAACTCTCTGAAGCTCGGGAAAGAAGAGTTAGCGAGTCTTTTCAGTGAAATACTGTATTTCGACACTTGTTGCCATGCCTTCAGGGCTGTCTCCTTGAGCTAATAACAGACTGAGAGTGGCTTTTTGGAAATGCATTGTGACACCTCCTTCTAGAGATGGCTGGATAGCGTATCCGTGTTCTGCACGCTATGAATCATCGCAGATCAGAGCACCGTTCTCTGCTTCGGCTCCGGCAGCCTTTAAATGTTACGGGCTTGTGTGCCAGAGCAGGAGTCTGAGGGTTTTTCTAAAGCGCCTGCCCACGTCCTAATCTTGTCGTCTGCCCCTCAGCTCCCTTTGTTTCTGGTTAATCCTTTCTTACCTTGAGTCCTGGGATCTTTATGCTGGATTATCAAGGCAGAATGATGTTGGCCGAACGGGTTGCAAGCATTCCCTACTCCTCTTCTTCCTTTGGTGGCTCTTTATGAATGTAAGGAGGTCAAGAAACCCCTTTTGGTCCTCTTGAGTGTCTCCTTTCCAACGACATCCACATCTCCTGGCCTCAGCAAAGCCTCTCTCCTTTCAGACGAGGGGACTTCTCCGCTGACCCTGATGTTTTATTTCCTCCGAAGAGGAGGCAGGGGTTGGTGTGGGGCTGGTTCAAGATGTCACCTCCACGCTAAGCTTTTCTTTTCATTGCTCTTAGAAATATGGACCGTTTTCACCTCAGTCTAATAATTCAATTGCTCTGTTGGTCTAGAGGAGTCTCTTCCGTAGCCTGTGATTTTGATTCATTGCTGTTTTCCAAGAAGACGTTAGAAAAGGTTCTCTGTATATTGGGAGAAATCGGGTGACCATGGAAAGAATCATAAAAGATGACATCGTACCTTCTGTGGAGGAGCTTGGGTTATTTTGCAACGAGCTAATGAAGCCTGGCTGCCGGGGCTGAGGTCAGTATTATCCGCACTGAGAAGTAAATGTTAGCAGAGAACGCCTTCCCTCGTTCGCCCTCTCTTGAGCCTGTTCTTTCCCTCTCCAATGAGTCATTCCTGTTGGAACTGACTTTTGATGGGGACTGGGTCTCCAGCCCCAACCCGATGACCGCCTTGAGCTTCCAGTCAACCCCGAGGGTCCCAAAGAGCTGCTGAAGCAACGCCTGCCTAAAATGGTGCCAGCTCCCCAGGTTGCACGGGGGTATTCTCCTCCAAAAGACTCCTTTACTTGTTGGCATCGCTGTCAGAGGCCTCCTCAGCAAATGAAATCGCTAACGGGAGTGGAGACGCTTGCTCCGAGTTAGGAATATGGCTAGGGAGACACAAACACCTCTTGGGAGGCAGCTTTTCCATCTGAGAAGCGGTCCCTGCTCTGCTAAACGGGAGTAGGCAACGGCGCTGCTGCGAGGTCGCTAAGGCACGTCGACCGCTTTAGATCCCCCCCCAAATTGTTCATGTTGTTTTAACCTTCTCCGTAGCCTTGGCTTTGCTGCCAACGCCTCTCCAACCTGTTTCGCGCTACGAGGATGTTCTTCTTTTTAAAAATTCTTTGTCTTTATTTTTCTTGTTTTGTCGCAAATTTAGTTTCTCTCATATTGAGATTCGTTATGTACTTTCCATTTTTTTGGTTTGGTATTTTTCTATTGCTTTTTTATTTCTATATATTTTGCAGTATAAGTTATTGCAAGAAAAATACTAGAACTTGTCTTAGACTTCAGAAAATAAATAAATTGAACTTTCGAGATATTACAAGTGAATGCCGGCCTGCTGTAGGCAGCCTCTGCTCGGAGCGCAGGGGCTGCATTGCGGACTTCAGAGCGTATTTGCCTCGACGGGGGCTGTCCCTTTCTGAAGTGCCGGACGCGTACCACATTGCAGTCGGTTACCATGTCAACCTCTGAATGACCCTTTTTTTTTCTTTTTTCTTTTTTTTTTTTATTGAAAGGAGAGAAGGTAGGTACCTGAAGTCCATTGATCTCGCTTGCCACCGCTCTTTCATTGCACCGAGCCTGCTTCTTCCTGGGGACGCTCAGATGTTAATGGAGGATTGCTTCTCTATCCAAGCTTTGAGTTTTATTTCTTCTCTGCTGTGTTGCTTCGCAGGGAACTGCAGTATTCGCCAGAAGAGAAAGCAATGTCCTATGAAGACCGAACTGGCGAAATCTCTGTACGCACACGTGATCCTCTTTGTGCCTCTTCTAGAGAAGCTGTTGCTGGTAGCGATGTCGGTGAATAGGGTCTGGTATGGACCCAAGGCATTGAAAACGGTCCGATGTGGCTTAGATGAGACTTGGATTGGTTTGCCAGGGATTTATGTAGAGCTGTTAGGGACAGTGGGGTCTCCTGGGAAGACCAACCGCTTTCGCCCTCAAGTTGTCTCGTTGGGATGCTCAGTTTTTAACTTCACCTGGAAGCATTTGAACCGTGTGCTGGCAGTGCTGCAGATTTATTTAGTTTTAAACTAGGTCTTGGGTGTTTCCTCTTCTTTGTGGCTCTTTGTGTATTGCTGGGACGAGGGGGAAAAGACCTGCTGGGGAAAGATTAGACTTTGGTTTTGTTCTAGAAATCAAATTAGGACTCTTGGACTCATCTGAGTGATATCTGAGGTAGATGAGTACCACTCACAGCAACGGACTGAGCATTCAGTCTATGATGTCTCCATATCGGATCTCATTTGTCGGGTCTGGTTTGTTTGCCCGTGTCGCTTGATTACAAAGGCTTTTACCGTGTCACCAGCACCAAGATAATGGCAAAGATGTCAAGAAGACAGGAGGAGCAGAAAGTCCCTGCCTTGCTTTGTTACCGCTATTGAATTCAGCTGAATTAATCTCCCTCAATTCCATTTGTCGAGCAGTACGTGCAGGCACAACTAAGCATGCCGTGTTTGGCTTTTTATCGTGACCGTGCGACCCAACAGGTTTAATATTGCAGAAGCAAAGCAAACAGGAGTGCAGATATTGGAGGTGGAGAAGACCTGGGTAAGCCTGCTAATGAAATACTCCTCTCCGCTTGTGTTCTGGCCTTGTTCTAGCAAGCCCTGAGAAGGTTTCTCTCCACCCAAGGAGACGCTGTTCATGGGAACTAAGGGTCAATACCCCGTATCTTTCTCCACGCTTCATCTTGCCGTGGTTCTTGGTTTCCGCTTGATTGCTGAAACAATAATTGACCCTTAAAGGCTTGTCCAGCCTAGCCTATTCCAAACACTCGAAATCCAGAAAGTAGAGACAAAAGAACCCCCCCGACTTAAATAATTTTTTAAAAATTTTGCCTACTGTTCACAAATCGAGGTCTTTTTCCTTACGCGTTTGCTCAGACATGATATGTCGCCTCTTTGTGCTCACGTACCGACGCCTATGCAGTTTGTAGGTAACAAAGCAAACAACTGCCATCGCGTTGGCAGGGATTTCTTCTTTCACAGCTGGAACTTTGCGAGTCTTCTAAAGTCATTAAATAATTCAATAGCAGAGTTGACTGCACTTTTTTCCTATTAAATTCCAAAAGGCCCCAACCCAGCCGCTTCCACGCTCCATGGGCAGCATCGAGATTAATCTTGCGTTATTGCTTATAGCCCAGCACACAGCAAAGTCTGTACGTGATGAATAACGCTTCTCCATGCAATGGGACTCGGTTCCCTGACCTTTTGCTGTCAAAAGGCAATAACAAGTTGTGGGCTGACCCTGGCCAGCAGCTAAGGGTTTGGGCACTTTTCCCATCAAGTTTTTCATTCCCTTGAAAGCCAGCCGGGCTATTTGCTGCTTGTGCTGCTACGTGCTGCCTGCTCGGGTTGACTTGACAAACTACTGAATTTTGTAGGACCTGTCCTTCGTAATAAAATCATACCTGGCGACTTAAGAGTCTCTTTAACAGCAACGGAATCGGTACGGGATTGTGCTGCTTGTGGTCCTTTGCTAACAGCTGGTCCTTAATGTTCATCCAGGCTGTTGTTGACTACGAGTACGCTCCAAAATACCTGAGCTGTACCACTATTAACAGGTTTATTTTCCCCAGGCTGTAATAAAGAAAGGCAGTAGTATGTTTGCTAGCAGCATTTATGTCCCGAACATTAATATTTTAAATTCTCTCCCCTCATTAAGTTCTTCTCCAAACCTGAACGTGAATCGGAGGTGACTTTGGACAGGTGTTCAACACGGTAAGCCCTGAAAACGCCTGACGTCTCTCCATGCTGCGGTGGCCTCGGAGGACCCGGTAAAAGTTAGTGCATCGTGGCTGGCAGCAAGATTTTTATTTCAAAGGGAGCAAGGGAAGCGGCAAACATGATGTTTGGGAGCTCTGTTCTGCCGCAGTGAAATATCCGAGAAGTGGAAACTCATCTAACGCTTTTCCCTGGAGGGTGCAACGGTTGAGGCCAAGTCTTGAAGCATCAGGCTCTGCTGTATGCGTACAAAAAAAACCAGGGGGTTTCGTAATACGCTGGGGTTGCTTGCCTCTGTCATCTCTGCAGAGCGTCCTCTTGCAAGCAACGGTGGTTGAGATAGAAGCGCCTTATTCCCCTGCCGAGCTGAGTCACTGCTTGAAAGCTGGTGGAAGAAATAGCATGGGCTTCTGCATGGGCAGCGCCGTTTTCACCGGCTCTCGTGGCGTTTATTTGCCGTATCGTGGAGTTTGTCTTGATTATCGGAATCGCTGCTCAAAATAAATTCAGTTGTGCATTGGAATTTTTCTCTAATGCTGCCCTGAAGCGGTCAGAAAGGATTTACAGGCTCATGCGTCAACCCTAGAGCAGGCAAAATTGTCTTTAAATGGGATTTTGAAGTGATAATCTTCCCTCTCAATGGAAGCTGTTTTAATTTTTCTTTCAGAAAGCAAGGTTGGGGGCCTGGTGGTGGCATATTGTGGCTTCGGTATTTAAGTAACGCTCAGGGAAAGTAATTGCAAGCACGGCTTGTGCCGGCAATTCCAATCAAGTAAGCGTTTAAAGTATTACTTCTGCATGCTTTGTACTACTGCTCACATTCTTAAGAGTAATACGCCAGAATAATTGGAGAAACTGTTAATTCGGTCCTGGCTATTATTTTTTTGAACAGGGCAGAAGTCGCTTTAGGAATGCGGAACGGACAGGGGCGCTCCAGCAAGCGGCTGAATATTTCTGAATATAATCTCCCACGAGCAAGAGATGGAGATGGGTCCTGGAGAAAAGAAATAAAATCCCGAAGTGAAAAATCCTACCTGATATTGAAAAGCTCTGGATTTGCAGGCTTGCAGTTTTTGTCTTATCGGTGACTGGGGCTAGAAGAGAACCTGGACGTAAAGATAACGAACGGGCTCGTGCTCCGAAAAGGCGTTGGACTAGTTTCAGTTTGGGTTTTTTTTTTTGGTTAGTATTTCAAGGATCAGTTTATTTTCTTTACTGGCAAGTTAAATCAAGTGAAACTGCCGGGCCATTTGTTAAGCTTATTTTGCTTTGTCATTTCTATTAAGTCCGTAGTTCTATTAACTTGCTTTCCTGGATGCTTCCCTCTTATTTTATTTTATTTTTTGTCACTGGGTTGTATGTTATCTCTCGCCCACTTCTCTTGCTGCCTCAGTCATCACCTTCAAACATCATGTTTTAACAAAAAGTGCTGCGAGAATGACTTTAATTATTAAAACAGCTCAAAAACCTCCTTCCACGAACGGAAGCGACAGGCGGGTGGATACTTAGGAGGGGCTGAAATAACGTTCAACGAGTTCGGCGTCAGGATTAACACAATATCATTTGCTGTACAGAGGTGAAAAAAAACCCCATAGCTTCCTTCCAAGAAATACAAAAAGGCTTGCTTCGGAGGTGGGTTTTTTTCCCCAACGTGAACTTAATGCCAAAAAAAAAACCCAGAATTTGGGAGCCAACTTGAATGCCTTTGAAAATTGGAGGTGGTGGTTCTGGTGTTGAAGAGCAAGGTTTAAGGCTTTAGGGTTTCCCGCGAGCATGTGTTGTGCATCCTCACCTCTTCTTGCTCTTCGCTCTCGCTTTCATCCAAAGTATCGAAGAAAACCAGCAGCTGGGGAGAAAGAAAATCGTTGGTTCTCCCGTTACGCAGCTCCCAAAGCCATGTGGGACGGGTCTAGGGGAGGTCTTGGAAAATGGCTTTCCTGGGGCTGCAGCTGAGAAGAAACTGTGAAGATTGGTAGGAAAATGAAGAAAAACCCGTACAGCTGCTGCTAAGGAGAAAAGGCAGCGGTGCCATTGGTGCTTTGTGGAAATCTCTTCCCCGTTGATGATCTTGTTATCCATCTGCTTGGGAATGGGGATAAAAGCATCAGCCATTAGCGTCTTCAACAAAAATATAGAGGCTTGAGTGGGAGCGAGCGCTTGCTGCCGAGGCAGGATAGGATGCGGTCCTGCAGCCAACACAGCGTTCCGAAGCCTTGCGAGTTCAAACAAGAGCAAATTGGGGTGGGGATGGTCAGGGACACCAGTCCTCAAGTCCCTCAGGAGCACCTTGGGACAGGCGGAGTCAGGATGATGCTTGCATCTCACTTGGCTGCAGCAGCAACGTGATTTCTATTAATTCATTCATGGAATATCCACGTTAACACGGTGTAAGACCTTTGAAAGTGAACTGAAAGTGCTCCTTTTTTTTTTTTTTCCCCCCACTGGGGAGAGGAATATCGACAGTTCGGTTCCCGTTCGGTTTAGACCTGCGGTGTAGAAGTGAGAAGAACCGTTTCGCGTTCCTGATAAAATCGGAGTTTTGTGGCAGGTTATCCAGCCAGCGAGGCTGGGAAGCCTGACTTGCACCTAAAATGCTGGTTGTAGTCGCATCAGCTGCAAGAGGGAAGCCCTGAGAAACAGGGAGAGGAGTAATTTAATGGAGGAAATTGTGCGTTTTTCTTGAGTTCCTGGTGAGCGCGGGGATGCTCGACCCTTTGGGGGCAAAGATGAGTTTATATTGCTCTCGCCTCGAGAAGGAGTAACACGCAACGATTTAGTTCCTTTTTATGCTGCCGGAATGATGTAAAAGGCCTAACTAACCCAAATATGACTTCTTGCTCCTCTTGCCTCTAGATTTGGGGTTGCTTTACTTCTCACCAGTATTCAGGGTCCTTAAATGAGCGAGGACCGGGCTTTACGTAAAGGTATGTACAACTTGACCTCAAGCATGGGTCTGCACTGCTTTTCGGTTGATTAGTGTGTACGTGTAGTTAACTCAAGGGCTAGGAATGGGTCAGGCGTTTCCTAGAGGAGGCTGTTTGTTGTGGTTTGACTTTGAAAGCAACTTGATTAACGGAATAGTTTAATGGGGGAGAGAGAGAGAGAGAACCGCAGAGCAAAAAGACTTTCCCCCTTTTTACTTAATTATGAGCATTAGTTGAAGGAGCAATGGAAAATAGAGTTGTAAAGCTTTCCTTTCATGCGACTGTCTGATGCCCTAGAGATATTTTCCTTGCTCTTTTATCATTATAGCTAGGATCATCTTGTATTTTTAGTCTAATAGCTGCAGCTTAAGTAATTTGTATAATAGTTGGTAATAGCAGCTTATGCAAAGCAGGGAGCATATACCTTGTGAAGGAAGAATGTACTGCCCTGCCTTGTGAAGACAAAATTAAATTAATGTCTCCAAAATAACCCAAGTAGGAGAAGGGAATCCAGACGGCTAGATGGTCTGCGGCGTGACTACGGATCTACAATATTCCTATGCGTAGGGAAAGGCTTGCTCCATGGTGGAAGGGGTGCATAACTACGTTCTGGAAGAGGCTTCCTCTTCAAGCCTTCAAGGGTGAACGCTTCTGATGGCGAGAACAACTCATGGCGAAGACCCGATCGAATCCCCTAGGGCAAAAATTGTCATTAGTGCATAAACTCGTGAGTTATGGCGATGGTGGCACCTGCAATCACAGGGTAAAGGGAGCAGGATCAGCTTAGGCGTAAAAAGTCCGCTACGCGTATTCACGGTGTTCGATAGGAACAGGCCGCCCAGGGAAGCGGTTGAGTCGCCATCCCTGCAGGTATTTAAAAGACGGGTAGGGACATGGTTTAGTGGTGGAACTGGGAGTGTCGGATTTACGGCTGGACTCGATCTTAAGGGTCTTTTCCAACCTAAATTATTCGAAGTTTGGGGGAGATGTGGATCCTGACGGAGACCGGCTCACCCTGGGCTTTGAGTGACTGACGCGCGCTCCGCGTCTTGCGGAGTCGCTTCTGCGGGTCGTTGGCCTCGAGCACAGATTTATTGCTTTGGCTGAGGTGCTTGGCTAACGCATGCGGCTCTCAAGTGTCCTCCTGGCATCCAATATAGGACTGCTCCGGGGAAGTATCAAAGTAACACGGAGCAGTCCAGGGATTTTAGGCTTGTTGGTATGCGTTCATCAGGATGGCTTTCCCAAGCTTATCTCATCATGAAGTTGTCAAAAGGGGGGTGAATATCCATATCGATTCACACACACACGCTTCTTTTTTTTCTTTTTCTTGAATTAGAGAGCAACATCAGTAGATTTTCCTGGACTGCAGAAGATCTCATTGATATGTCAGTCCCACGGCTGGATTATATCCGGGCTACAAGGTCATTTCTTTGATGTTAATGAAGGAGAAAACCCGAGGAGGCGGGGAGCGCCTTCAGCAGGAATGAAAAAATAATGTATTTCTTTCTCTAAGGACACAAAAGAGAGAACGCTTCAACCTCAGTATCAGATGTTAACCTTTGAACCCGCAAACGCGGAAGAAATGCACTTTTATTCAAGCAGTTCAGGGAAAAAAAATAAAAAAATACACATAAACAGACCAACGTTCATAATGTCGGCCCTTGAAATTTAGACCGCGAAAACCCGCAGAGCTGCAGATGTTTGCGTTAATGCTGTGGCAGGGATCTTCATTTAAAGTCCGTGAACAACGCGTGCGGTTTGGAGGTAGTACGTAAAAGCCATCCAGCAAATGAGGGAGGGGGGGGGGAAAAAAAACCCGATGGTAAGCCCAGGATGGAAAGAAATCTAAGGCAGGAAAAGAGTGGCAAATACAATTTTTTACCCCATTTTGGGGGAAGCCGGCAGATATTCTCTTGCTGTTCTGTGTAATTGCAGGATAGGAATTTAATTATGAGTAACTTCGAATTGGGCATGTCTGCATACAAAGCTCAAAGTAGCATCCTAATGAAATCTAAGGTTTAAAATAAGATTTCTTTAAAGTAAGATGTACAATGTGCCTATGACATGACCCAGAAGTTGTCTTTGGTTTGAATCGTGTTCGTTACGTGTTGCGTAGGAATTAATAAGTACTTTTGCTGACGTGGCGGGTTTTGCTGGGCGATGCGATACGACCGGGAGCCTTTTTTAATCCGGAGTTAATAATGACCTGCATAGAATCAGGATGGTTAAAAAAACCCAATGAGTAGTGCATGGGGTTGGCTTTTCATTTTTAAGATGGTAAACATGAAGTTTCACTCTGAAGGCAATGAGTCTAACAGAAAATTTATGGCGCTTGCATAGGCCATAGCTTTAGGAAGAGACTCCTGATAAATGAAGTATCCACAAACCATTTTTTAATCTGTCTCTTTTGACTCCATTTGTATGCGGGAGGCATTCACCCTGATGCTGAAGGTTATTCTATTTTTAACATCCTGCTGCTGCGCTTTTTTTTTTTAATAAGGAGAGGTAAGTTCCGTAAACTACAAAATATTTTCTTCCAAATATCAATTAAAAGAAAGGCTTTAAAAAAACCCGCAACCAACCTTCCAGGAGCAATACGCATCCCAGACTTTGTCTTGACGTACATTATTTTGACAGCACTTAGCCCTTTTCTGCATACTTACACTGTCTATCATCTATTTCCAAAAAGCTGTCGCCTTTTAAGGGTTTTTACTTAGTGTTTCCACCTTATTGTTTGATAACTCATCCGAGATAAGTGCAGCGAGGAGCTCTCTTGCGGGGAGAGCGTGGCCAATAACCCCTTGCGTTTCGTTTTCTCGGCTGATGCAAGTTTTACCGTCCCTCTTGCCGAGAGGGAAGACGCTTTGCCTCGAGAGGCTGGAGTAAGGCACTCTGCTTGCTGGTTTATGGAGAACGCGTCGATGGCAAAACCCTTTTCGCGTTGTTCGCAGCTGCGGGACGTAAAGGGAGTGAAAAGTAGGGCAGGCGTAGCAAGTGCGTAGCCCGCCTCCTGCGAGTTGCTCGCTCGAAAAATGCGGCGTTGGCTTCTGAGCAGCTTTGAGACAGTAGCATGAGTGCGTGTGAGCAGAATCTGTATTTTCCTGCCTTTTTTTTTTTTAATCTGTGTCTTACAAAGACTAGATGGCCTAGTCTAGTTTGGGCAGAGAGCGTACTAACAGCCTGGATCTTAATCCTGCTTGACAACATAGCCCAAAGCAATGAAGTGGCCAAACCTCTGTAAAACTCCTGTCAATAATCAGAAAAATTATTTTTTTGGTGGTTGTTTTGCACTGTTTCTGTAAAAACTGGGCTTTCTGTAAAAGCAACGTTGAGCATCCCGAATCTCATTCCCGCTGCGCCCACCCGCTTTCACAGACTATCTTCTTATTTCAGTCGATCGCGGGGTTTGGGTGGGTTTTTTTGCTGAGCGCCACTTGGATATGGAGAAGCATCCTATAATCTGTGAAAATGCCCTGTCCTGAACTGAACCGCAGCGGGGAGGGGGTGAGAAGGGTGGGTTTTTCTGTAAATTAATCCGCTTTCTCCCATGCACAGAAAATGCCCACTCCCAGCACGCAGAGCAAAGCCCCTTTGGTTTGCGTTACAGGAAACTAAATTGCTTTTCAGTTTAGCGGGAACTGAAAATAGAGAAAAAAATCCTTTATTTTAAAAAAAAAAAGAGACATTTTAAAAAAAAAAAGAGACATTTCAAAGAGGCAGCTTCACAGTAATAACGCAGCAATTGCTTATTACTTAGGTTAATTAGATAGTTACCTCAACCAAGCGTGACTTACGTAGACGTCTTGCTTTGTTTCTGGTAGCAAGACAGCGCGCACCCATCCGAGGGCTTAAGTAAAGTTAGACTTACAACTAGGATTAGAAGTGCTATTGGGAAGGGTTTTCCATGTTGTGTTTTCGGGAGATAACCAGCTTGATTATTCTACTTAGCTTTTCATACGGAGGGGTTGAACACCTTGCTGTGGGCGACGGGTAGGATGGGAATAGTCATCAGGTTTGGCCAAGGTCTTGCATACAAGACCAAACTTGAAAAGGAATAACCAACAAAGGCAGGTGCTGCTACGGCGAGACTCGAGGGATGACATGTCCTGCTTTCAACAGCTACAGATTTTTACCTAATTCACTTTAAACTCCATAACGGGGCTTAAAGTCGTACGTTTGTACGTGGTGGGTTGACGGTCTCTCTGGCAGCGGTCAATATTGCAAGAGCTTCTCGTGGTCCTCTGCTTTCCTCCTCCTCCTCCAAAAGAAGAGGTGTATAAGTGAAGGGGACGAGGAATTTGCGCGATGTTCTTTACTTCACGTGATTTGGGCCGTTGCTGAATTTGCAAGCGGAAGGGCCTTTGAACTATTTCCTCCCCTTACTGCCTTCTGCAAAATACATTTTTAATTCCATTTCTGAACTTGTGCTGCCAATATTTAAAAGCTTCGGGCTCTTCATTAAATAGTGATACTGGCTTTTTGTTTGTTTGTTGGATTTTCTTCCAAAACACCAACAAAAAGGTTAAATTGCTTGGATAGCAGGTTCCACTATTTTGCAAGGGGAACCTATTGAACTTCTCGGAAGGTTTTCCACCTTCCTGACATTTTCACTGTCTAAACTAATTCTTACCTCCGCTATATTTTCTTTATATTCTTACTCAGCTTAATTTTGTGTACTGGAGTCCATGCCTCTTCCATGCTCCAGTGCATTACAAATTATTTTAAGAGCTTAGAGAGCCTTTCAAAGGCTTTGGGGTTGAACAGTGCATGGTAGCTGTGAATAATTATGGCTCTTCCCCACGTGATGGGAGTTTAACAAATATGGTTTTGTATCAAAGCACTTTTTTTAAAAATAAAAACAGTAGGAAATCTAATTAATTTTTCATCATGTACAGAGGCATAATTACCAGAGCGGAGATTTCCCCACGAGCCAAAAAAAAAATGAGCCGTGCCATGAATATTCATGCCGAATGGACATAGCAAGAATTTAGGGGCAGGTATCCATTTTCACCGACTTTGGGAAATGATTGGAGATGCAGCAGGTTAGCCTCCCGCGGCGCTGCTACGTGGCGTCGGGGGTGGCCGTCTCCGTAGAAGACGCTGCGACCTGTAACGTGGTTTTTTTTTTTTTTTTTTTTGAACGGAAAAAAATTGTGCAACCTGCTTGAAATGAGAAATTTCCAAGGGAGCTGCAGCTCTGGAGGCTCGTACTCGCTATAAAGCGGTTTGCCACCAATAAAGGATGGCTTGAACGACGGAGGAAAGCTCGTTGGGCTGTTAATATCCCACTCTCTTTTTGCCCTTACCTGGTTTTCATCGAAATATTTGACTTCTGGGCTTTCAGCTTAATATTTGGTCTTGTAGCATCGTAATGTAGTTTGGATTCCTGTGCCAACAATGACCAGAAATGTGATCCTGAACAAATTTAGCCTGTTTATGGCATAAAAGCCTTTGGTCTATCTGCTGCCTTGGAAATAAGCAATTTTACAGACTGAGAAGTAAAATTCTGTTCTGTATTAAATAACTGGTTTGCTTCAGTTTTATTCCCAGGAAGAACATCTACGCATGGCTGAATTAAGGCCAGGACATTCGCAAACAGCAAATACGGAGCTGAAAAAATCCATATTTTTCATCCCCCTAAACCAATTGTTTTCTGGATGTCATGGTATCAAAAGGAAATGAATTTCCAAATCAGGGGTAAAAGATGGATATGGATATTTATTTCTTATTCAAAAGCTCTTACCGTGTAAGTTTATGGTGGCTTATTGCTTAAATAGCTTAATATAGAGACTGTTCAAGGCAACAGGCGCCGTGGTGTGATAAAGTGTCTTAAGGCTACGCTTCAGGCCTGAACAGAGGAGTTTGCACGTGGTCTGTCCCGTATGCTACGCCGTATTTAAGTGCCTGCGAGATATTCGTGGTGTAAATGGAAATTGGCTGCTGGGTCTTGAGTTGGAGAGTGACGGCGAATTCGCGTCCGTTTCCAAGTTTGCGTTAAAATCTGATTGTTTGTTGATAACTTTAATGGGATTTAATTAAGCGTACTTACAGGACAAGGGAAGACCATATGGTCTTCCACTTACTATAAGCTGATTTAACTTTTCCCAAAGATAATTAAAACCAACCGAAGTATCTGCCGTATTAACAACGGCAAAAATCAGTGTCCTTCCTCCTAGCCTACTTAACACCCACCTCACGAGCTAAATTCTCCTTTGGGATTTAAGAGTAGGTAATAGCGTGTTACTACCCTTGGTCAGTCCTCCGGATTGACCTGCCTGGTCTTTCAGTCGGAACTCCTTTTTTTTTTTGAAGGTAAAAAGACTGTTCATCACTTGTATTGTGCGCAGAGTCAGTTCCCACCTGAACTACGTTGCTGGGTAAGGATTTTGCTTCGTTTTACGTGGTATTTCTTTGCATTTGAATGGCATCTCGTATAACTGTTTTTATGAAATGCTCTTTATAGCGTGCCCGCTCCTTATAAGCAGGGATTTATGCTTTGTCTAAGCCCACTTACATTTTGACTGGATCCGGTACCGACCCTCAGCGTGACCAGGAGATGCTGCTCGGTCACAGTTTCTCTTCCCCTGATTGTTAAATGACAGCTAGTTGCCTCTGCAAAAAAATAAATTGGAGTACAGCATCTCTCCCAGAAATATCTAGTCTTGCTATCAAGACACAAGTGGCAAATCCTCTACTTCCCACGGTAGTTTTCTTCAAAGCTCAGTCCTACTTATCGTTAAGAGCGTGAGCTTTGGTACTAATTCGAATCGCCGACTGCAGCTTCGAGCCATTGATTTGCAATACAGCTGCTTCCTCTGGTTTTAAAGATCCTTTAATACCTGGTATTTTTCTCCTCTTTAAGATATGATGGGCTGTAATCAAGTCGTCTCGGGGTTGTCTGTGTGATAAATGGTGCCGGTGACATTCTTCAAGTGCTTTTTTTGTAAGCCTGGTGCGTAGATGTGGCTTTATTCTGCCTCTTCGACCCCTTTCTCCAAAAGCAGGAGGCTCTATTTTGGCGTTGGCTTTGCTTACGTAGAGGTGTGTTGCAGAAGAAAACCTAAAAAAAAAAAAGTCCTGGAGCTCTGATACAGCTCTAAAGCTACGTAAAAAAAAAAAAAAAAAAAAGGGTCAACAGGTTTATCCCAAGAGAAATGGGGTGACCCATGCCTTCTGCGAGCTGTGGGTTTTCAGCCCTAAAAGCACTGATCTTCTCAGGACCAGATGTTATGGGGGAGTGGAGGAAGCATCGCTAGAGCTGGCAGGTTCTTGTCGAACTTCAGGCTTAGCACAGCTGCAGAAGCATCCTCTGCTGAGCAGCAAATACAGATGTTCGCTGCCAAAGCCAGATGACCCCCTTATTCCCGCAGGGACGCGTGGTCACGTCACTTCGTGATCTCCCTTGGCGTTTGGTCCTCACCAACCGAAACGTATGGGGAGTGGGATAACCGAGAGCATCTTTTAGACGTGCCAGGAGCTTGGAGAGTTATCTTAATCTGCGGTGGCAGGGTAAGGATGGCTCGGCAGCTGCTCTTCAAGTGGCAGAGCTCTGCTGAAGCCCATCAAAGCAAGAGAAACTCTCCCGTTTGCCGCCTTCTGCGGCTTCAGTTGTCACCTTGGGTTATAAAGGGGGGGGAGTGTGACTTTTCCAGCTCCCTAGACCCCACTGGGAAGCCAGGACTCAGCTTTTGAAGATGTGCTTGTCTTTTTCTTTTTTTTTTTTAATTCTTTTTTGTCCTGGAGGAAATTCTGCCTGCTCGTTGTGACAGCTGTCAATCATTAAGATCCGATTCTACTGTTGCTGTCTCTTTGGATCCATCCCCGCGTTGCTGTAACACAAGTTCTTCCTTGTGTAATATCTTGTGGCATTTTTCAGCTGTTGCCCCGTATTTTCAGCTGTTGCCCCGTATTTTCAGCTGTTGCCCCGTATTTTCAGCTGTTGCCCCGTATTTTCAGCTGTTGCCCCGTATTTTCAGCTGTTTTCAACGAGTTATGACTACAGTCGTAGCTTCCTCTGAAGAAACATGGGAGAAAAGCCTCTGAATAAAGGATTTTAAATGCTTAAGCACGAAATAGGAACACAGCGTCCAGAATTATTGATCAATATGCCAGCGCGGAGACCGAAAAACTAAAGGTGTGGGGCAACGGGGGGTTGTTTGCTTTTGTCGCGGCAGCAAGGCGAGAGGCAGCGTGAGAGCTCGAGCACATTTGTGGATGGACGTGGAGGGGAGGCGTTACGGTTGCGCTGTCTGAACGGAGATTTCGGGTTTTTTGGCTCTGCGTGTGTCCGTCAATAAATGTCTGAGAACATGAGAGAATTTAGAAGACGGTGTGTCTGGCTTCTTATTATCCTCCTTGGGCTTGTTGTGGCATCAGTTTTTACCGATAGCGCGTCTGTAGCTCACCAAAGGATCAAGTTATCTTAAGGAAATACTTGCATGAGCTTAGAGGGGGGCGACTTTTAAGTATTTATGTGAGGCTTCGATTTCGCACACGGGGAAGAGCAGTCGGAAGGTTTCCTCTGCGTCTCGTCGTGACATTACGGCGCATGCCCTCGAGCACTTGCGAGCAGGATTCAAATAATGTGCAGTGATTTTTTTTTTTTTTTTTAATTATTTTTTCCCCCTTCAGCTCCAGGAAGAGAGAAAAAAGCAGGGGAAAAAGTGAGTACGACTCTGTTGCAAGTCTGTAAGCTTTTCTGGAGATGTGCTGGCACAGTGCAAAGGAGCCTTGCTGGCCTTTTGTCTTGTTTATTATTTAATCTTTTGGTCTGACGGTGGGAAGAATGTCATAGCCGCGGTGCTGTCGCCGTGCTCTGAGATGAGAGCCCCTCTCTGCCCTCTCCAGCAGGATTTAAGTTTTCAAATGCTCCTTGAAATCCGAACCAGCCTCTTCTTTTATCATCTTTCCCCCAGCCGGAGGGAGATGGGTTTATTAAACAGAAGGAACAAATTGTATTTCGTTGTCAAGTCACCTGCCATTTGCAAAGAAAAGCAAAAGGAAGGAATCCAGGGCTGCTGGAGTGTAGATCTTTGTTAATTGAAATGTCTCGGGGATATCCTTCACGTTCTTTATCCCTTCCCAGCCTCCCCACCTTCCCGTCCCCGGCGCTGAATGCATATCCTGCCCATTTAGTATGCTTTTTTTTTTTTTTGAAAGAGGTATATAAAGGTGCAAAAGGCTCTAAAATCTCTCTCTAAAACACCCAGATGGAAGGAAAATGTAAAGAAACAGATGGCGCTTTTATAACATAGCATTTGATGGAGCTATAGAGTTTGCACTAAAACATTGCTACAGTACAGAGAGGCTTTCTGGAGAGCCACCCATCATATACTTTAGTAACGAGACGTTTGTTTTGAGGAGTTATTTTATGTAAAAAAAAAAAAAAACCACACAAAAAAAAGATTCCTTTTTTGTCAAGAGAAGGACGTGGCAGTAGACCTATGCGAGACGCGCTCGCTGCGCGAAGTGGCCGTGGCCCCGGAGCTGCCTCTTCTGAAACGCTCGCTGGCTCCTGCTGTCGTTGCTTGGAGGCCCCTTGCATGATTCATCTGCTCCCTGCCAGACTGCAACAAGCTTCGGGGACGATTTTCCTTGGCGATGAAAGAATTTTTTTTTTCCCCCTCTCCTCGGAGGAGGAGCCGGGGAGGAAAGCTGCCTGGGGTGATTTGTTGCAGGGCAGTGGGCTCAGCTGCTGAACAAATGTAGATGAGGTGACCAGAAGGAAGGAGAAAAGTAAGAAAAGGAAAAAATGAGCAGTGTTCGTAACTCCCTGGATATATTTCAGGGCAGCAGCATCGTGATGATCCCCCACATTGACCTGTTAGGGGTCACAGGACCTCGCTCAGTGGTTTTGTATTGAGCCAGCGACTTCTGCTTGCTGTAGCCTGTATGTCAGCAACAGCCTTATTTTATTTTTTTTTTTCTTTTTTTGGTAGCAGCTACGGACTTAGTCACGCTTTTAATTAAAAAAAACTTCAGGAGAAGGCTAGAAATCTGAAACATGAATGACGGCACAGACAAGTCGTTACCGCTGCTCCTACTAACCAGCAATATGTCTTTCACAAATGTCTCCTGGTGCGTCTTGCTCCCTTTCCCCCCTCCTTCACCCTTCATTTTATTTACTGGTTCTCAGCTTTTGGTTGTTCCAACCAAAATATTTTAGGTATAAACTGGAGAGGATGTCTAATCATAGAATGGCTTGGGTTAGAAGGCATCTCAACCCAGGGATGGGTTTTGGTCTTCCTACTTCTTGGCCAAAGCCACCCAGTCTGTGGCAAAGCTGAAAGGAGGTAGATCACCAACTCTTCTCCTTGAGGGTCACCAGTACCAGTTGCTGGGACGTGAGGGTGTAACTGGTGTAACTGGCTTGTGGCTCTGCTTGATGCCTGTTGTGTTGCGGAGCTGCTTTACAAGCTGAGATTTCCACCAGCTTGGCCAACGGCCATCGCCAGGGTCGCGCTCGAGGCAAACACAACCGTTCATCTCGCGTCGCCCTTACGTGAGATCGTGGGATTCATAAAAAAGATGGTTTCCGCTAGTTTTGGCTTGGGGTCCTGAGCTCAAAAAAGTGAGAAAAGCTCAGAAAAATGTGTGGGGCTTGATTTTTGTGATTTTTAAGTGCAAAGCCAGAATTGCTTGCTTATCTTAAATGAGCAAGAGGAGAACTAAGCTGTCAGGTCCTGCCTTTTTAAAGCTGTTGATATCTTTGATAAACGTGAGACCAAATGATTGGACGAGGGGATTTTTATGCAGGGCTGGGCTAGCACAGCGAGCCCAACAGCTTGTATCTGTCTGCTTTCAGTAAGAAACAAGTTTTTTTTTCTTCCCTCCTATACCAAATCCTGAACTTCTTTCCAAACCATGTTCTGCTCCGTTGGTTTGTTCCTGCTGTCCCTTTCCACCTGACTGGCTTCTGCCTGAGGCAAGGAAAGTCTGCTTTCATCCGAAGCTTCAAGAGAAAAATCGCGTTATCTTTGGAAAAAAAAAAAAACGTTGGTCGCGTCACGGTTACCTGTGGAATTTTCACGCTCTCTGCCTTCAGCTGCCTCCCCGTGATGGGACGTAGCCATGGTGCTTCACCTTCCCTTCTCTGCCGTTTACACCCGTGGGATGAAGGCTTAAAAGGCAGCTGCCCAAAGGTAGGTATTTGTCTATACGATATCTGTCCTAAATAGGTGCTGAAAATCAAGTCCCAGGGTGCTGTTCCTCGGGACGTGAAGTGTATGGGGGTGACCGAGAGAGCACGGATCTTAAGTAGTTCAACAGAGGTTGAAATGATCTTCCCGTGGCTACGTGAACAGATAACTAACCCCATGATTTCGTAGCCTACCAACAGAAATTTTATCACTGGGGGATCCAGGCTTCTTCCTTTTTGCTTTTCAGGGCTCTTACTCATCCAGCAGCTCACCTAAAATCTGTCCTGAACCATGATCTCCAACGCAGTCCCCAATTCGGAGTCCACCTGACCCATATCTTAGCGAGACGCTTGTGTTGTTGATCAAAGGGGGGGAAGAAAAAGGGGTGTCCCTCCTTGGGTGATGGATTGGGGAGAGCATTGGGTCATGATGGGTTTGCTCATCAGAGTATGCTCTCCTTGATGTTGGGAGCTCCTAAAGAGAAGGTTCCTGGAAGGGTCGCGAGGGATCTGCTACGGCATTAGGTGCACTCGGAAAATGATGCAACGGAGGAGGGGAGCTGGAGAGTTTTGCTGGGGAGTGGCGACAGTGCAGAATGAGGAAAAGGCAGCGGAGGGTGCAGGACAGGTCTAAGATGAGCTGGTGGCGTGAAGCGGTGGTGTGACATTAGCGCGGCTAGAACAGCGGAGCTGTTTCTAGCAAGCCTGGCTTGTAATGAAGGCACGAAGCAACCGGGCGGGTGGGGAGTAGACACTTTTGGTGGCTTTTGGGAAAGCAAGATGATGTGCAAGGTGTTGAGGCCTCTTATTAGTGACAGTGGGTGGGAATGCAATGAATATAACCTGTCTCTTGCCTTCCAGCACAGGAGCCATCAGCAGACCCTGCCCTCAGTCCTGTTGATTTGTGCTTGCAAAGAGGCTGGGCAGTCTCCAGCCTCGGAGATATTCGAAATCTGTCTGGACATGGTCTGTGGGTGGCCCTGCTTGAGCAGGGTGGTTGGACCAGATGACCTCCAGAGGTCCCTTCCAACCTCAACCGGTCTGTGATTCGGTGAACTTCACCAGAGGATGAAGAACAGTGGTTTGTGAGCCCCAAGGCTGTCGCAAAGTGGAAAAAAAAAAACCTCTGTCCACCCCCTGCGTGACGATCCTCATCGTTCCTGGTCTGCTCTAGTCTTCATCTTGGGCTGCTGTGCTTTGGGATGCAGCCATCTGTTTGTTCCCTGTATACGCGTGTTGGTGTTTGTCAAGACACGAGGCATGCTTGGTGATGAGGGGAAATAAGTTTTGCCTAATTACTGGCTCTTAAAAGACCTGAGGATAACATCCTTCTACGTGCACTTAAACTTGACCGCTCTCACTTTGGACCTCGGTGCTTATCATCTGCAGAATTTTAGAATCATAGAATCGTTGAGGTTGGAAAAGACCCTTAAGATCATCGAGTCCAACCGTTAACCTATCACTGCCAAGTCCATCCCTATACCATGTCCTTTTGCATTCTTGCGATGAACTGGGAGATGCACTGAGACCGAGCGGTCGCTTTTTCATCCAGCCTGAGCGGAGCAGCCTGTGCCAAGCCTGCCCCACACCGGCGAGCGAGGCCAGGCTATTAAACGTCTCTTGGAGCTGGCTGTCAGGCTGGAGCGTGCCTCCTGGCACGCTGGCACAGCCCTCTCGCTCACGGGTGAGTAGGCAAATTCCTGCGATGCCGCTCTTTGTTCATTCAGGAAAGGGTCCTCCTAGGCGAGGCGGCAGATGGCGATACCTCCATGCCAGGCAGTGATATTTGCAGCTCGGTGGTGACTTCACAACACGGAGCAGTTTGCCCAGAAGTACAAGTTTGGCTTAAGTTCTTTTTTTTTTTTTAATTATTTTTTTGCTGGATCCCGCTCTAAAATTAACACAGCGCCTTCACGGCATAAGATAAAGCTAGGCTCTTCGCTAGGGTAAATCAGATTCTCCACATTACATTGGCTTAACTCGACCTAGGAATGGGAAGGCTTAAAGACAACCCAAACGGGCATTACGATTTCGGTGACACCTTTGAAATGAGCTCAGTCCAGCCCAGGCTATCGCCTCAAAGGAGAGGGGAAGAATTGAACGTGGGTCTGAAGCTGGATTCTGTCCTTCCTCTAAAGCTCCTGTTTTCAGGTGAAATATCTCTTTTCTTTTTTTTTTTTTTTCTTGCTCTTTTGGGATGTCTTCCATGGATACAGACCCCCTGCCACAAAACAGATTGAGGCAAACTGAGGATTCCTCCCCGTCCCAAACCCTACCTTGACCCTCCAGAGCGGGAGAAAGCAGCAATGAGCCGTTTCATGGAGGACTTCTTGACGCTCTGCACCCACTTCTGCTTCTTTCTGGCATTTTTTTTTGTCCAAATTCAGACCGGTTGACCCCTTTCATTTCTCCCTAAAATATCTGTGCACTTGCTGGGACTTCAGCTCAGGCTTGTCCCCCGCTGCAGAGATGCTTTTGCAGCTCAGCTCTGCCAATATCATAGAGAAAAAAATTTGGCCAAGCCTCTCCTGTGGTGCTTTGAGCTTCTGCCTTTGCCTGCTAGAAGAGGTGCTGTGCTGGCCTCCTTTAGGAGTCGTCTGTTGATTTATATGATGATGCTTTCTCAGTTATGCATCTGTTGATGAAGCCAAGGTTTTGGACACGGATGCTTTCAAAGGAGCTTAGGTTGCCTCCTTAGCACGTCCAACGCGATACCCACCTTGCACCCGGTCTGTGGTTCATGAAATTTTATTGCATACGTGCAATTCCAGCTATGCCCGCGGTCTGTTCCTGCAATTTGGGCTCCGAGTGGTACTCGTACGCCTCTGTCTTAGGCCTATGCCACGCCTCCAGGTGTTGCAACTCCTGATGACCGACGTAAGGAGTTGGTTGGATTGGGAATCTCGTGGAAAACTGCTGTGCTGGAGAAAGCAGAGCTGGCAGCAGGATACGGAGGGGTCTGACTGTAAGCGCCCTTGCCCGGCAGCGCGGTCGCTTCTTTCTCTCTATGCTTAGTGCCAAAAAAAAAAGTTGATATTTTAATCTCGTGGTTGTGCTGTTCGCCGTTCCCCAGCCTCTTTATGGCCAATCTCCTCGTTCCCAAAGTGAAGGTTGAGGTTTTCAGCATCCTGTAGTCTAGAGAATAAAACAGCCGTGGTGTTCATATTTCTCACCCCGTCTTGCTCAGAAGTTGTTTGGCAAACACCTGGCTGCAAGCACATTTTGAGAGTTGTATTTCTCTTGGATTGGTGGTTCGCTGGCAGCATCTTTTTTGTTTTTGTTTTGATTTTTGGGTTTGTTTTTTTTTTTATTTCACAGGCTGAGCTGAGTAGGTTTTTTTCCTGCTGACTGCCTGCTGAGAGTTTACGGCATTCAACAAGATCTTTTTTGGACAACTGACTTAGTTCCCCTTGGTTTATTTGCATTGTGGTTATCTACGTGGGGGTTACCTTTCATTACAAAGCTCTGCACCGCTGAGGTCAAAACCTGGGATGGTTTCTTGGAGATTTCCAAATGTTTCTGGGGATCTTCATCACTCTACCTTGCTTCTGTTTGCCCTTTCTCTCTTAACCTGGCGGTAAAAAAACTTGAAGAATAACTTTCAGACTTTTTGAACCTGCTTTGCCAAGGTGGTTTTTTACTTTTTCTTCCTTTTTTCCAGCTGGTTGCATCTTCCGGTCTGATAAACATGGCTCTAAATTAGATCTCTTGAGTGTGTAGTTTTCAGGTGCTCTTTAACCTTTCTCTGCCTGAAAGTGCAGACGATGCTTTTTTTTTTTTTTGCCGCGGGCACGGGGTTCTTGCGGGGACAAAGGCAGGAAAGGGAAAAGGCGCTTGGAGACAGTATAAATGGGGGAAAAAGTAGGAGAAAGCAGCAGGTTTGCTGCAAGGGCCCTGGGAAATAGGGAATCTGCGTGGAAGGATCGTCTTTGGCCTGGACAGAGCCTGCATTGGAGTTCAAATGGCTGCTGGAAGAGCTGCGATAAAGTATGATTGCACTCTGCAGAGTTTCCCTATGCAGGGATATAAGAAAGCTTACTCATTCGGCGATCCCAGTGCATCCTTAACCAGAAGGAAGAAGCTAATTTAAAATTCAAGGCTCCTGGGTGGTGTTTAGTTGGTTATTGCGGGCTTGAAACCCTGTAGTCTTGCTGTGGCCGTCGTTGGTGTTGGCAATAGGAATAAATCAGACCGTTAGTTGACTCGCGTGGGTCAAGGGCTTTGTCATGGCCAATAGGAAACATAAAGACCGAAGGCAGCGTTCACCCATACTGATGTTATTGGAGACTTTATCGCATTATTTGTATCGCTTGGGGCACCAGACCGTAGTTTATCTCCGCTGGAAACTTGGCTTTCTCGTGAGCTGCGCTGAGCAGCATCAGCCTCCGCCTTGCTCTGTAACGAGCAGCATCAGGCTTTAATGTTTTGGATGCGTAAAACAGGAATGCTAACAAACCCCTACGTCTCCGCGATCCCAAGCGATGCAGCTGGGGAGGGAGCTCCGAGTGATGCTGACCTACTTTCCCCTCCATTTGCAGATCTTAAACGGAGCCACATCTGCCGCAGCAGAAGCGCTCGTGGGTGAGGTGACTGATTTGGTGTTCGATATGTAAAAAAGGCTGGGAATAAAGGGAGTTATTTCATTCCACCAGCGTTTTTGCTGCCTGATGCTGACTGTGGGGTTTTTTCCCCCCCCCCCTCCAGCCTACCTTTAGGCCACTTTCTCTTAATCTTTCATTTTCCAACCATTTTTAGTTACAAGAGCAAATGCAGTCAGAGCAGCGAGCGGCAAGCAGCACCCTCCCCAGCCCATTAAATGCGCAAAAAGCAAAGCGCGTGCTTCAGCGCAAGACCAAGAAGCCCGAAGCGAGCCGCTCAAGGGAGGCAGCGGCAGTACCAGCCTAGCACGGCTTTGCACTGTGACCTGGGGCGAGCTGAACCTCCGCAGTACCTGTTACCGGTCCCGGGGACAGGAGGGCACTGGCAGCGCTGCAAGTGCCGTAGGTCAGACCTTGCATCAGTTTAGGAAGAGTGTGGCCCTCAGATTTCCAGGATGACTTGCCCAGCTGAAAGGCAAGTTGGATCCTGAGGGCTGCTGAAATTCAGGAGGAGCGGTTGCACGGCTGGCAAGTAGGTGGAGACCTTTTGAACTGGTTTGGCAGGGATCTGTAGGGTCATGGAAGGCAAGAAAGTTGCTTGGAGGCTGCCATTAGGCTGCTTTGACCATAAAACAAGCGTCAGGTGTGTCTTTAGGGAGATCTGCAAGGGACGGCTGTCCTTTGCCTTTCCGTCTCCTCGCCGGTGTGATGCGTCTTCGTTTGGCAGCCGATTCCGGTAGCCTGGTGCGATGCCTTGATGTGCTGCTGCTCTTGCTGGATTCCCTGCTTCAGGGTGGGGAGGTGAAAAAGTTGGGGTTGGTACCTGTTGCTCGTTCTTCATCTTCTCGTTTGCCAGCTGTCCCTGTTACCTTCCTCTCAAGCCTATTCTTTCGCTATGAATTACTTGAGTAAATGAAATAAGTAGTGTTTAGTATAAACAGCGCGAGCATGGACCTGGAATACCAATGAAGGTGGAGGTTTGCCTCTTTGTGCTTTTTGGTGGCCACACACTCTCCTGGTTCTCTCCTCAAGAGGAACACTGGCCCCGGCTCCTCGTGTGACATGCATTTCGGGATTTGGCTGGTGAGAAGTCTTCTGCTGCTGGATGGTGACCTTCTCCATCCGTTCATGCCCTATAGGCGTTAGTAGGTACCTCTCCAACGAAAACCTGCTTACCCTCATGCCTGCTGTGGTGTGGCTGTGTCGGACAGGAGGTGTCGGAGCTGTCTCTTGGCGAGGAGGATAAACTGCCTTGGTCTGGGTAGTCTTCTGCTGGTGTGAACAGGAGGGGTTGCATTTGGGGTAGCTTTAGCTCTCGTTGCATCCAGCACGGTAGATAGTGGTCAGGTCTAACCGTTCTTCAGTTTTCCCATGTCGCTTGTAATAATTCCGGCATCAAGAGAGTAAATAACCTTCTTTACCTTGCCTTATCTCTGAATTTTAATTTTCTTGGTGACGCAGCTTCTGACCTTAAGGTCTGATGCTACTAATTGAGTGTCCGCAACACTGCAGCTCTTTAGGTAGGCTCTCGCTCTTGCCAAAGCACCTGGGTTAAAGACGTTGCCGAGTTTCTCTAATCTGCTTGCTTCCTCTACCAAGGAAAATCTTGTTGCCGACAAGGAGACAATGCTAATTTCCAAGTCTTGGTGTTGGGTTTTTTTTTTTATTTAAAAGAGAAAAAAGTAAAATGAATCACTCTGTATGCGAAACTACCGAATCATTTTGAGGAGAATTTGTACCGACTATGACAGGAGGCCTATTCAGTTGAAGCAAACTGCAGATGCAGTCCCATTCATGCACTTTAAATGAATATTGTCATTTATCTTCATTAAGGGTGGAGCTGACTGTCACCGTCTGGATACTGTAGGACACTCACCCATTCCCAGTGAGACTGGGAGTTGCCTTGGCACTCGCGACATGCGGTACCTTTGCCTGACTCTCTTTACCGCCTGCCCTCACCTTTAAGGGTGAACGTCGGCTAATACGATGCGGTGCGAGGCTTTGTGCTCGGAGATCCAACGGGAAGAAACGCTTGTGTGGTCGTGGCTTTAAAAACTTCAAGAATTGGAGCTGCCCCAAACTCTTCTCTTGCTATGGGGTGAGGGTTGCTGTTGTGTCTTGTTCCAGTTGAACCAGGTCCTCCAGTGAAGGACGCTGGATGCCTTCTCAACTTATCTTTGAACTTAGAAAAATTAAGAGCAGCTTCCTCAAGAGGTTTTGGGGTTTGTTTTTTGGATGCCTATAGGAGATCTTCTTGCGAAGGTGGAGCTAACAACCTGCTGCAACGCAGGTGGGACAAAATGAACCCCGAGGCGGGTTTGAGGTTGAAATAAATGGACAGAGCGGGTACTGGGGTTCGGGGAGGAGCGCTGGAAGGGTGTGTTGGGTGCGTGGGTGGGGTGTGTTGGGTGCGTGGGTGGGTTGTGGCTCTGCCCGGACTGGAAGATCTGGGAGACCCACCCCATTGGGAAACAAGCAGGACACGTCACGCTGGCCAAAACCCCTTGGGGAATAGGATGGGTTTTGCCCGAGTTCGAGGCGAATGTAGGTCACTGTTCAAAACGACGTGCGGTGACCTCGATGAACGTGTCGATTCGCACGTGAGTCACGCTGCCTGTTGGCAGCTGTGGGTGCCGTCTGGTAACGACAGCACCTACGTGCGTGACACTGAGTTTTTTTGGATATTCAGTTGCCATGGATCTGGAGTTGCTTATTATAGCTGCTACCAATAGAGCAGGTAATGGGCTTTTCACTGTTAACAACTCTGTGTTTGCTTATTGCTGAGGGCTGGAGGCAACAGGCTACCAGCAGAAAGGAGAGTGAGAATTATCAAAGCATGACCCATGGCTCGCTCACTCTTTTTTTTTTCCACCGAGTGCTTGTTGGGTATGTGCGCTGAATAGCGCTAATACCTTTTGCATGCAAGGCTTCCTCCTAAAAGCAGGCGCTCAAATCCTTGCCCTTTACCACCTTCCCTCTCTTGGCCGTTCAAACTGCCCACCTACCTGCAGCACCCCAGAATTTGCATGCAAAACCACAATAATTAAACCCAAACTGATCTCGCCACCCTTTGGGAGCTCGTCCTCTTGCCTGGCACGCTGCTTTCCCCGCTCTAATGCGTTTATTCAAGAGAGGTGAGGACTAGATCAAGATAAATAACAAATACGCTAAATAACTGAGCCTGCCTGCCAGTGAGGTTTCCTAAAGACAGCAAGGAGGCGTAAACCAGTCGATGCTTCTGGTCTCCAGTGGGAAACGTAAGAATCGAGTGGAAATAAAAGCACCTCTGTTTCTCCCTCCTGGTGGGACCATCCCACTTCTGCCGTGCTTTAAGTGGACTTTCTTTCCTTCCCAGAAAGCTGGGAGGATATCTTTTCCCAGGCAGAGTTTTTTTTTTTTTGTCTGTTGGTAACTAAACTGCGTGAGATTTACGGAGTTGGCTGCGGGAGGGGAAAGCTGTGCTTAGAACAATTTCTTCTGCTTTTAGTGCTAATGTATTTGTTTTAAATCTGGTTTTAAATCTCCTCTGGAGAATTCCAGCAAGTTCTGGGCGTATTTATGCAGAACTCTGATCACACTTGAAATGGTTATCGTACTAACTCCCGACAAATTAATTAAATGCATCTCTAAATTTCTGGTAGAGTTCTAACAGCCTTTTTATTGTTCTTTCTAAGATTCAGATTAAAATCATGTTTAATGTAGAGAATCTATTGTAAACAATAATAAACTCCCACAGGGTTAGAGCAAAAAAAAAAAAAAGGATTAAATCACCTTCTCTCTGTTTCTCAGGAGCAGCTTCAGACCTGGCAGGCTTGTGAAAAAGCTGCTGTGGTGAATTCAATTTGGGATTAGGGTCAAATGTCCTGCAGATGTTCCTCCAGCTGGGGAGGAACAACCCCACGCACCAGGGCGTGCTGGGGGGGCAACCAGTTGGAAAGCAGCTTTGCAGGAAAAGTCCTGGTGGGCACCAAGTTGACCATGAGCCACCAACGTGCCCTTGCTGCAAAAGAGGACAACGGTGTCCTGGGCCGTATTAGGAGGAGCGTTGCCAGCAGGTTGAGGTGGTCCTTCCCCTCTACCCAACACCGGTAAGGCCAGTGCTGAGGCGGTGGAGTCTCCATCCTTGGAGACGTTCCAAAATGTTTGGACATGGTCCTGGGCAACCGGCTCTCGGTGGCCCTACTTGAGCAGGGGGGTTGGACCAGGTGGCCTCCAGAGGTCCCATCCGACCTTGACCGTTGTGTGCCAGCTTTGAGGCAAGCTGCTGGATACCGTTCAAAGGCTGGGATGCGAAAGGCCATGGTGGTTATGTACTGGGGTACATCTTCGAGCCCCAAGGTTGCCTCGTTTCTACTGATACTTCTGGAGTTTGGCGCTTTCGCACGCGGAATAGTACCCATCCCCTTTCAGCTTCAACACAGGCTTTTAATCAATACTGGGGAAAAAAAAAAAAGCCCTGAGAAATATGTACTGCTGGCTTTTAATTCTAAATAAATGTTGTCCTCAGGAGCACGTTTAAAGAAGGAATGATTGTTACAAGGCACAGCAGAGATGCTGAGGTAATTTTCTGGTCTTCGGTGCCTGTTTGTCACATCCTTTTGCTGCGCAGATTTAAAAAAAGAAAAAAAAAAACCTAGCATTTTTAACTAGCGTATAAAATGCGAGGCGTTATTAATAGCAGGTTAGGTGGAAGCTGTCGGCAGCCTGTTCTGGGTGACAATCTTTGCAGGCCTCTCCTTGAAGGTCTCCTTGAAGGTCTGTCCACCTCCCCAACCCTCCTTTAGCTATCGGAGGGCTCCGAGGGGGGGCAAGTCACTTTTTTGGGAGGGTACCACAGCGCGCTGATGTTTCGAAGGAGGCTTTTCGGTGGTTTAAACGCCGCGTGTCGGAGTCTGCTGCAGTTGGCAGTTCAAAGACCCAGCCTCTCCAAAATAATTCAGCTAAGCTGTTGAACACACTGGGGATTTGGGAGTCCTGGGTTTGCTTTCTGCTCCCAAGCCGTAAAATAAGGTTAACAATGCATCTGTCAGCCTTGCAGGGTAATTTCATGGGGGTTTTTTTGTCCAAACAGTATGTTTTGCATAACCTAATCGGGTGGTATTCATTTTTTCTAGGCATCGCGCTGTGCCACTTTGGGTTCTCCTGAGGAAACATCGCGATGGGCTTAGCAAAACTCTGCCGAGAGCCCGGGGACTTTTCCAAGCGCAAGGTGATAGCAAGAGAGTAAAATCCTTATCATCAAAGGAAATAGCATCTAGATAAGAGCTCAGCATTGCGCATCTCCAAATCGTTTCTTTACGTGGTGCTTTGCCTGGTGTTTATAGGATAATATCCACCACCCAGTTGTCCCCGTCTGCTGTTTACAGGAGGGTCCGTGCAAGCGTGACGCCGTCTCCCAGCAGAGCTCGTGGGCGCAGGTTTCTCTTCCGCAGGTTGCAAGCGTGCGGTAGAAAGGCATTTTGTATAAACACAGTCATATAAAATTATACCAGTTTGCACGAGGGTATTTCATGTTACGCATCTTCGGCGACGGTGGTGGGTGCTGAGAGCGTTGTGCAATGGAAAGGGGATGTGGGTAGTGCTCGATTTTTTTTTTTTTTTTTTTTTTTTATTTTTTCCCTTGGGAAAAGAAGCCTCTTCTTGCTATCTTGCTGCTCCAGCCGCTGAAAATAAATCAGTTTGTTGGCCTGTGGCACCAATAAGTATGTGTCAATCAAGTAATGAAAAGATCCATTCTCACTTAATTTGCTTCGAAGCTGCAAGACTGCCTCTTGTACCTGCTGCAGCATCTCACATTGGCCCTCATCGATTTTTTTTTTCTTTCTTTTTTTTTTTTTTCCCCCTCAGCAGTGTTACCTTTCATCCTGAAATCAGCCAGGAATAGGTAAGCTGCAGCTGGAAGTGGAATCAATCCATCTTTTTGTGGGCATTTCAAGGCACACGGGAAAGCGGCTGGAGGAAAAAAAAAAAAAAAATCCCCTTCTCATTCACTGTCTGGTCCCGTGTTTCCTCAAAATGCTTGAAGACCTTGGATGAAGTCACGCTAAGAAGGGTTGGAGTCTCTAGCACATACCTTCTCTTCTTTAAGGGGTTCTCTTTATTTTTTGTTGACTTTTAAGGCAACAACACAATGTCTGTTAGAACAAGGATCTGCAGCCTAACCTGTTGAAAGAAAACCGGCGTTACTCTTGGGTGCAACTCCTTGTTGATCAAGTCTCAGATATCATCCCAAGTGTCAGCTCACGTTTAATCGCCTTGCAGGTGACTGCTTGTTGCAATGGTATTTCAGGCTGTCCTATAAATGTTGCGTGTTTATGATCTGCTTCTTTATTAAACCCTGACCTTGTCGTCCAGACCCAGGGACTTTTCTCCGTCCAAGGAGGGAGCTGTAATGCTTTGCAAGGAGTTGAATGTATTTGCAGCTCCCTTGCCTAATACAGGTCAATATTATCCTCAACGGCAGCTCCAGTGTTTGTGGCTGGTAGATCTCTGTAGCTTGAGGCTTGCTCCAGCACAAGCTTGATCTCCACTTCAGGCTTTGCTGCCTGCGTGGCAGCATGAGGAGGGTGCAGAAGCTTTTCTTCTGAAATACCTTAGAGGAGCTCTAGGTCTAAGCTGTGTTTTGGATGGCATGCCCCGAAGAGGATGCGCACGCATAGCTTCTCTTCTTCCTTCAAGGAAGGCACAGACCGTTAAATTTTAAGCCTTTTTCCATGCTTTAGGTAGAGCGGTGATTGAATTCCGGGTGTAAAAGGCAACAGCCCTTTGGAAAGGCAACGCTGCCAGGCTGGGCAGGGTGCTGCGAGCAGACAAAGAAATCTCATGCTCAGTTGATCACCTCTGGGATGCAAGACAAAAGCATCTCTGCAAAGCAAAAAAAAAAAAAACAAACCCCAGATACAGATTTGGTTGGGTTTCTTTCTCCCATCCTCTATGGGAGAAACTCAGATGAGTTTGGCTGAGGTCGGGAGGGCGCAGAGCCGTTCCCTGCTCTCATGTGGGTTTGGGATGGATTCTGCTCCCTGGATTTGAATCTGTGAGCATCCGTGCTATGGAGCACTGGTTTTTTTTTTCTGTTCTTTGGCTTTGTCAAGCAGTTTCTTCCAAACTGACAAGCAGGATAAAGGATTCTGGAAGGCAGAATAAACCCGAAGCCTTAGGGGGGCGAAGCTCTGCAGAGTGCAGAAGCATCACCTCGGTGACCTGGTGGCCGGCTCTCCCCTTGAGCTCCGATGCTTTGAGACACGAGGGGTGGTTATCAGCTCCGCTGCAGAGCCTTTGCTCCGCCTTCCCACTGCAGCGCTGCCTCCGCCGGATCGCAGGCAGTGTCGAGGCTCCTCTCCGCCGGGACAGCTGGAGGTGGAGGCTGGCTTCACGTTTGCTCTTGGCACGCAAGCTTCTCTCGGCAAACGCTCGGCTCCCGTGCTCTCAGGGGTACGCGCTGCTAACCTCAAACTCATTCGAATGCGCCTGACGCCTTCCCATCCCAGCGCCTTTCTGTTTGATCTCGAAGCAATTAATTTCGTCCTTCAGCATCTCATCCTCCCAACTGAACGTCTTCCAAGTGGGCTAATTATATGCCCTCTCGTTACGGTTCTGGTGGTATCCTGGGGAGCACTAGCTTCTGTCCCCATTGCCACCGTGGCCCACAACTAGGCTCTTTCAAACCACTCGCCTGTTGCCCCCTGTTCCCGCCAGCCAGAAGGGTTGTGAACGCGTGGCCACTAATGCCACGCTAATACCAGGCCTTCAGGACGGTGGTTGCAAAACCACAGGACCTGCAAGGTGCCCCCCAAGGAGGCGAGGACCCACCGATTTTGGGCAGCAAACTCCTGGCTGCCATAAATTTCAAGCCGCAGCCACGTTGCTGTGGTCATGAGTTGGACAGGCGTAGTAGTGATGCCTTTGCCGTGCCAAGAGCTGCTTCTACAACAACAGACCCATCGCTTGGTCCTTCTGGTCCTCTGTTTTTTAAGAGTGAATAGGGAAAGTCTGAGAAAGCAGAGGTGTCTTGGGTTTCTGTCCTTTCCTAGCGCAGGAGGGAGGGTCCTTCTAGGTGAAGCCACACCAGAAGATGTGCTCCTCGGTGCTGATGGACATCGATGCTTTCCGAAGTGCGGGAGCCAGGGTCCTTCAAGGTGAAACGACACCAGAAGACGCGCTCCTCGGTGCTGATGGACATCGAGTCCGTGGACCCAACTGGGATTGGAGAAGCGTGAAATCAGCCATGTAGCATCAGTATCTCTTGCTTCTTGACTTGCCTCCCTTGCCGGTGTAGACGTAGCAGGCCGTCACGTGGGCTCAGAAGGGGAAAATTCTTAGTTTGACTTTGAAATCCAGTCTGGCTGACGGTGCTCTAGAAGTCAACTGAATTAGCAGCCTCTGCAAAGCCACGATTAGAAGCACTTACAATAATATCACGTTGCCCCAGGGCAGAGAGGTTGCCTCCCATAACTTAGAGCAGTGAACCCAGCGGGGCTTTGAGCATTATAGAATTATTTTGGTGTGTTCAGTCTTGTTGGACTATTTGAGTTTGCAAGATGTGTTTGAGCGGGTATTTTTGCGGTTTCCTCTTTTGATTAGATTAATGAGACGTCGCATATGCGCCTCTTGTGCAATAAACCCCCCGCTAGCTGCTGTTTCATCTGCAAATTGTTGGTGGAGGAACAAAAATTGGCTGTGTTAATAGAGTATTCATTTTTTCAAGTGTTTTATTTCCTTCTCCTTTTAGTGCCCTGTAGGTCGTAGCTGGCAATAGTGGAGCAGTATCCAAATCATAAAGGTATTTTTGAGCTTTGCTAAAGGATGGTTTTAATTGGAAGAGGTAAGTAGCTTGCGTTCCTTGTAAATCCGATTGTCTTTGGCTAAATTGCACAGTGAGTTAATAGAAAGCGTCTCAAGACATTTGTAAGTAATTAAGCAATAACGTATGACTGTGTTTCGTGTTCTTGGTGGGCGCTAAGGTAGAGAGAGTATTTGAAGCAGCGTTGATTTCTATTGAGAACAGCGTTTTCTAGACTGGCTTTCTCCTTTCTCCGCCTCCTGCGCTGGAGGAAGGGCAGTGGATTAGTTAAGGATCTCAGCAGCCTGAATAACAACAAGTGCAGCTCTTGTCTGTGATAGGCAGGAGTGGCTGAGAAGAGTTGAGATGGTTTTACAGCCTGAGCGCTGAATGAATTTGGCACGTAGGTGGCATTTTTAGAAGGGTACCGAAAAAATTGGAAGCGATGCAAGGAAGAAACACCAACATGACATGGTAGCTTACAGAAATGGCTGGAGAGAGATGGACTGGGAAAATGCCATCTGTTTAATCAACAAAAAAAGGAAAAAAACAGAATGGCTTGAAGTTGAGAGGGAAAATATTGTGTAAAAAGCCCTCTGACCTGCTGGAGAAAAAGCACAGCAGGATCTGACAATTTGGAAGATAAAGCAAGACAAACTTGAAAGGGAAAAAGGTGTTTTTTTAATGGAGCTGGGGCTGCCCAAAGGGACAACCGACTCGGTTTGAAAAGCTCAGGAGCTCGAGAGATCAAAGAAAGCAGCTTCTAGAAGACGTCCGAGTGCGTGCTTTTGGGCACGGTGCTGAGCAAATGGAAAATTCTTTGGATTAATTAATCCAACGGCTGCAGTGCCGTCAGTGGTCAAAGCTCTGTGAGGGTTTAGACACAAGGCTGTCTCTTGGGCGGTCTTGTATTGGTGCCAAATGTGGCTCGGTGAGTACTGGGTGTCCCAGCCCAACATTGGACTCATTGCCCCATTGCTCCAGATGTGGGAGCTGAAGCACTGAGTCTCTCTGAGCCACTGGGTCATCTCCCCATCCTCCAAAAAACAAATCTCAATTTCCCAGCATGAAAGGTCACGGTTTGGCCTCCAAGGCGACGTCTTATTGCCTTTTTTTTAGCACAGCAACTTCTGTGACCCAACGCTTGGGGTAGAACAGTGCCACAGCGCAAGCCCGCCTGCGTAGGGTTGAGTTGGCGTCTCCATTAAACGCCCGCTCTGAGCTTTACAGCCGTTGCTGGGGTGGTTTTGATGCTGTCTCGTGTGCTACGTCCGCCTCTTACCAGGCGCTAGCGTAACGCAAGCAGAAACTCTTTAGTCTTGTTGATAACCAAAGGACCTGCAAATTTCTGTTCAAAAAGCTGGAAATTCTCCTTTTTCTGTATTCAACCAGTGATTTTTTTCGTATTATTCTTTTTTTTTAATCAGCTTTGCAGTGGGCTGGAGGGGGGCGTCCGTGGGCCCGTGCTATTGCACTGCCCATATTTGATGCGATCGCTTCTAAGGCAGAATACTTGGACAATATTATTTTTTTCCTCCCTTGGAGTCAGGGGGAGGAAAGATTTGTAGTTGGTTGAGCCCTCAACACGTAGTCGCTGAAGTGTTTGTGCTGTTTACATAGTGGCTAGCTGCAGATATTTTTGAAAGTTAAGGACTAATTAATTCTAGCTCTTGAATATAAGAGTAAACACAAAGGGAGTGCATATTTAATGCATTATTCCACAGCTGTAATTAAATTAAATGAAAGCAATTTTCCATCAGCTCAGGTTACAGAAAAAGGGAAAAAATTCTTGGCTGGATTGCTGCAGCAATTATTATAAGAAATTAAAACCCTTTTAGTGAAATAATGAAATGTTATTTTGTATTGGGAAAAAAAAATCCGGGATTTCATTCTGAAAGCTGACAGGTTATTCTGGATTCGAGGGTTGGCCTTGCAGGAGAAACAGGAGCTATAATTGCAGTTTCACTTGCATTTAACGGAGCACCTGAGCAATTACCAGCTGCTGTACACAAGTACGCAAGGGCTCCCGTGCTCTCCTCCTTCTTCCCGTAGCCTGGAAGGGACCGTCAACGTTTAAAGCTGTGCTAAGGGCTGATGATGGTCGAGGAGACGACGTAGGCATCTTCGGGGGGAGGTCTCTTGCTTAAAACCCGGGTACTTTGGGTTCCCTTGAACTGTTAAGTGTCTCAGGGCGGCTTCTGAAAGGATTGGATGCTTGCAGGCGTGGCACAAAAGGAGGATGGAAAGGACTTTTTCATGAAAATCTTTTGTTATTGCCTTAAAAGAGCTGTGCTGTAGAAGACTTCTCTCTTGGGGTAAGAGGTGCGTCGGGATCAGACGCTTTGGTCGGTGCTCTTGACATTTCTGCTCTTGTTGCCATCCCCTCTGTATACTGGGAAATTTCTGGGTCCAGCAAGGGGCTGGAGACCTCGGGCTCTGCTTTCAACTCAGCCAGAAGAAGAGAGATGGAGAGAGCCTTGTCTCATGCTACCGTAGTGACTTGGAGCAGGGAGAGGGAGACCTCTTGTAGGTCCTTCGGGACCCACTCGCAGGCATCTCTTTCTCAGCCACGTGGACTCCATGTGAGAGGGGGGTTTGGGGGCAAGGAGAAGAGGAATCTTCTCTAGGCTTGCTTATATGGACCTCACAGGTTGAGTAGGACTGTCTTATGGATGAGATGGATATTTTTGGTCGCGGTCTAACCTTTGGAAGCATGCGATTTTTAAAAAGTAAACGCCATGCTGTAGGCTGACATTGCATATCTCCAAAACCCAACCTGGCTGAGCAGAGTCCCACGCTAGCAGGTGGCACCAGCAACGTGGGCTAGTTAATAATTACACGTTAATAAAGCCGGTCAGTTGTGGAGCCACTTCTAAACGGAACGTTAATTTTTGGTGAGCACGTGGAGCTCGTTTCTTGCCATGTTTGCCCGGCAATCCTGAATTAAGTGAGTTTTTAGGTCTCGGACTCTTTGCTGGGATGGTGGTGGTGTGCAATATGCCTGTCCGAGCAATGAATCGCCTACTACGTCTTAAAATTTCATCCCTTCCACTGGATAGCAAAGGGGACTCCGGTGCAGGCAGGCTTCAGAGAGAGAAACGTCCGAGCCAATCATCCCTTTTAGTAAGATATTTAGGGGGGCAATAAGACTGCGGTTTGTTGCTATAAGTAAATTTTCCATCATGGCAACTAATTTGCCACTCCCATGTATAAGGAGCAAATTAAATCCTAAATTGAAAGCTTAAATGGAAGCATTGCCCTGTGAATTTTCCATTCCCTAAGTGAGCTGGCTCATTTCTGCTCTATTTGTGTTCTTTTTATCAGGGCGCACGTGAGTAATAATTCATCCTTCTTTGTTAGCTGAACCTGGATCCCTTGCCCTCCTCGTTGACGTATGGGATGCTCAGTGGCAGGCTGAGAAATACAGCTTGGAGCTGGGAGAGGTGCTCAATTTGACCGGACTGGGTGGGAAATGGTCCCACGGGAGCTTGATGGCTCTGTGCTGTCTCGTACGCTTAATGGGAAACCACATCTTGGAGGAAGGTGAGATCCTGGTCCGTGTTAAGTGGTGGCAATCCTGTGAAGAGATGACTATCGAGCCCCGCTTGTCGTTGTTGGGGTCTATAGTTTTGAAGCTCGAAGTAATTAATGACAATAGCGAGGATATCGTTAACAAGAAGAAAACGATGCTGGTCAAGCAGACCTGGACGCTAAAGGTTAGGGAGATGCAAGCCAATGCGGGAAGCGAAAGCCACAACTACCGTTTCTCCCCTGACATTTTATTTATTTGTTGATATTAAATGGTTTGACCTTTCCGTCCTGTTCCCACGCTCGCTCTTTGTCTGCCAGCAGCTGATGCTCTCAGAAGAAATAAACAATTTGGATTGTGGCAGAAGGAGGAGAAATGCCGGGAGGACCTCTACCAGTGGTGCTCAGCTGTGGGAGAAGAAGGACCTGCCAGGTTCAAGGTCCTGCAGCTCTGGCTGGGCTGGGGATCCTATGTTTTCGAGGTAATTTGACTTAAATTGTATTTCGGTTGGCAAGCATCTTGCCGCTCTAGGAGGGGACTAGCATGCTGGCGCTGGACGCGCGCTACAGCGAACCCAGTCTGGTCCCCAGGGCTTTGCGCAGATGGGAGCGGGGAGCTGGATCAACCGATGCAAATCAGCATCGCGGGCTTCTGCGGCGTGGTGCCAACATGGCCAAAACCCATCTGGCAGCAGGCAGGGAAAGATGCTGGATGGTGTTTCGGTGCCGAGGAGTTGGCATCTTGTTTGAGTTTTTCCTCTTCTCCCTTGCTGGAAGCCTTTCTCTTTGCTTGACAGTTAATCTTCGTCGCTAGTTTATACTTCAGCAGGTTTGTCCTGTCTGGAGGAGGTGACAGGAGCTGTGAGGAGTACAGCAGATCCAAATCCGTGGAGATAACAGCCTTTGCTAAATCAGCAGCATCCCTTAACTGTTCGCAGAAGAGAAAAAGAAAATGCTAGAATTTTGGTCTGAAGAGTTTTAAGTCTTAGATTAAAATCCAGGTATCACGCTTGACCTTTCGTCTCCGGTACCAGCTTGGGGCTTGAGGAGTTTTCAGCAGCACAGGAGCTGTCACACCCTGGAGCCCCTTTGCAGAACTTGTAGGGTACCCAAAAGTATCGAAACGTTCCCCAAAGTGCGGCCTCTGATGGGGCTGGTGGTGTGGAGCAGAGCTGGCGCGCTGGCCAGGCACCGTCCTCTGATCTCCAAGCTGGATCTCCCATTTGGTTGGACCTCCACAGTGGTTTTTTTGGAGGAGATCCTCTTCCCTGGTGTGGTCGGAGACGCTTCTTGTTGAGTGCTGGGGGAGACTGATGCTCAGAAAAATATGCAAGACCCATCATCTCCCCGACTTAACTGCCCCAGCAGTGGCCAAGCGCAAACCCCAGCAAGGACCTCGGGGTGGACGCCACGCCGCAAGCATCTGCAGTTGAGATGTTTCCCATCTTTGCACCCTTATTCCCTGTCAATGCAGCGGAGGTGACTACCTGCCTGTTGAGGGGCGGTGAGCGTGGGCGGGTTTGGTGGAAGAGGAGCCCAAGGCCTTTAAATTTGCCGCAGCATCTGTGCGTGAAGAGCACCAGAATTGGCTTTTGGAGGTGACACCGGTGCTGCGGGGGTCTGTGCCCTCAGATTTGGCACCGCGTTCTCCGCGCACTGAAATTAGGAGGTTTATGGAAAAAACTGCTTCCAGTGACTCCGTAGTTAAGCTTTCAAGCTACAGAAGAGCAGGGCAGCACATGTTCTCCCCACTGCTTGGTCCTTTGGCCACCGTCTACCTGCTGAACTGTGCATTTAAATACAGACTCTGCTTTCTCTGCCAGAAGTGCATTTATAAAGGAGAGGAGGAAAAAAAAGGCAAGTCCTGCTGACCTGTGCTGCTAAATTTACCTGCTTGCATGTGTCTCGCCTCGTTACCAGAAAAGCAGGGGGGATGTCCACGCGTTTTTCTGGTGCTGAGCCCAGAAGCTCCTGGAAGGGCACGGCATGGCCAAGAGAAATGCTGAGCCAGCAGGAATTGCCCGGGGTTAGCCACAGCCCGGGTGCTTTTACCTCCCCTCTCTCTCAGTATTTCAGAAATAAGAGTTCTGCAATTTGGGGAGCTTTCTGGTGCACTGGGCTGCTTTGCTGGAAGCATCACCTGGCCTTTTCCGCATTTGTAGACGCAGAGCGTGAAATATTTCTCTGTCTCAAAGGCGAATACCGCGCCGAAGATTTGGGGTTGGGTAATAAGCACAGGAAAGAGAAAGCAATAATTGCAACTGCGGATACGGTGTTCAGATCCGCAACAGCTGCTTCTGCCTGTTCCCTGAAGCTTTGAGAAACGGGGAAAAATCCCTGGATTTCCCTCCCGTAAGGCGTTACCTCTCCTCTCCTCCGCGCAAGGGAAAGCGCACGAGCGCGCGGGGAATCTGGGTCACCATTTTGTTCTAAAGGTACTTGCAGTGTTTGTGGGCTGGGACAGAAATGCAGCTAAGACTTAAAAGCAAGGATCCGGGCTTTGCGATGCCGCTTCTTTTTGGCTTTAAGGTGTTGTCTGAGCCCCTTCCCACGACTTCGCACGCTGTATGATAAACCAGCTGCAGGATTTTTGCTCTCTTGTCGCCTCCCCCCAAAGGTGATGTGCAATGGTGTTTTGCTTTGGTAGGGATTTATTCCCTCTGTCACTTTAGTACACGGCACCTTATTATTATAATTTTTTAAATTTCCTTCTGCCGGAGCAGAAAACGTTGAGATTCGCAGCCCAAAAGTGCGAGTTTTGATGATGCTGGAAAACCCAGCCCGGGGCCATTCTGCTTTAACGGGGGCAGCTCGCAGCTTTTTGTCGCAGCCGGTCACATCCGTGGCCCCGTCGCCGTTTTGTAGCATGATACCGATTTCAGAGTCTGGACTAAACATTATTTTGAGGACTGCGGGAGGTGAGAATCCAGCCCGAAAGGATGCTACCAGTCCCACGGGCATCTCCCAGAGAGGCAGCCTCCGAGCCCGCGGCCTGTACCTGGGAACAGATGCTATTTCTGGGAGCTCGACAGCTAAACATAGCCCGGCTCCCTGCATTAAACAAGCTGCCAGCTCCTTGATTTATGGGAGCAGTAGCTCTTGCTTAATGAGTGCAGTTGGGCGGCTGCCAGACCGCAGCATATGTGGAAGCGGTTCCTTTCGGGGCGGGGAGAAAGCTGGAAGGAGGGGGGATGCTGAGCGCTTGCAAGGGAGGTTTGACTTTCTTTCTGGTTTATCCCAACCCCCTGCCCTATAAAAACTGCTCTGCCTGCAGCGTTGTCGCTCGGCAAATCTCCCCGCGTGCCTTGGGCAAGCTGATGGGCGAGCAGGAATAGATGGGGATGGGGAGTCTTCCCCAGGGGATGCTCCTGCTCTTCCAGGCATGGGGAAGAGGTACGGCCGCTTATCTCCCCATAGATGTGCTCCCCAGTTAAACCAGGGCTTAACGCCCTTGAGATGCTCTTTGCTGCGCTGCGGCCACAGGGATCCATGGCCGTGCTCTGCTCCCCCCCGATGTAGTCTAGAGGCCAGCAGCGGGGATGGGAATTCATTTTCATCCCTTTACGCCCGAGCCTAATTGACTTCAGCTTGCGCTTGCCCTGCATAAAACGATGGTCTAGGCGACGGAGCTGGGGTGAGAGGTGTCTCTACCGTTTCCAGCTCTGGCGTCACCCTAACGAATGGCCTCGGATAGGCAGCGAGCTGCATTCCCCGGCGGCGTTACGTTCCCAGACCGCTCGCGTTTCAATTATTGCAGATATCCCAGACGCAAACAAAAGATGCTCGCTCGCTCTCTGAAGGATTTGGGTGTTTTGAACAATGATCTTCATTGTCACTTTGGCTCTTCTGTAAATACCGTAACTAATGATGCATAATGAAAAATAATCCGTCGGATGCAGGCGGCTCTTATAAATATGGGAATTAAGGGGGATGAGCTGGATGCTTTGGATCGCGGGTGATGAGTAACGAGATCCAAGCGCTGCAGGCAACATCCAGACAAAGCTTCTTCCTTTATAGGTTTTTATTAAAGGACATATTTACTCTCTGTAGGCCCAGGGCTACTTGCAGCTGTCAAGTGAAGGAGCGGGAAATGGATTAATGTCTCTGTAACACATTCCCATTTTTGGTGGTAATTTTTTTTTTTTTCCCCAAGACTAATCTGTGTGCTTCATCAATCCAAGGCAGTCTGTCCTGGAGAAGTTCTTAGGGCCGGGATATGAAGTTATCGTAGCGCTGATGTAGAGCTCTACGCAACAGGGCACTGAGCAACCTGCTCTGCCTTTGGAGCTGGCCTTGCTTGGAGCGGCAGGTTGAACTGGGCACCTCCAGATGTCCCTGCCAGCCTAAATTGTTGAGCGATCCCATGATTTTCATATTTTTTTGGTTACTTTTTTTGCCTGGGCTTGATTTATCTTGAAGGCCAGTCCTGTATTTCTGAGAAGAATCTGACACCGCTTTCTGCGGTTTCGATCCTACTTACTCTTCTGCAGAATTCCCTTGTTTTTCCCAAACTGACTGTTTCTTCCGCCCTTGGCTCGAGTTGTAGCTCATGCCTGCATGAGAGACTAACTGCAAATAAAGCTTCGATGTGAAACCTGAGAATGTTATATTGCGTTTCGAGTTGCATGTGCCCTGCTACAGAAACAGCCGGGCTGAGATGGTAATTGCTGACGGTATTTTAACGAGCTAGAACAGTATTTCTGTTTTCTTGGGCAGCTCTTGTTGATCCTCCCCCCCAGAAGCGACACGGAAATAGGATTTTCCCTTGTTACTGCTTTCTTGGGGAAGAGGAGGGGAAGAAGAAATGCTTTTGAGAACCTTTTGCTGGTGTGCAATCTACAGCTTGAGTTGACTTCAGAGCTTCACCGTCGGTCGTAATTGCATGTGGTTGGTTTTCCCCTTAACAAGCCACGCTGAAAACGCTTTACAAATATTCCTCTTGCCGCAAGGGATGGACTACCATCTTGCAGCAGGCGGTAGCCCTGAGATGAGATGTAAGACTTGAACGCTCACCGCTCTTGGACGCGCTGTGGGGAAGGTGGTGATCTCAAGAGGTCTCCTTCTCTCCCGGTCTTGCACCATGGCTTCAGCTCTCCTATCCTTCTGTTGTCTGGGTTCGTTGGTGCTGACTTTCCATGCAAGCCCTTCCGGCGGTCTCTGGCCTTAAGTTTTGTAGGAGGTAATTACTTTGCCTTGCCTTAGCGAGCCAAGAGCTCTTTCTGGCAGGTATTCCCTCTGTCTGTGTCCTGTCTGGTCTTAACGGGGCTCCTCTTTCACTGCAAACAGCAAGTGCCACCGCAATCCAAACAATAATAAATTACTGCTTGTCTGGGTGTTCCTCCCTGCTAAATCGCTGTTTGCGGAGCCCTGTGAATATACGTCGGACGATTCTGGCTGTATCCTTAAGATACCATGATGCAGACTGGGATGCTGTCACCCGACGCTGGGTACCAGTCACCGATGCCCAGTTGCACGGGAGGGTGCTGGGCTGTGTAAGTGTGTTCGGGAATGGGATGTACTGGTAGGAATGAGGATGACTGATGGTGCCGGCTGCACGGGGAGTGGGATGTCGTCTTCCAAGGACTGATTGCACGCACGTGCACGGCTTTGCAGCCTTTTGCTTGAAGGCGGGGGGGGGGGGGGAAATAAAGGGGTGATGCAAGAAAAGTCATTAAAGAAGAGGGCATTTGTCCGCTTCAGAGCAAACTGGGTTTGTTAAAGATAGCGTTAGCCCATGAACTTGCTTAAACGCATACAAATTATGCAAAGCGGCGGTAGAACATGGCGTAGGGCTGCAAACCTCCTTCGCCGTCGCCACCCGAGCTTGAACTTTTGCTGGTCATTCCCAGCCGTAGCAGAGGCAAAACTGAAACATCTGTCTCATGCTGTTCATTTACAGATGGATTGGTCAAACCATTCAAGCTGTAGAATAACAACGGAGAGCGTGGTAATGGCTCTGGCAGTGGGGATCTGCTAAAGTGGGCAGATCCATCGTGGGATTGCCCGCCTGCCAGCGCCTTCTTTCGGGAAAATCAATGAGGAGATGGTACTAAACATGCCTTCCTGCTAACCCTGCGAAGACACGTCAATGAGACGTTGAAGGAAAAAAACCCATCTGCTAAAGATGAAGGCAGGTGAAACGTTGCGCGTGCAACTGTTGAGACTGAGGAGAAATATGGTGTCTGTGGTTAACCGCAACGCTTGGGGCCGGAGTTGGGTATTAATTGATGAGCAACGGGAGGAACTAAAAATGCGATGCGCATCTCCGCAGCTCCTTCAGCTGGGCCATCGCCCAAGTCCTAGCAGCGAGTTCAATAAGTGCGGGTGTATTATTTTTTGTTCTGGGGCCCTTTTGGGTGGCAGTGGACCTTCTCACCAGCAAGCGGGGTTCTGTCTTCCCATCTTCAGCAGCCGTAGGGCTGACGCACAAACCACGCGTGGCTTCTCAACAAGGTATCTGGTGTTTGAGGACAGGGATTGCGTTTAGGCGAGCAGGGTTTGCTACAGGACCGCACGTAGGTCAACGAGATGGGGCAAGGAAGGGCCACAGATTGTTTTCAGTAAGAGTTTTATGTGTTTCTCTGGTGGCCCTGCTCAGGACAGTTGATGCTGCAACTTCAGGAGGAGTTTTTCTTGTCTTGTGGTGGCACTCGAGCCCTCGTAGCCCTGCTCGTCCTCAGAGATGAAGTTACAGGAGAGAAATCCCTGCCCAGAGAGCTTACCAGTGACACGAACAGGATGGAAACCGGCAGATCAGGAGGCACAGGCGAAGCCTTCCCGTGTGCTTTCGTGTGAATTGGCAACTGCTGTAAGAGCTGATGAGCTTGTGGACAGCAGAGTCTTCCCTCTCAGTCTTGCTTTGACAGAAAGGGTCGCACAGGGCAGAATTTCTCAGCTCAGTAGATTTATTAGCAGCCCTCATATTACAGGGAGAAAAAACCCAAACAACGCTCTCCACATTCAACCTTGGGTTGACTTGGTGCCTTGGTGCTAGACGATGGAGGCTCTTCATGGCCAATATCTTGGTGTAAAGGATGCTGGAGAGCTGCGTAACGCCACTGCGCTCCAAGCCAGAGCATGAAAAACCCCGAAATCCCCCAAATGACGTTGGAAACGTTGAGAAGACAGGATTAAACCTGTGCTCCAAGCGATGGTGCTCACATCGTGGGCTGAGCTTCCCCTTCCACCGCCCACCACGGCATCTGGCTGGTGGCTCTTGCTGGGGTAACTGGGATTTGAACCACGCCTCGGTTCATTAACTGTGTTGCTTTACTTAGGAGGAGCTCTGAATCAAAGAAAATGGAAAAAAAAAATCAATTTATGGTCTTAATTCAGTCAAATGGGATTGAATTTGCACACGCCCTTCTCATTCACCCAATTTTACTGCTCGAACTAAGGTGACATCTTGGGAAGCGCTCCTGCAAATGCCGAAGGTTTTCAGCCCAGCCAAGCCAATTAGGTGGAAAAAAGACACTTTCCCCCCCATCTCCATGCTGAGAATATATTGTGAGTAGTTTGGGGTGCTTCCCCCCCTTTTCTAATTTAAATACAGTTTATTTTAATTTTTTTTTAAAGTGGGAAACGTGTAGTCTCCAGCAGTCTACGTTTCTTCCATGCTTTAGTAATTTTCAAGGATTTACTTAAAAATGAGGGTGACTCAGGACCTTTTATGGTGTTAAAAGCGCGGAACTAGGTTGGGAACAAGGATTGTTTTTTAAAAGTCATGTTAAAAATTATTCTTTTAATGTTTTATTGAAGTTCTTCTGGAAATCGGAGGACTCCATCCACACCTTGAAGTGCTCATCTGTCACCGGTTCAAAGTGAGTCTGGTTTTATCGTGATCCTCGATTTGTCACCTCACGTGGGGGTTTGTACCTCCAACAACTGGGTCTTGTTCCACTTCTCTCCACTTAACCATGAGATAGCTCATATTCTCCTTTTTTTTTTTTTTTTAATTTATATCAAGAAGCACGCCAGTAAACCCGCAGTATCTATTTTATCGCTTGTTCCTGTGAAATCAGTTAATAACTGGGGCAGTGTGGTAAACGTCTGATTCTGCACAGGTTTAAAACCGTAATTAAGCCGCTCTTCAGGCTGTCCGTCAAGCGCTCCCTGAATAAGAAGGGAAATTTTAATAGAATTGTCTGTGTAATCTTAATTCAGGCTCTCCTTTCCCTTGTTGTGGCTTTAATTTAATTGCATCTGCTCCACGCTCTGAACTTCTCCATCGCCATCAGAAAGGCATTCTGGGGAGAAAGTGCGTACGAGCAGACTCTAGAGCGGGGTGCGTTTTGGGTTTGGTTCGTGTATTTTGGTTTTCTTGCTGCTTTTTTGAGAGTTGAGGATTTGGCAAGATGAGGATTGCATTTAAAATCCCCTCGCCTGGTGCTACCTTTCCCCGTGCACGCGCGTTCCTGGTTTTATTCAACATTACAGTTGTCTCGTTCGCATCAAGCCCTAAGTTTTCTGGGGCGTTTGGTTTATAAAATAAGTTTTCTAACCTGGTCGTGACAAGTTGGGTTATAACTTTGCAGAATCGTGGCTGGTGCTAAACTTCAAAGGCAAAGCAAGGCGGGGAAAAAGCAAAAACGGTGTGAATTGCCCAGGGTGCTGCAGAGGGGAGAAATGTCTACGCAGGAAGACTTTTTGCCAAAAAAAAAAAAGGCAAAAAACCCAACAAACAACCCCCCCCCAAACAAAACAAAGCAAAATTATTCTTTAATTTTTCTTTAAGAGCCCAACCAAAACAATTTCCCGACTCAACCCACTTCTTTCAGGCCAACCAGTACCATGGATCACTGGGTTTTGGGGAGTTTGCCTTCCCTTTTCCTCACCCTATGCTCCTCTCTCCTGGAGAAGCTCTTCCGTTACCGATTTCGGTGCCCCAAAATAATAAATGTCATCTGCTGATGAAATTAGAGATCCAGGGTAAGTCAGATTTCTACCATTTCTGTATCGGAGTGTTTCTTGTGCCGTTGCCCATTTGAGACTCTCTTCTAGCCTATTTTTTCAGTTGCGATACGAGCAAAAATTCACCTCCAGTGGTGAGCAATTTATTTTGGTTTTTCCCCCAGGGATTTCCCTTGCTGGTCTCCTCTTTGCAAGCGCCGCTCGGCTCCTTGCACAATACCCCCCCCCCTCTTAAAACCAGATTTATGCCTTTTGTGCCTCTGTAAGGATAAGCCAGGCTTTTGGGAGGCAGTTCGCAGGTGTGCTGCTTTCAGGTTGACCTTGAAAAGCTCCCAAATAGCTGAGAAATTAGTCTTTAATGAATTGGAGAAGCGGCTAAGGGGGCTGGAGCTCATGCAGGAGTGTTTTCTCTTTGTGATGGGAAAAGAGGGGCTTTTTCAGCTTAAGCCACACTTCTTATATTTAGGCTGTCCACTAGAATAGTAAATTTAACGTAAAATGCAGGCAGAAGATGAGGCAGAAGTTGTCTCTTCTTCACTCCCCCCACTGATGTCGTATCTCCTGCCTGGGCTTACCTTGACTCAATATTACCAGAAAAAAAGCAAAAAAAAAAAAAAAAAAAAAAAAAAGCGTGTCCTTTCTGAAAAGCTTCCCTCGCCAAAATATCTACCCTAAATCGGTTTGCAAGGAGGACGTTGCGTCGCACTCGCGTCGCACGTGGCCATTCCGCATCCAAGGGCGACGCAAGGCGTAACGGCGCGTTGGAAGGCAGCTTTCTGGGGGTGAAAAGGACCAAATCTCTTCCACCTCCTCTCTGTACCTCTGCCTTTTCTGCACTGGTTGCAAATACCCGGCCGAGGCTCAATCTATATTTCTCTTCACTAGAGCCACGGCAGCTGCAGAAGCACGTCTGTCTGCTGGAATTAGCATTAAGGAGGGCAGCAGAGGTCGTAAATGTTTCTTGGAGTGCTTTTTATCATGATGGACCTTGCCAAAAAAAAAAAAGCGCATGAAGGACATGCAGCTGTGAAAGTGGGACGCGAGAGCAGAAGGCGTGTTCTCCTCTTAGTTTGCGTCATTATTCTGTCCACATAAAGTTTGTAAATGGCGGCGGAACTGCAAATCCGCAATTTGCGGCCGTTTCCACTCTGAAATGCAAGTTTCCTTCCTCTAAAGCATAAAGCAAGACGAGGATTAAAAAAAAAAAAAGTGAGATTTTAGCATTAATTGCCTCGAATCCACGGTGCCTGTGGGTTATGCTTCCAGAAGACCTCCAGCAATGCTGGGAAAAAAACAAACCAAACCAAAAAACAAACAAACAAACAAACAAAAAAACCCAAAAAACTCAAAACTAAAAAAAAAAAAATTTAAAAAACCCCAAACAAACAAAACCTTGCTACTGAATCTGCACATACCCACTGCATCGGTGATCTGAAGGCTTGGTCTTTGGTGGGGACAGGAATTAAGCCTGGCTCCGTTGACTTGCGCGGAAGCTGGTGGTTTCACAACAGCTGAAAGAGCAATTTGGTGGTATTCCGAGTCGCAAGGATGCTGGATGGGGAGGCAGGAGTCCTGCCCTGAACTTAATTCTGCTTCAGAGAGAGATTTATCCACAGCTCAGCAAAAAGACCAGGTGGTGGCCAGCAGCTTGGGTGCTCAGAGGTTCCTCCTGGCTTCTGCAAAGCTCCTGTTGCCTCCCCGCTACCTCATTTTCTGGATGGAAGAATAAGTAGCATCCCAGAAACAACTGGCAGCAGAAAGAAACTCCATTTATCGGGGTATTTAGTAGAAAGCTGCCATGCTCAGGCTTTTTTCCCCCTCTCTTCAGACCTGGGCTACTTCTTCCCTAGCATGCGCTGGGTGGTTTTCTGCAGTACGGGCTGTGCCAGGAAAGGTATAAAGAGAAATGTTTCTCTGGGCAGCTGTAACTCAGCTGATTTATCATATCTGTGACATGAAAAAGCGCAATTAATGGCTACAGTGAAGGAAAAATGTCGTGCGTTTCTAGCCCTTGATCTCCAGAGGTAAAAGCCCCTTCATCATCTGATGAAAATATCAGCTGTGTATAAGCTAAATGGGTCATTAAATGTGCTATAAAGTATTTAAAAGAGCCTTAAAGAAGAAAAGAGGGTTAGGTAGAGAGGGAGGGAAGGAAAACAGTATTGGAGAAGAAAGAAACAAGATATTTCAACGGGTGCATCCATCAGAATCTGCATCTCCTGGCGACGGATCTGAGCCATGCTCCGCTTCTTCCAGTCCTTGTCTCTACAACGCACGGGCCAAAGACGAAATTTGCCCGGAGTTTTGGGGTTTTTTCCCCCCCGTGGGTTTCAGAAGCCTTTGAGGAAAAAGAAGGAAAACATCTTTTCAATAACCTTTTTACCCCCCAACAACCCCCAGGGTGGGTTTTTACTCACAGCTGGAGCAAAACCTTGCGTTCACCTTCGCTCCTGGTCCCAACGCGTGTGGGCACCAACGTCCCGTTCCTCCTGCAGACATTAAATCGGTGCAAAGCAGGACGAAATCTTCCCAGGTTGGTTGAGCAGCAAAAACCTGCTTTTTTTTTTTTTTTTTTTCTGACGTGGACGAGCACGCTGTGTGCATAACGATAAGAAATAGCGGTCCCACCTGCGCAACACGGCGCTGTGTGTGCGGCCGCGTCCACGCAGGTGCAAGCTGGGCTTCGTTTCAAATGGCAACCTGAATTTCCCCCGGTTTGGAGGAGGTCTTTGAGTAACCCCCTCAAAATCCTGACTCTACAGCCCAGAGCGAAGCTCAATAATTGGTGCTGCGTGGTTTTTCAGGTGGAAGGAAACTAAACTAGTCCGCGTTGCTGCTTTGCACCGGCCGAGCACCTGAATAAGAATCTGAATAACGGCGACTATAACGCGGTCGCGCGGTGTTTTGTTAGACCGAGGTTGCTTGGTCCTAAGCCAGGAGCGCTGGATGGAAAAGTTGTCGCTCCTGAGATCTGGGCGTGAATAAAGGCTGGAAAAAAATTCATGGAAACGGTGAGGATGCTGAGAGTTTAAGGGCCAGAGCCAATTTTCAGAGCCTGTACCAGGATCTGCTCATTAGTGTGGATTTCTCATGGCCCCCACGTTGCCAGCAAAGGGCAGGAGGTGGCTACGAGGACTTTCGCGAGCTCCCTTAGTTTGTTTTCTCTCTTGAGCTTGCCAGCGAAAGGGAAAAGTGGACTGAGATGTTGAAAAATTAACTGCACCGGTTGTTTTTGAACACGTGTGTGTCCCCTTCTGCAGCAAGTTCCTCTTGGCCTTTCGAAATGAGGCTTTCATAACCTTTAGAAATAAAAAGATGTTTTTAGCAAAGAGCTGCTGGAAGGATGACAAAATATTGAATCGTTCGTCGCAGTTTCGATCAGCTTTCACGTCGCATTACTATATATTCAGTTAACATGCTCTTCTTGAGCTAGCTGTGCAAACGTGCTCCATGCAAAGGCTCCAAAGGTAGAAGGCGCGTCCAGCTGGGCTGGTGGGACCGGCGCCTAAAACCCAACGTGCGCGAAGTACGAAAGAGAGATCACCGATTCTGGTATGAAGATGATGAGCCCGGTGTTGGTCCTCCAGCTGAAATGATGCTTCGCGTACGTGCTGTTCAATAGGGCCTTTTTCACTGCAAAGAAACGCCGCAAGAGCAGATCTGGGCAAGGTCCCATCTGCTTTTTACCCGCCCGTAGCGGCAGATGGCAAAGTCACGAGGCACCGATATGAAGATCTGCTTTGCCTCCCTGCAACCGCTGGGCTGTAACCATCTCACCCAGCGTTTCCCGCAGTGCTGGGAATCATACAGTGGTTTTCTCCGCTGACTTTTAATGTTTGCTGCTAAACTGTGTTCCTTCTTCCTGCAGAGTTAATTCCTTGGCCTTGAGAGGACACTGGTCTGTCGTTCATCTGCTTCCAGGGCTTTGGCTGAACCACGGACTCCTTGAGAAGCACCTAAGAAGCCTAGAAAACACAAACTCTTAATTTCAAGAGCAAGTCGTGCTCCTCAGAGTCCCGGGATCTGATTTTTCAGAGGTGCTAGGCAGGTCCCTAGCCCGGCCCAGTGTGCATCAGCCATCTCTGAAGCCTGCTTGGTCTCACCTGCAGCTTCCAGGGATGGTTGCCCATCACCCCGACCTCCTGAGTTGGTCTTTAAAGATGTGAAAGTCTGGGTGCTAGACTCCCCGGTTGACTCCTCCTTGTCTTGACCCTTCAGATGTTTGGTTCAACCTCTCCAGGAGGAACTGGGTGGCTTCTTAGGAGAACTGAGGGAAAATGAGTAGAATTGGTTAATTAACATCAGAATTAGCTAACCCTCAGGAACAACAGAAAATAGTGGCTGCCCCCAAAGATTAAATCTTCCCTTTAGCTAAGCTTGTAACTAAGCTTACCTTAAGTTTAGTCTGAGCTCATCTTTCCGGGGGTAAATAGATGAGATCCTCTGCCATGCAATACCCTCGAGGTTGGGTGGGATGATCCAGCACTCGTCGCCAGCTTGACGAGCTGGATGTCAAGCAGTGGCGAGGTTTTTTGCTATCGCCGCAGCGGCCGGAGCACCTTGGGTGCAAAATCACTACTAATTGCCAAATTCCTGGTGGCTCTTGGCACTTTGACACAGGTTTAGGAGCTTCACGCTAAGCGTCTCTCTCCCGGGGTTTGCCCCCAGGTTCGTGGAGATGTTGGTATTGGTGGTGCTCTTTTGCATGGGATTTTTTTTTAATTTTATTTTTTTATATATTTTTTCCCAGCAGGCTCCTCTCGCTGCCTGCAGAATCTGCCTCTCCTCCTTTGCTCGCACAGCTTATATCGTGACACCGAGGTTACTGGACGGGTGGTTGCGGCCGCACCCTCCGCCGGCGGATGCTCTTCGCTCTGCGGTGGGTCTGGTCCATGGCTCACGGCCGACTGAAAGCCTTCAGCGGCTGCCACCTTTGTACCATCGCTGAGGTTTAACCTTTGACACCTCAAATTTACCCTCCCAGGACCCTCGTCTATCTGCGGAGCTGGCATGCTGGGGCTGATGAGACTGGGTGGGTGGTGATGGGTCTGTGAAGGGAGGAAAGCAGGACAGCTATAGGTGTGGATATATAAATATATATCTATTTATATATTTTATATATATGTAAGTGCTGCAAGTAGCTCACAAGATGCAGAGGGAGAAGAAATCACCCTCAGGCTTTGCAGGAGTTTTAAATGGGTGCGTTTGAAAAAGCTGTGGAATGGAGGACCATGCTATTTGCAGCTGCTTCTGGAGCGTGATCGGCTGTTCGTAGGCTCAACCCCAACGAAAAAAAATGCCTTTTTGGGGCCATCCCTGTAAATCCCATTGATGTTTTTCCGAAGGGTGCAGCTCAGGGCTTGCAGCTCCCTCCGGGCAGGTTCTGGAGATGTTTCTCCTCCTCCATCACCAGCAGCACAGGATGGTCCAGGCAGGAGCTCTTGCAGCTCCTCAGGGTTTTTCTGTCCAGAGCAGCTTTTCCTGAATAATCCTATTTTTGGACACTGCTTAGAAACAGAAAAGTCACTTAAATTTACCCCCCCACACACTCTTAATCCAAATTAATGTGTGTGTAGATGAGTTCTCAGGCTACAGCCCTTCCCCTCCTCTCGTGCTTCATAAGCATCTGGGCAAAGCTAATGAAACTGGACATCCTTGGTTTTTAAAAGCACTCTCTTATTGTCAAGTTAATAAAATGTTCCGATTTTGATGTCCTTCCCTTGCTAAATAGTTTATGGGGGACTGTAAAAGCCCGCAACCCCTCTTCATTCCCCTCCCAATCTTGTCTCCTTTTATGAGACGACAGATGCAGAGCATCAAAGCCGTGGAGCTGTTTAAAAAGATAATGGCTTAGGCAGAAATGGGCAGAGCTGTGGCTTTTTAGCGTGTAATTTTATGGACGTGAGTGTTAAAGAGCTCCAGTAATTTATATTTTTTTTTTTTTTACGCTTGGGTTAATGAGCTGAGAGCGGAGGTGCGCAGTAAAGTGTAAAGGGCGGGAGAAAAAGGGCTTTGGGGCCAAATTGAGAATTTTTATTAGAATTACTAATATTTGTAATGTATTATTATTGAAATGATTACCATTTTCTTATTATTTAAATTACTTTTTAAAGGTTTGTGTTGTATTTGTTCTACACCCAGAAATACTTGACACCAGCAAGGGCCACCCAGCAAAGAGCCCCAACCCCCGGATCCCCTGAAATCTCCTGTTGAATTCACCATTCCCAGGCTTTTCGGACCAAAGATGCCGCCGTAGGAAAGAAAAAGCTGATTTATCAGGGCGGTGACCCTTAAAAGGACCCACCTCCCCCATTCCTTTTATTTCTCGATGCTCCGCTCGCCGCTGCCTGCCGGGAACGGGCTGGAGCGGAGCGATGCCGCTGCGTTTCGGTGATGGGATTTTGGGTTTTTTTTCCCCCGTTATCTCTGGGGCGTGGAGGGCAGCTTTTACTACAGGAGTGATTTAGAGGCTGCTCTAAAGGGATTTGAAAGGGGTTCTGAAGGAAAACCCTAAAGAGGTTTCAGATAACTAATTCCCAGGCGCTTTGTGACAAGGAGCTTGCAGTCTCCTGAAAAAGCTGATATTCCTGGGAATGGTTTTTTTCTTTTTTCTTTTTTAAATCTGTGCTCAGCTCACAAAAAAAAAAAAAAAATTAGAAATTAAAAAACTAAAAAAGGCTAGGATAGAAAAAAGAGCAGGGGAAAAAAGGAGTTAAATTCTTCATTGATCTTTAATTTCAAGCCGATTTCCAATTTGTCTTCCGAAGCTGTAAAGTAAACAGGATTGCAGCAGCTGTGGAGAGCATGGGCAAGCGGCGATAAATGACCCCGCGGCAGAGGGACCAGTCTCCTATTTCACGTTACAAGATGACAGCGGGCTGGGTTGTGGGTTTGTGGGTGGTTTAGGGTTTTTTTCTTTCAAGATATAAACAGACCGAGGGAGTTATTGACCTTCAGGGCAGGGTGCAGAATCTCTAATTCTATTTTTTTGAAGCGGTGTTTCTGCGCAGTGCCCGGAAATCCGGATGGATAGAGGCCCTACGAGCCCGGGATGCTTCAAAAAACACATCCCAGAAGCATTTGGTCCAGAGCAACCAGCATCTCAGCAACTAGCAGAGGGCTTGACTCCCAGTTTGGGGGTTTATTTCTCCAGTCAAGGAGCGGGTGAAGCCCAGTGGTTGGAGCAGAGAGCCGAGCAGAGTCCCCATCCTTGGAGACATCCGAAAGCCATCTGGACGTGGTCCTGGGCAACCACCTCTAGGTGGCCCTGGCTTGACCAGATGACCTCCAGAGGTCCCTTCCCGCCTTGACCACGCTGTGACTGAGCGTCCTTTGGGATCCCTGATTCCCATCACGCTCGTACATCTCTTGCATTTTGGGGGCTGCACCACCTTGGGTTGGCACGAGAAAGCACTTTGGGCTTCTCAAAAAGAACAGGTTAGGGAAAAGCCAAGTTATTGACTTTCTGTATCTGGCAGCGATGCTTTTGGGGTGCCCAAGCCCTTGAGATGCGGCCGTAGGTGACCACCCAGAGAGCCAAATGCCAGTCGCGTTGTTCCTCCGTCTGCTTTTGCCCCGTTAAAACCCAGCCGTTTTCAAAACTCTTCTAAGTTTGAGCTGACGGGGATAAAACTCATCGTATTTCCCACACCGGGGATTTTCGTTGCATCTTTGAAACCTCCAAGTTGGATTTAGGACCTTGTTGCATGGGAGGAAAGCCTGATCCTGCAAGCCAGTGTCTGTGAGAGCGGTGGCTTTGTGTGTCTGGGATGGCAAATGGCTTTTTTAGGATGCTGTTTGCATTCTTCTTTAATACGTGATGGTTTTGAGGGGCAAGACTGGCTTTGGGTCTGGCTGTGGCTTAGTTTTTATCCAGCACGCGCTCGCTGCTCCATCCTCCTTCCTTATGCAAGATGGTCTCGGAGAACAGGGCTCACCTCCCCTTTTCGTGCGTTTTAAATATCCTCATTAAGGACAAGGGCGCTGCTAATAGGTAATTAACCCTGAATACTTGCATTTAAAACATAAAATAAAATAAAAATTGCATAATCTCTCGGAGCAAGTTGGTGAAACTCAGCCTGCTCTGACCGTGCATCTCCACCCCAGGGTTGGTTTTGTTTGCTTGGGGTCTCATCTGCTGGATTTGCTGGTTTTTTTGCTTATTCAACAAATGGACGATGCTTTTCCATAAAGGAACGGGTGGGATTGTCTCCTCTCGGACACGTTACCTCCGCTTTCACGCGTAGCAGATCAATACAGCGTTAGATCTGTACAAGCCTTTGAACAAGGGCTAAATTTGGAAGCTTTAGATGTCGGCTTGCAAAGCGACTGCTGTTCGCAATCATTACGCCCGTGCGTGCGCACACAGTTTATCGTTCTGCCTGTGCTGCCGAGATCAAATCTTGTTGCTTTACCGAGGGGACAGGGAGAAGACGTATTTATGGTAGGATTATCTGGCTGCCTACTGGGGTTTTTTTGTAATTATTTTATTTTTTTTTAATATTTTTGTCCATGAGAGTAGTGTCCTGATTGTAGGCAAAGAGGGATGGGAGCTGGGTACGAGTAAATCGGTGGCAGAAAGCAATGGTCCTGGAAAAACATCCACAGTCTCTGGATTGTGGAAGACCGTAGGGTCACTCGGATGGCTGCTCTTAGCTAAAATCTATAATCTCAGGTTAGCTAAAACCCAGATCCTCGCGTGCGTGTTAGGCGCGCTCAGCATCTCTTGCTCTCCTCCTGCTTTCTGCCACGTCAGAGGAGCTGCATTTCCCCTTCGTAGGCTGCTTGGGTCTAACGTATAAACCACCGATGTGGTCCAGAGCTTTGCAAAGGCTGAAGCTCTACCCCAAGGATGCACATCAGCACGTGCCGGTCGGTCTGCTCTAGGGTCCGCTGAGCGTCCCTCTCCTTGCAAGACCTCCCGTCCTCAGCAAATACCCACAGATCCATGTCTGCCAGGAGGAATCTCGCACACCCACGGGTGCTTTGCCCATCGGTGCTGCCGTCACGTGGAAGCGTTTGCCCTGCATTGGTTTCTAATCGTACTTTCAGTCTTTGGAAAGTAGCTGGGATCTAACGAAGGGTTTTTTCTTAGCAAAAAGTATGGCATTTCATTTGTGTTCCGCACCGCAGGGAGATTGTCCTGGCTTATCAGCTGGGACAGTGGCTTTGCAAGGAGGAATGGCAAGCTTCTCCCTTTTGGATTTGGAAAGCCCAGGAGGTGACTCGGCCCCTCCAGCCACGAGCTTCATTTCCAGCCCTTTGCTTCCAGCTCCGTGTCTCGCTGCCTCCTGAAGCATCCACCGAGGAGGAGGAATCACGGAAGAAAAGTTGAGTAAAATTCCAGCTTTATTACCTGCCTCGGTGGGTCTCCGTCAACCTCCTCCAACGCTGCCGGAGAAGCAGCCGCAGGGTGAATTTGATGGAGATGTCAGCCTGGCTCGTGTATCTAATGGATCCTGAAGCTGCAATCCTACAGAAAACACGGCGTGATGCTGCTGTTGAAGGCTGTTGAAGGGAGCGAAGCTGGAGGGAAGGCGCTTGCGAAGCCACAGCAAGGTTGCAGGGGGTCCCTAAGCTGCAGGTCCGCGTCTGCAAACACCCGAGAGGCACGAAGCAAAGCAAACGGTCAGTGCCCTGCAGAGCTTGGCAGATTTTAGCCCGGAATCCAGGAAGAAGGGGAGAAAAACCTGATTAATTAATCATTAAAAGTATTTCCATGCCTGTTCTGATCAACGTCAAAGTACAGGGAGGGAAAGAAACTCCTGCTGCCGTGTCCCAAAGCGGGCAGGGTATGTGCACGAGGACGCGTGCTTTTCCATAGGCTTTCAAGAGCTCTTGCATGTTATCACCGCCCTGTCCTACGGCAAACCCAAAGGCAGAGGCTCTCCCGGTCATGCCCTTGACTCCCAGCTCCATCACGCTTCTTCTCAGCTCTTGCTTTGTACGGGGAAAAGAAGACCCTCCGGTGACACGATGGCAGCTTGGAAACCATCTCTGATATTGTGATTCGGCCACCCAGACTCACTGGTTTGGGCCTCGCCGTGCCTGTGGGATGCAAGGCACGGCGTCGCAGGAGGGGAAAACGGTTTTGCAAAGGGTTTGGGGAGCAAAACAGCCGCGCTGGTTGTTGCGTGACAGTGGTGGACGGGCAAAAGTTGTTCGTGGCTTGGCTTGCTCTGCTGGAGATGGATGCTTTTGAGGAGGTAGGTGCAACCCTACCAGCGACTTTTTTACCCTTGTGGGCTCTTCTGATGGCTGACGATGGGAAACCCGTGCTAGATAAAAAGTCTGAATGGAAACGGGAGGTTTTTGCAGCTGCTTTGCAGCGTACGAGGTCACGGCGCAAAGAAATCTCCATCCATGTCTTCTACAGCGCGCTGAAATGCAGCTCTGATTTTGATGATGCTCAGCAGCTGCTTCACAGCTGCACACGGGAATCTGCCACAGGCGAGCGACGTTTTTCAGGGAATTTATCTCCAAGGGGAAGCGCGAGTTCAAAGCGAATCAGAAATGAAATGGCACTTGAAAGCTGTCAGCGCTGGCACGGTTGGGTTGAAACGACCGCGTTCAGGTTGTGCCCGTGAACCCTTCAAAAATCCAGGCGAGGCTTTTGCAAAGCAGCCCAGAGCTCTCGCTGATTTTTTTTTTTTTCCCCCTTGTCTTGTTAAGAGATGCGCGGTTGCTTTTCCTTTCTGCGCCTTGCTCCGCGTACCAAACCCGTTCTCTGACCGCTTAAGAGGTGGCGAGGACACTTTTAGCTCTGCAAAGCCCTTTCAATTAAGTTGGCGGAGGAGAGCTGAGCGACGAGATAAATGTGATGCTTCGTCTGTTTAAACAAGCTCGTCTCCAGCCGCCGTTTGCTTATGCAAAGGTAGAAGTAGCAGACGAGGTCCCTTGTAGGAGATGGGGAGCACAGCATCTACCCTGCGTGCCTTTGCCGGCTGGAGAAACCCTTTGCACGGGCATTTTCCAGGGGGTTTAGTCCTGTTTTATCAACAGATTTGGCAGGGAAACAGCTGATCCAGGCCCAATTCAGACTTTTCAACTTTTTTTATTTTTTTTGTAGCCACCCTGGGGGCATGGAGGGGTGAAACCAGGGTCTGCTCTCCATCTCCCTTGCTTTCCTCCAGCAGCGGCAGGAGGACGATGCTTTCCAGCTCATGCAGGAAGCCAATTTAATTGTATTTACACTACAGATAAGACATTTTTGAGGTCGGGACCTTCCCCGCGCTCGGGGCTTCCTACAACTCTCAAATCTGAATCCTGAGCAAAGGGTCATCGCTACTGAGCAAACACAACTCGGTTGGCCTGACCCAAATCCAAGCCCGTTCCCCCGACTTGTTGCAGATGAGCTAAAAAAGGTCTGGTGGCTGAGAAAAAAAGACATCCTGGTGTCCCAACCTGCCAAGGAAACCTTCCTCTGGGACCCTGAGGGATCCTAGTTGGCTTTCTTCTATGGCTTTGATCATTCCTTCTCCGTTAAGCACCGAGATGCGGGGGGGAGCGGCTTACGCAGGCGATATTTGCACATTTGCGCACGTAATTACAAATATAGGTGCATTTTAAAAATAGACCGAGTGGTTTCTGGTGTGGAAATACTGTCTGAAAACCAAAGGCTTCTGCTTACGGATGGGCAGCCTTCACCTTGTTGCAGGAGGTGCAGCGAGACTGAGAAGGCAACGGTTTGAGGAACAATAACAGCAATCGTGTCCTCTCCGGGTCTATATTTTTTGATCCCAGCAGGATTAAGAGATGTAAAAGTATACGACGTGAAAAGCCAGCTCCGACTGCTAGGTGACTTATTTAGTCCAGGCCAAAGCAAAAGCAAATTAAATGATTTGAGGCGTGTGGAGCTTTCGTGAAGGCCCTTGCTATTGCAGGAGGCAGGCTGTGGTCGCACAGTTTGAGCACGTTTTTGGAGGACCACCCCACCTGCGTTTCATGGGATGCACTGCCAGTCCTCACCAGTATCTACCGGTAAGGGAGACCATTGCAGCAACGAGCTGGTTTGGGGGACGTTCAAACCAGTGGCATGTAGGAGCTGGTATTAATGACAAGGCAATTAAGCAGATGAGTTTATGATGCAGCCGTAGGTGACAGCTTTATCCGAAGCTGTCTCGGAGAAGCCCACGTTAACCTGACGTAGTCTGGCGTGCTTAGAGCAATAAAATATCTGGAGGTGTCGGAGTGCCAACCAAGATCTTTCATGGTAGGGCCCCGTCTCTCCCTATTGAACAAAGCAATTCACAACACGGTGCTGCGTGCGATGACCTCGGGTGGGTTTTTTAGGCTGGACTTACAGGATGCTCGGGTTTTATTAAGAGGAGCTTTTGAGGCAAGGTTGGTGCTGTGCAGATGTAAGATGAGTCTGGCGTAGCGGGACGTGTACGACCCTCGGTCCTCTGAAAATCTGCCCGCTGATGTATCCAGAATTAGAACATTGTTGAGGTGGGAAGGGACCTCTGGAGGTCATCTGGTCCAACCAGGGCCACCTAGAGCTGGTTGCCCAGGACCATGTCTAAACACTTTTGAATGTCTCCAAGGATGGAGAGTCCACCACCTCCTTGGGCAACCTGTGCCAGTGCTCGGTCACCCTCAGGGTAAAAAAGTGTTTCTTGATGTTCAGAGGCAACCTCCTGCGTTTCAGTTTGCCCGTTGCCTCTTGGTCCTGTCACTGGGCACCACTGGGAAGAGCCCGGCTCCGTCCTCGTTGCACCCTCCCTTCAGGTATTTATATACATTGATAAGATCCCCCCGACCCTTCTCTTCTCCAGGCTGAGCAGACCCAGTCCCTTCTTCATCTCCATGGCCTCTTGTTGGACTCTCTCCAGTATGGCCATGTCTCTCTCGTACTGGGGAGCCCAGAACTGGACACGGTACTGCAGATGTGTCCTCACCAGTGCCTAACACAGCCCAGGACACCGTTGTCCCTTGCAGCTCGTGGTCAACTTGGCATCCACCAGCACCCTCGGGTCCCTCTCTGCCGAGCTGCTTTCCAGCTGGGTGACCCCCAGCATAGACCGGTGCCTGGGGTCGTTCCTCCCCAGGTGCAGAACTTTGCACTTCTCCTCGTTGAACTTCAGGAGTTTCTTCTCCAGTTTTCAACTCGACGCCCTCGCTGACCACGGCAGACTGTAAACGGCTGCCGTATCGCCTTTCTGTTGCAGTAGCACCGAGGAGAAGGAGGGGAAGGGGAGGAGAGGAGGTTCTCCCAAAGAACCAGGACGTAGAAGGACCTGAAGGACTCAATCTTGGGGTTTTTTCAGTGGAAAAGACTGTAGGATTTTAATCAGCGACTTGGTGTTTGCCCTTTTGCCGGAGCAGGAAGATGCTTGATTCTGTCGTGCAAACTGATAAATGCCAGAGACGGGTATTGGTTTTCCTGGGTCATCTCCATAAATTGGATGGGTTTGAGATGTGAAAGCACTAGAAGGAGAGGAGCATAAATGCCATATCGCTCACAGGGGAGGCGTATGACCCTCACTTTGCATGCGAGGCAGGGAAAACCAGAGAGCTGATACGAGCCTTGCGCCGTCGCAGTGCTCAGCTGCAGAAGTTACGTGACCTTTTGTAGCAAAAGGTGCTTTTGTTAAGCCGAAAAAAAAGGAGATTTTTGACGAAAGGTGGGGAAAAGTCTGGAGGCTGCTGCTGCGTGTCAGCTCTCCTGGTTTCACCTCAAAAAAAAAAAAAAACCAGGGAGAATATGTAATTGCTCTTGCTTTATCCTCCAGGCTTGGGCCCCTCGTTAGCCTCCTAATGAGCTTTCTGCAAGACCGTGAGGAATATTGCCAGTGGATTCGTTTGTACCTCCGACGGCTTGTTTGGAAAAGGCAGCGAGGAGCGATGTCTCGCTCAAGTCGTCAGTCCCTCTCCCCGCTTACCACGCTACTTTTGTTTTGCTTGTTTTCTGTTATGCAAACTTCTCTCCCTCTCGCTAGGGTTTGTCGAGCTGCGGCATTCAATTTGGCATGTCAGAGCGATGAAAAATGCATGCCTGCGCTTGGCAGCTTTGCGCCCAGACTTGTTTCCTCCTCTTACCTTATTTCTACCGTGATTATTATTCAGACAGCAGCCGGGCTCCACAAAACTATCAGGAGGAGAATATAAACTAATATATGAGGCACGAGTGATCTGCAGGATAGCCTCGCCCTGGGCTTTGGGCTGTGCTCGTCCTCCACGGATGGAGCGGAGGAGAAGGTGGGTGGGCTGTCCTCATCCTCCACGGATGGAGCGGAGGAGGTGGGTGGGCTGTCCTCGTCCTCCATGGATGGAGCAGAGGAGAAGGTGGGTGGGCTGTCCTCGTCCTCCATGGATGGAGCGGAGGAGAAGGTGGGTGGGCTGTCCTCGTCCTCCACGGATGGAGCGGAGGAGGTGGGTGGGCTGTCCTCGTCCTCCATGGATGGAGCAGAGAAGGTGGGTGAGCTGTCCTCGTCCTCCACGGATGGAGCAGAGGAGAAGGTGGGTGGGCTGTCCTCGTCCTCCACGGATGGAGCGGAGGAGGTGGGTGGGCTGTCCTCATCCTCCAGGGATGGAGCAGAGGAGAAGGTGGGTGAGCTGTCCTCGTCCTCCACGGATGGAGCAGAGAAGGTGGGTGGGCTGTCCTCATCCTCCAGGGATGGAGCGGAGAAGAAGGTGGGTGGGCTGTCCTCGTCCTCCATGGATGGAGCGGAGGAGAAGGTGGGTGGGCTGTCCTCATCCTCCACGGATGGAGCGGAGAAGAAGGTGGGTGGGCTGTCCTCGTCCTCCCCGGACGGAGCGGAGGAGAAGGTGGGTGAGCTGTCCTCATCCTCCACGGATGGAGCAGAGGAGAAGGTGGGTGGGCTGTCCTCGTCCTCCACGGATGGAGCGGAGAAGAAGGTGGGTGAGCTGTCCTCGTCCTCCATGGATGGAGCGGAGGAGAAGGTGGGTGGGCTGTCCTCATCCTCCGCGGACGGAGCGGAGGAGAAGGTGGGTGGGCTGTCCTCGTCCTCCACGGACGGAGCGGAGGAGAAGGTGGGTGGGCTGTCCTCGTCCTCCACGGACGGAGTGGAGGAGAAGGTGGGTGGGCTGTCCTCGTCCTCCACGGACGGAGCGGAGGAGAAGGTGGGTGGGCTGTCCTCGTCCTCCCCGGACGGAGCGGAGGAGAAGGTGGGTGAGCTGTCCTCGTCCTCCATGGATGGAGCGGAGAAGAAGGTGGGTGGGCTGTCCTTGTCCTCCACGGATGGAGCGGAGGAGAAGGTGGGTGGGCTGTCCTCATCCAGAAATATCTAATGTCCTTGAATCAAAGAGATAAGGACTTCTACCGCTGACCTGCTGGGCTCTTGAGGGTGGTGAGAAAGTTCTTCACCCATAGACCCAGCATGACCTTGAGGACAATCTCTCCATCTTCCCCCTCCTTTAATTGCTGGGGAAGCAGTCGGCTGCTGCCAAGAGCCTGTAACTACGCTGTTTGTTCCCAGGCGAGGGTGATGGAGAGGGGGCTGAAAGGCAAATCCTGTCCTCCAGAAGCAGCCTTGACATCTCGGAGGAGAAAAATTTCCTGTAATTGAAATCAAGGGAGGGGAAAGCAGAGTCTCCCTCGGTTTTGCTTCACAAGTGCAGATCAGCCAGCTCCGGCCCGTCAATCACATACGCCTGCCGACGCCGGGCTGCAAAAAGAAATCCCTGAGGCGGGCGGCGCGATCAATAGCGGCAGCGCGTTTCAGAGGCGGGACGAGGAGGACAACAGCACCGAGAGCTTGCAGCTTGCTTCTTGAGGCTGGTCTTGGGCAGAGAGTTGTGCTCCTACGAGGTATGGGAGATGCACTGGAAAAATTGTAATTTGGGGTGATGGAGGGCGAGAGAGGAGGAAATTATTCATTTTGCAATGTCAGAAAAAAAAAAATAGCAATAATTCAAGCTGCCCAGAATTATTTTGTACCCAGTTGGAGCCCCTTTTGCTCGTCAAAGGGGACACTAAAAGCTATTTGCATCTGCAAGGGCCAAAGCAGGGTGCAGAAAAAGGGGCGCCGTGCAAAAGCAAAGGGGGGACCATCCCCTGCCCGTCGTTGCTTCGAGGGCAGAGGGGGTGCAGAAAGGGGAGCAGGGGCGGTAGCGCGTGCTCAGGCATCGCCAAAAACCCACGTTTCACGGGTGAGCATCGCCGAGCAAGGTCCCCCAGTTTGGGTGGGCTTTCCCCAAGGAAGCCTCTCCCCCCCCCCCGTCGCCTTTGCAAGCCCGGCTGCGCGTCGCATCGAGCAAAGTTCAGGCGATAAGCGGGCTCCTCTCCGATCATGCACGGAGCAGATGGATTAGAGGAAGAAAAGGGAAAAAAAAATAACTCGAAACTGCTGGCACATCCGCCGGCTGAAGCGTCAGTTTGGTGCCTCTCCATCACCTACCGAAAGTAAATTAGTTTTCCATAGCATAACTTAGAGCAATCTCATTTCAGCCCGGCTGCTCAGCCGCAGGAGGTGGGATTTTTGCAGCGAGCTCAGCCTTTCCCAAGTATTTTTCTTCCAGGATGAGCATCCGGGGACCGTAGGGTCGTCGCTGCCGTTAGCGGCCTTCATCTCTCCCAGGCGATCCCCGACCGCCGCTCGGCCGCAGGAGTAATTTAAAAACCAACCCGTTTCGTGCTCTCCCATGAAAAATGTATGCAACATTAGACTTGCTTCATTATTCATTAGCGGCATTAATTATGCAGCCGTGCCACTTGAATTGTCGCTGGTTGAGGACACTCGCAGCGGGAAAAACTTTGCGAGGCAAGCCCCACAAGAAGGAGCAAGAGAGGAGCAAGCACGCAAAGGTCCCACGGCAGGCGATGCAAGCTGGGAGAACGGCCTCACGCTCAAGGCTGCGATGCTTTGGGGAGCCACGTTTTAATTTCTGGCTCCTTCGTGACCTTCCCAGCGGAGTCTCCTGGGCTTCATCCCCGGGGGGAGCCAAGATCCTCTACCCGCTTTGCTTCTGCAGAGCTTCAGGAGGTGGTGAGATCGAGCCTAAGAGGGAAAGCAGAGTCTCCATCACGCAGAGGTGTTGATTTCCTACCCGGGCAATAACCAGAAATCAAGAGAAGGAAGCTTAAGGCTAATGAGGCTTAACGATCGCTCAGCGCAGAGCTGGGAATTGATTCGCCGGCGAGTTACGGGCAGCTGGCACAAGGCAGGGGCAACCAAATCCTGCGAGAAGCGGAGAGAGCAGGATCCAGCCCTGCAAAGAAAAGCTTCTAGAGGGGGGGGTTGAGGGGTGGCGAGCGATGAAGGGTCTTGGAAAACCAAGAAAACGTGGTTCTAGCAGCATTTTAGAATTTGCAAGGCTGATTCTTGGATGGATTTTGGCTTTTTGAATAGGAAAAGCTCGCTGGAGCTGGAAACGATGCCCTCCGGGTGCTCCTTTCAGGGTCGGGACACCCAGGTCCCCTCCGGCTCGTGGTCTGCAGAGGAACCGGGGTGCCCTTGCTCGGGGGGGTCCCGCAGAGCCCCATGCTGGGGTGCAGGGATGAACCTCAGGCTGGAGCATCCCTGTCCCCTCTGGTCACTGTCCCTGGCACCAGAGGAATCCAGCGCTTGGTCGTGCAGCCTCCTCTGTGACAGCCGGAACGATGGTTTGGGTTTTGTTTTTTTTCCCTCCGTTCCTCTTTTTTTGGGGGGGTGTTCAGCTCCCAAGGTCTTTCCTAAGCTGCTTTTTGCACCAAAAGTGGATTTTGGGAGGCAGCCCCCGGAGAAAGGCTGGAACCAGATGAAGTCAGCGGGCGGGCGGATGACAACGCATCCGTGAAACGACCTCCTCCCCATCCTGGTGGGACAGGGACCTCTTGGACGGCAACGTCATCGCTGCGTTGAGGTTCTGCTCTCTCCGCATCTCCCAGCTGCTTTCAAAGGTCCAGCCCACCCAATAAACGAGTAATTAGTAATGAGTTTGGAGGTGGCATTTCTGCATTCAGGGCCAAGGCGTTTTGGCAAAATAAGACCCCGTTTTGGGGAAGGATCAGGCAGGTTTTTGCAGCAAAGCGTTTGCTCCACAAAGGGGATGCCGGGAGCTGGTGCAACCCTTCGGAGGATGCAACGGGGAGAGGCGAGAGCGCGAATCCATGGCTGCGTGATAAAATACGGCTCTTTCTGGCTCCTGCTTTGCTGCTGGCAGTAGCTGCTCCCCCACCTGCTTGTCTTCTCTCCTTCTCCAGCTGCATAAACAGGCGCTTTGGAGACAGCTGAGCTGTCAAGCAGGCAGAGAGTCCGTGTCACGCAGAAAAAATAGGAATAAAATTACCACCTGACAGGCTGGCATCGCCTCGCCGCCGTCTATCCCCAGCGCTGCGACGTGCCGGCGCCGGGCGCGTGGGAAATGGGATGGGGTGGGATTGCAGGGATGCACGGGGTGGCCGGGAGCATGGGGACCCCGGTCCCAAACCGCCCAGGATCTCCGTCACCTGGGACCGGAGCTGAACAGCCGCCTGTCAAAGTCCAGCGCTCTTCAACCAGGTTCCTTTAGCTACTCTACACGAGGGTTTAATGTTTTAATGCTAAATTTACTTATTTGAAGATATTTGACCTTGGGGGGGGGTTGGTTTAGAAAAGCGAGCCGGCACGCTACTGAAAATCACAATATAACGTAGCAACTGCAACATACAGCTGAATCGCAATACAAGCACGATCCCCTGGTCTCTAGATGCTCCCCAGCGCGACGCTGGGCGTCCCAAGTCAACGGGAAGACGTGGGTTGCAGCTCTCCTCAAAGCTCATTTTGCTGGTTGGTGAATTTTTATCCTTTATGTTGGGCTGAGCCACTCATAACCTTCCCCTGCGTTGGTCTGGCTTGCTCAGGGAGACAATTCTTTCTCTGGGTGAATTTAGGGAAGGCCAGTTGGCCAACTCAACTGGGAGAGCCGCTTATGGACAACGAAGCGTCCTCCTGGGGTTGAGGCGAGTTCAGTTCCCTTTGAGGGAGCTGTGGTCACCTCCTGCTTTCTTCTCTGAGCTTCATGAGCACATCATCCTCGTCCGGCTTCTCTACGCCTTCTTCCATCCCAGGGGTTGGGTGCGTGGTGCTGCGTTGGCTGCCGATCAGGTAGGACGTTGCTGATGGTTGAGGACACGTCGGGGTCTATGGGGTAGGAGGGACTCCGGCAGCAGACGGTGGTCCTGAAAGGTTGTCCTGGCAGCGGCAGCAGGAATGGCTCACCAATAAATAGCCCAAAGCGCCATGTTTCATGTGATTTTTGGCTCACTCACTCGAGTCCTGAGGAGCAGATCATGAGCAGGAACCAAATCTCATCGTTTTGTTGTAGGTCTCAGGATGCTTTATAAAGTCCCAAGTTCTGGCCTCACACGATAACGTGATAATCTTTCCCCTAAAAACATGATTTTTTATTCCCACCCTACTCAAAGCAAAGCATGAACCCGAAGGGATCGAGAAAGAAAAAAAGAAATCCATATTTTCTGCTCGCTAAGACAATTTTGGGACCTTTGGGGAGCCTCCTTCTCTCCGTGGTGGGTCACAGCGTAAGGGAAGGAGCGGGATGCTTGGACTTTGCCCGATTTTTGGAATTTTAATAGAAAGCAGAGGCAAGCGGGGAGCTTTCCATCACGGAGGGAAAGGCTGCTCTCTGCAGGCTGCGAGTCAGCACGAGACGCCTGGGCTGGCTCTTGTACAACGTCCAAAAGCCCAAAGCCAGAAGGTCCCTCGAGGAGCGGCGTTAGCCAATAATTTAATTAAATTCTTTTATCATATATATTTTTATTAGCAACAAAAAAAACCCCACACTGGGAAAGTATCGGGGTGGACAAATCAAACGGATTTGGGAATGGAATAAGCGGGGTGGGGGAAGAGCAAGGCTCCTGGGTCGGGCTTGGGACCCCCCTTCGCCACGGCAGTGATGTCGAGCAGTCCCAGGGCTGACGTGACATTTATTTGCCTCCCGTCCTCCCCGTATAATTGCATTTCACACCTTTATAATTGTCAAGTATCACATAAGAGAGCGGAAGAAGCAGAGAAGTTTCCTCTTGAGAGCATCTTCCACGGGCAAATAACTTCGATCCCTTTTCTTTTGGAAATTATTCAGATCTCAGTTAAAAAAAATATATATATCTCCCTGCTTCCATTTCATTACTGGCACAAAATTGGCAGAATTCAGCTGGAAGAGGGTTTTTTCCCCATCTTCGGATCAATATTTCACCAGACGCTGATGCACTTTGCATCCAGGGGGAGAAATCCCACGCCGGGCTTAGGATCCAACCATCAATCTCACGTGGATGCTGAGTCAGCATTTCCACCCCGCGCTGGCTCGTTGGTTATTAATCATATAATTATTAATGATCCACTTCCCCAGTGCGCACAACCTAAAGGGCAGCGGGGGGGGGGGGCGAATTTTTGCTTGTAAATCTGTGAATTTTAAGGCTGGAGGAGAAGCAAAGATGGATTTCTACTGATAAATCTGGCTGCCAGCTGTGAATTTTAAGGCTGGAGAAGAGAAGACGGATTCCTGCGGCTAAATCGGATGCTCAAGAGCCCAAAAATGCTCTTTTTTGAGAGGGAACCGGCACACCGGAGAGCATCGCCGCGTGCGGACAAGCTCCGGCATCGTCCTACCTGCTCCCCGCTCATTTTTAATAGGTACAGACCACCCCGTTCCCACTTAACCTCTCAAACAATTCATTGAATTATTCCCAAACAACACGCAGTTGGTTTCAATTAGAGGCTAAGGCGCTTGCCTCAGCCTCCGGGAAAATAATAATAATAATAAAAATAATAATAAAAAATTGCAACGAACAAATGAGGGCATTCACCGGGGTTGAAGAGGGTGGCTGGATAATTGCTCGGTGTGTACAAATTGAGATTAAATAAAAAAAAAAAAATATAACCTCTCTGCTCGCCGTTGCTGGGAAAAAACCCTCGTTTGCACAGGAAAAAAAATCTCATCTGCTTGTTAAATAAAAAAACATAAATATTTAAGCGTTAAGCTTTCCTTGGGAGAGCTCGGCCCCTGTGATTTCTTTTCGAGATCGTCCGACTTCTTCCATCGCTAATTAAAGGAGTTGGAAGAGGCGGTTTGACGCAGGGTTGTTGGTTCCCAAAGAAATGGCCATCTCGATCTTACCGGCTTGTTTTTATCCAGTAAAGGCAACCAGAAATTCAGCCTAGAAAGAAAAGAGGCAGGTAATTAGTCGGCAGGGTAATTAGCCATTGGTACAGGCTTCCATGATGTAGGAAATTATCGTCTCCGTCCCGGGGGGGGGGGAGCTTTTAAGATCAGGTTTGGTCGATGAAAATAAAAAGGGAAAATGGTTTTCTTGGTGGGAACGTGTGCTGATGGACTTGTGCCGTCTGAGGATGAGGCTCGGCTTGGGGCGGACGCTCAGGAACAACCTTCAAAGGAGCTTCGTGGGCAGGACGGGGACGGCCCGGCTGCGGGCAAAGAGCAGGCAGCAAGGGAAAAGGCTCCTGCCATGGCAACCGAGCTCAAAATCCCACATCTAGCCAGAAGAGAAAATTATTTCAATCATTAAAAAGCAAGAAAAAACTCGGGGAGAAAGGAGGTTTTGTGCATCAGGGTGGGAGTGCGGCATTACTGGCGTTGTTACAGGTGCCGTACGGTGGAATTATGAGGATTAGAGCCTCGCTCTTGGTCTAGCCTTCTCCAGAAAGATGAAAAAATCAGGATTTCCCCCCAAAATCCTTCCAAAAATCCTGTTCTCAGCCTTCCCCTCCCCTGCGCCACGAAGGCCGGGAGATGGGGACCACCGACGGCTCCGCTGGAGCAGCCTCGAAGAGGACGAGCACGGCACGCGGTGCGCCAGCCCCCGCCTCGATCCGCCCGTTTAATTGTCCCGATTGAAAATTAAAGCTCACCCAGCCGTCGCTGTAAGGTTAATTAACGGTAACGAGCACCGGCCAGGTACGCAAGGCCGTTCCCAACCCACTACAAGAGCCGTTCGTCCGCGTCTCGCTCTCAGGGGCAGAGACAAGGTGAAGAGCAGCATCTCCAGCAGCTTTTTTATATAAAATGATTAAGTCTTCTGCTTTAAACAACTTAAAGTCAAGGTTAAAGCTCAGGTTTTAAGGCAGCGCTGCGACGTGGTCGAACCTTCGCAGCGAGGATAGATTGCTGATGGTCAACCTGGTGGCCACCGGGACCCCTGGCTGAGGTTGCCCCATCATCTGGGTCATAAAGGATGGTGGCGACCAGGCTCAGACCCAGGACTGAGCCCCCTGAGGTTACACCAGCATCCAGCTGATGGCTTTGGACCCCCAGCGAGCAAAACCAGGGCACGAGCGTGGTCCGATTTGATCCCGAACATCCCAGGGTTACCACAGGGATGGAAATTCGGAAGAGTTCATTAAAAACCCAACATTTTCCTCGCGTAAGACTTGAATTTGTGGCTTTCATTAGTAAAGTAAATTAATCCCAATTCTTTATGGCCGCGGCAGCCTTATTTAATTTTCTGTTATGTAAACGATTTGCTCTAAGCTCAGTTTAAAAGCAATAAGGCTTTGCCGGTGCGTTAACGGCAAGAGCGATATCGTGTTTTCTTCAGGAGCACGCTCAACAGCCAGAGCTGGTTTCTGTTTTATGAGCCCTAACGATTATTGCTGAGGGCTGTTGGGTTCTTCTTATGGAGGTGAGAATACGAAATTTGATTTATTGAAAGCTGAGGAGCGGCTCCGGGTTGGTTGTAGGTGGCATTTAGTGGGGCCGGAGAGAAGCTAACGTCCCGCCGTGGCGCGGGAACCGGGGACCAAACCGCCGTCAGCATCCTGGAAAGCAAAGCCCAGCTTTTTGGGGGAAAACCGGAGGTTTTCAGAGCATCTTACACATACGGGACCAGAGCGGCGCGGACGTTTGGCTTCCAGAAACATCAGCCAGGCTTTAAGTCACCCTCCGCCGCGCAACCTAACAAGGAGGGCGAAGAATTGGGGCTCCCGTAGCCGAAACCAGCAAAGCCAAAGCCAGCTGATGCCTGTTGCCATGGCAGGAGCATCTCCCATCCCGCCTCGCTGCCATGGCAACAGGGACTCGTTAAGAGCATCACCCCCCCCGCCGCTAAATCGGGGGAGCCGGCTCTCCCCGAAAGCGAGCAAAGGGACAGGCAGCTGCCTGCACTAAAAGCTCGAATTAAATTCCACCCCTCCCCAACCACATCACCGGCTCGGCAAATCGCCTGCTTAATTAATTTCTGCAAGCGCTACGACACCGCCAGCCGGGAATTACCTGCGCCCGAGCGGTAATTAATTGCAGATAAACCCAATCAAGAAGGGGAGGACAAACAGTGAGGCGCAGAGGGTGCGAGCTGGGAGGAGAAAGGAGGGGAAAAAAAAACAAAGAAGGGGGAAGAAAATCAATTTAAAAAAAGAAAAAAAAGGGACGAGGAAGCACTCAGCATCCTCGTTTTTTCTTTTCCCCTCTGCCACCTATTTTACGGCGAGCCCTGGCGATCATTAATTCCTTACGGAAAACCACGGGGCTTAAAAAAATTTAAAATCCCGGGAAACTTTGCTCTTGGAGCAGCTTCTTCCCCCAAAGCGTCTCAAGGCCGGTTAAACCACGCTTATTTATTATTTTCTTCGCCTGGTGAATAAAATGCAACATCCCAGAGAGCTAAAAATACCATCAAATCGCTTTAATTAGAAGGGGCCCCGCTAATAACCCTGCTTGAACCTAACGCAGGGCACGGGCTGATAATTAATGCCTTTAAAAATGGGTTTAGACAGCTGAGAAGTTCCTGTCGTCGCGGCATTTGCCTCCGCAGGGCGTGTGTGGGCGCAAGCCGCTCCCGATTTGCTTTTCCCCAGGCGTTTTCAGCCCCCCCCAAAAAAAAAAGTGTCAGGAGCCAGCCACGATTTCTGAATCGTGGTAAGGCGGCGTCTTCTCGCCGCGTTGGGAGCGAGCGGCCTCCGAAAGGGCTGCTCAGGGCACTTGTTGTGAATTTTGGGGGGGGGTTGGGGGGTGTTTTTTGAGTCCTGGTGGTGGTAAAGTCCTGGCGCGGGCTCCTCCGGTGCTTTTCCCGTGGGATAAAGCACGAAAATTATGATTCTATGAAAAGACGAGGCAGGGATGAGGCCGGTATAGGAGTGCCACACGCTGGCCGTGCTGCGCCAGGCAGCGTCGCAGGCAGGAGACCCCACAAACATCCCTTGTCCTGCAGCCCCCGGCTGCATACACCAAACCGGGTGCTGATTTTCTCCAAAAACCTATTTATTTACATGGTTTTTTTTAAAAAAAAGGAGGGAAATCAGGTTGCCGCTACCCGAGGACAACTGACAGCATCAGTGATGGGCTGCAGGAGCCACCAGGAGACCCCTAAACCACCAAATTCCTTTCGGGATCCAGTCAAACTCACCCGAGGGTAACGGAGGCAGCAGCGTAGGGGGGCTTTGCCCCGTTACGGGGGTCCCCTGGTTATGGGGGGGGACCCCAGCAGCGTGGTGCTCAGCACCGTCTCCGCCGCCGGTTGGGGAGAGCATCCCGGCGAGCATCCCAGTCACTGGTGCTGCTTCTTGTGCCGAAGGATCTCCGTGGGGGTGAAGGTGAAATCCTGCCGGCAAAGATCGCAGTAGTAGGATCTGTGGAGGGCGGAGGTTTTGGACGAGCTTTCGGATGCTTCTTCCAGGGGGGCTGTGGGAAAAAGCAGAGAAAAACAAGGATCAGAAGGAAACCAGAGCCCTGCAAGAGCTTTTTCTTCCCCCAAAGCACCCCCAAAACGTGGCCCTCGGTAGCATTTCGAGGGGCGCACGTAAAAGCCGGCGGAAGCACAGCCGGGCTCGCCACCGCCCACGGAGCAGAGATGCCACCCCGCAGGGAAAATCCAGGTTGGTTTTCCCCGATTGTCCCTTGTCGCAGCCCCGGGAGGGGACGCACGCCTCACCCTCAGAGGGTCGGCAAGTGTTTTCGTGGCAGATGCGCTCCAGCGGGGTGAAGGGCATGCGGAGATCGCAGTGGGGACACGTCCAGAAGCTCCGCAGGCAGTCGCTGTAGAGGTCCGTGTCCGTCTGCGGGATACAAAGGGAATGTTTGGACTCCCCCGGGGGGGTGACAGGCAGAGCAGGCAGGGCGGGAGAGCGGGGTACTCACCGCCAGGCAGTTGTAGGTGAGAAAATCCGTCACCCTGTGGCCGCCCTTCACCTCGTCGGGCTTCATCTCCGTCCCCTGGAAGAGCCCCGGGAGCCGGGGAGCGGCAGCCACGGTTTGGGGACCGATGTAGAGGTTCTGTTTCTCCAGCCCGGTGAGCTGGCGCAGGCGGTACGGCACCTGCGAGAGGACGCGGGGCTGTCAGGGGGCTGCACCAGCTCCCCTCGTCCTCCTTTCTCAGCCTTCGACGCGATGCGAGGCGCCGGAGATGGATTAAAACCACGCTCAGGGCCGCATCACCTCCATCTGCAGGAACTCCAGCAGCCCCCGGGTGAGCACGGATACGTCCCGGGAGCTCGGCCGGCAGCCCGACTCCTCTCCCCGACCTTCCAGCAGCTGATGGAGGAGTTTTTCCCAGGCGGAGCGAAGCTGCAGGGCCTTGGAGAGCAGGCGCAGGGCAGAGTCCGCATCGGGGACGGTGATCTCCAGCCAGCCATCCGCTACCAGCCGGGCGCAGTCCGCGCTGGTGTCCAGCGAACGGGAGAAGAGCAGGAGAGCCTGGAGGAGCAAAATGCAACCGGTTTGGGGGTGATGCAGGTTCCCGGAGGGCTTGGAGAGGAAGAGGAGGAGAGCGAAGAGCTCACCTGTAGGGCTGGTACCCGGAGGCAGTTCACCAGGTAGGGTTTGTTGGTCTCCAGCAGCGAGACAAAGGCGAGGAGCTGGTGGTGGCGGCTCAGCCCCTCCGTGGGGTCTGCAGGGACAATGAGGGACACCTCAGCTGGACCCCAAACCTCTCCCCGTCCCCAGAATTTGCCAAACCCCCGAGGCCGGCAGCGCTTTCATCCGCCGCAGAAAAAGCCAGGGAGAAAGCAAAGCCAATTCCTTCGGGATTGGGGTTGTCCCACCTTTGGTCCCACCGCGCTCCGGTCCTTCCTTGGCGTGGAGCAGCTCCGGGCTGGTAGCGAAGACGCAGGTGGGATGAAGCACGACGCCCTGCTTGTTTTTGGTGTGAAAAATCTGCAGCGAGAGCAAAATAAGCACGGAGGGAGAGCAAGGGGCTGCCGGGGACCCCGGCACGGGGAGGACACGGACCTGATCGGAGTCCTTGCGGCCGCTGTTGAGCTGGTCGGGCACGGCCAGCTGGGGGTAAAGCCCCCTGCACAGCACCAGCTTGAGCAGGGCGAGCTGCGAGGAGGAGAGGGCTGAGCTGGATACGGCCTGGAGCTCCTCCACGTTGTGGCGAAGCTTAAACTTGACGTCCTGCAGAGAGAGAAAGGGCGTCAGGGGCCCGGATGGCCGGATCCTGCCTCCCAGGAGAGGAGACGGATGCGAGGGTCACCTGGATATCGATGCTGCGCTCCCCTTTCCCGCGGGTGCCGCCACCGTCGTCCTCCTCGCCGGAGGAACCGTCCGCTCCGTCCTGCAGCCGCAGCACCTTGCGCTTCCGACCCTCCGTCTCCGCGTGGGAACGCCACAGGCGGTGCAGCTCGCGGCGTTCCCGGTGCCGGCTCTGCCGGCTGTAGCTGTCGCTGGGCTGGCTGGAGGCTTCCTCCAGCAGCTGGTGGTCTTGGAGAAGCTCCTGGTGTGATGGGGAGAGGGTTGCTCAGCCCCCACGGCCGGGAGATGGGCAAATTGGGGGCGCGCGGGCAAATTCAGCTCTCCTCCGCACCAGCAATCCCCTCCCCGGAGCGAAGGCAAACCCCTTCACCGGATCCCGAGGCCGGATCCTGTCCCCCCTCACCTGAAACTGGCGCCGCAGGTTGGCGGCCTCGTAAAGCCGATGCTCCTCCAAACCTCGCCGCCGACACCATTTCCGAGAGTTGCCGCTCCGCTCCGATTTCACCTGCCCCGGGACAGCACGGCTCAGCCCCCACCAGCGACGGGCCGTCCTTCCCACCGCTCCCTGCGCCCCAAAATCAGCCCCCACCGCCTCCCAGCAGCCTCCCGCACGGATCCAAGCACGCCCCACCCCAAAACAGAGTCTCCCCGAACCCCAAAACGTGCCTCATCGCCCCCGCGACGGCAGGAATCCCACCTGGACCCACTCGTTGAAGAGGTTGAGCAGCGTCAGGGGGTCGCCGTGGGGGCTCTCCAGGGGCCGTCGGGCCGTGGCGCAGTCGGGGTTGGGGTGAGCGGGTCGCAGGAAGGGCGATTGCACGCTCAGCGCCGCCGCCACCGTCAGGGTGGGCTCGGCCAGTCCAAACAGCGTGCCCAGGACCAGCATCTTGCCTACGTGGCAACGACAGTGAAGGCAGGGGAGACCAACTCCTCGCGCCGTCACCTCTGCTTCGATTGGGGGGCCCCGAATCACTCACCGACCACCACGTCCACCGGCAGCTGGGCCAGCAAATTCCCGATGGGAGTCAAATCTTCGGCCTCGTCCAGGGCTCCCTGGTCCCGCAGGTACCGCACGGCCGTCTCCAGGCTGGACGAGGGAGGCGGCTCCAGGAAGGGGAAGGTCCGGGGGTCGCCCAACCCCATGCTCTTTAACTGAGAGAGAAACGCACGTCGAACGAGCCCGGCGACGACGCGAAGAGCCCGGAGGGTTACAAAGCCCCGCCAAGAACCGTCGCGCCCCGACGCTCGAGCCGCAGCCTGGTCTTGGCTGCTTGGATTTCCCCAAATCTCCGCGGAGGAAAGCCCGATTTTACCTGGAGCACCAGAGCATCGAGCGCTACCCGCTGGATCTCCGGCACGGGGTAGGGGGAAAAGGCGTCGTAGTCGGATTCGGCATAGAGCCGGTAGCAGACGCCGGGGCCGGTCCTGCCAGCGCGTCCCTTCCGCTGCTCGGCGCTCGCCCGGCTGATCCAGAACTCCTGCAGGCGCTGAAGTTTGCCCTGAGGGTCGTAGCTCATCTCCTTCACCTTCCCTGGAGGGAGCAGGAGGGATGGAGAACCTCAGGGCAAGGCAGGAGGGAGGGAAAAGCCTTCCCGCCCAGCGGAGAGGGACGCCGGGAGGATTTTTACCGGAATCCAGGACGAAGCGCACGCCGTCGATCGTCACCGAGGTCTCCGCGATGTTGGTGGAGAGGATGCACTTACGGACGCCGGGAGGGGGAACGTCGAACACCTGAAGAAGGAGAAACGATGGTTCTACGTCAGCACGGCCGCCCCCAGAGCAGGAAAAGGGTAAATACAGGTTGCACCCATCGGTTGCGCCCCAAAAGCACCCACAATCAGGGCGCAGCCGGGCTGAGCTCTGGGATTTTTCGCCACGGTGCCGAATCCCGCCCCGATTTCAGGGTCAAACCCTCGCCCACCTTGTCCTGCTCCGCGACGGAGAGGGTGCTGTGCAAGGGGAGCACAATCCAGCGCTGGGTGCGCTCGGCGTAAGCCTGCGCCGCCTCCAGCACCGCCCCGATCTCGGCCACCCCGCTCAGGAACACCAGCAGGTCCCCGCGTTCCTCCGGCGGGTACTTGTGGTCGATGGCTTGCAGCACCCGCAGGTACGGGAGGGGATCCAGGCGCTCCGATTTCCCCGATTTCCCAACCGCAGGCGCTTCTTCCTTAGGGATGGGTTGGTAGATGACCTGCAGGAGGAGAAACAGGGAGGACGCTGCCTCCAGCGAGAAATCCCGCGCCGGGATTCATCCCCAAAATCACCCTCTGTCCTCACCGAGATGGGGAAGATCCTTCCCGGCACCTGCAGCACCGGGGCACCCCCAAAGTACCCCGAAAAAAGGCGGATATTGATGGTGGCCGACATCAGCACCAACTTAAGGTCCGGCCGAGCGGGAAGGAGGCGCCGCAGGACCCCCAGGAGGAAATCGCTGTGCAGATGCCGCTCGTGAACCTCGTCGGCGATCAGGACGTGGTAGCCGGGCAGCGTCGGCTCCCGCTGCACTTGCCGCAGCAGCAGCCCCTCCGTCAGGAAGACGATCTTGGTGGCGGGCGAGCGGGTGCTCTCGAAGCGGATCTGGTAGCCCACCTGCGGCAGGAAGAAGAAAAGAAAGAAGAAAATTGAATAAAACCGAATAAAACCGAATATTTCAGCCGGAAGGGGCCAATCTCCTACTCCAACTGCCCGACCAAAAGCTAAAACGTGTCGTTAAGGGCGTTTTTCTCTTCGACGCCGACAGGCGCGGGGCATCGACCCCCCAGGAAGCCTCTCGAGGTGTCTGAGCACCCTCTCGGCAAAAAAACGTTTCCTAATATCAAGCCTGAACCTCCCTTGACGCAGCTTTGAACCAGAGACCTCTTATCCCTCCGCAGCACCTCCCAGTTCAGTACCATCAGCCAATTTCCACCCAGAGCAGCGATAAAAACATCACTTTTTTTTTGAATATCGATATTTTCAACGCTTTTTTGACCAGGATTGGCCCTAAATTTAAACCCTGAGGACCAGCGCTGGTGACCGGTTGCCAGCCAGACGTAGCCCAGTTCACCACAACCCCTTCCTTCACCCAGTAGCACCCAGTAGCAGGGCGGGAAGAAACCAGCAGCGCCCAGCAGCTCCCAGTTACCCCTAAACCGGCCAGGGAAACGGCCGGTCGCCAGCCCGCGGAGCTCACCTGGTTTCCATACTGGTGCAAGCTCTCGAAGCCGACCCGTTTGGCCAGCGAGATGCAGGCGATACGGCGAGGTTGGGTACAAGCCACGTGGCTATAACCGGCCGCCAGCAAGAACTGGGGCACCTGCGTGGATTTACCGCAGCCGGTATCGCCGGCGATCACCACCACTTGGTTTTCAGCCACGGCGCGCAGGAGCCGGTCCCGGTATTGGGAGATGGGAAGCGCCGCTCGTTCCCGTTGGAGTTTGGCCAGTTTGGCGAAGCTTTGTTTTTGGGTGAAGTCCAGGTAGTGTAAAAAAGCGGCGCGGAATTCGGCGAGGCGTTCCTGGGGTACGCCGGAATCTCCTCGCCGGCCTCGGATCGTCCCCTCCACGTCGGCGCTCAGCACCGAGAGGTTGATGCGGTAGCGGGGGTCGTATCGGCGGGGGAGGTCGAGGCGGCGGGCGGCGGCGGCGGCGGGGGGCTCTGCTCGGTCGTGGCGGCCGGGGCTCGGCTCGCGTTCGGTTCTCCGGCTCTGGAAACGCCGGAGGCGCTCAAAGAAAGCCCAGAAGTTGCGGACGTCCTCGGAGCCGGCTCCGATGTAATCCTGCTCGCGGAAATAGAGCTCTTCCAGCCGGCGTCGCGCGGCGGGGCAGTCCCAATCCCATCGGGAAGGCGAAAGGTCCCGCTCGCGGCGTCGGGATCTGCCCTCCTTCTCTAGCGGCATCTCCGCGGCGGATTCCGGAGCCGAGGATCTGTGCCGGGGCGGCGGCCGGTGTGAGGTGGGGGCCTGTGCCCAGCCTGGTGGCCCCGGCCGTCCCTGACACCGGTGGGCTCCGCTACCGCCAGAGCCGCCCCCTTGCCCCCCGCCGGGACCCCCAGCATCCCACACGTTCCCAGGACCCCCCGTACCCCAGGCCGATCCCCGGGGACCCCCCACAACCTTGACCAGACCCCTGGGACCCCCCCCACCCCAGCCCAGCCCCCTGGGACCCCTGTGCACCCCAACTGAGCCCCCCCGAGACCCCCCCCATGCCCCAGCCCAGACCCTGGGGACCCCCACACACCCTTGTCCAGCCCCATGGGACCCCCCCCACCCTGTCCCAGCCCCCTGGGACCCCCCACAACCCATCCCAGCCCCCTGGGACCCCTGTGCACCCCAACCGAGCCCCCTGAGACCCCCTTCACCGCATCCCAGCCCCCTGGGACCCCCCACAAACCATCCCAGCCCCATGGGACCCCCCCCACAACCCGTCCCAGCCCCCTGGGACCCCCGTGCCCCCCATCCCAGCCCCATGGGGCCCCCCACAACCCGGCCAAGCACCCTGGGACCTCCATGCCCCCCTGTCCCAGCCCCCTGGGACCCCCCCCAGAACCCATCCCAGCCCCCTGAGGCCCCCCCACCCCGTCCCAGCCCCCTGGGACCCCCCACAAGCCAGCCCAGCCCCATGGGACCCCTGTGCCCCCCATCCCAGCCCCTTGGGACCCCCCACACCCATCCCAGCCCCCTGGGACCCCTGTACACCCCAACCGAGCCCCCTGAGACCCCCCTACCCCGTCCCAGCCCCTTGGGACCCCCCTCCACCCCATCCCAGCCCCCTGGGACCCCCGTGCCCCCCATCCCAGCTCCATTGGGCCCCCCACAACCCGGCCCAGCCCCATGGGACCCCTGTGCCCCCCATCCCAGCCCCCTGAGACCCCCCACAACCCATCCCAGCCCCCTGAGCCCCCCCCACCCCATCCCAGCCCCATGGGACCCCCCACAACCCAGCCAAGCCCCATGGGACCCCCCCCACCCCATCCCAGCCCCATGGGACCCCCCACAAACCGTCCCAGCCCCCTGGGACCCCCCCCCCCCACTCCAGCCCCTTGGGACCCCCCCCACCCCACTCCAGCCCCCTGAGACCCCCCCCACCCCGGCCCAGCCCCCTGGGACCCCCCCCCACCCCACTCCAGCCCCCTGGGACCCCCCCACCCCATCCCAGCCCCCTGGGACCCCCCCCACCCCGGCCCAGCCCCCTGGGACCCCCCCCACCCCATCCCAGCCCCCTGAGACCCCCCCCCACCCCGTCCCAGCCCCATGGGACCCCCCCCACCCCATCCCAGCCCCCTGGGACCCCCCCCACTCCATCCCAGCCCCCTGAGACCCCCCCCACCCCATCCCAGCCCCCTGGGACCCCCCCACCCCGGCCCAGCCCCCTGAGACCCCCCCACCCCGTCCCAGCCCCCTGGGACCCCCCCCACCCCGGCCCAGCCCTCAGGACCCTCACGCCAGGCCCGGCTCCCCAGGCCCCCCCCCCCCCGCACCAGGCCGCCTCCGGCCCGCCGAGCCCCGCTTTCCCACCCGGCCCCGGCCCCGCGGGCCCCGCTCCGGCCCCGCTGCCCTCCCCGGCCCCGCTGCCCCCGGGCCGGGCCCCCCCGGGCCCGCAGCCGCCCCCCGGGCCCGCACCGGGCCCGCACTCACCCACGGCGCCCCGGCGGCGGGAGGCGCCAGGCGCGGCCGCCAGGGGGCGCCCGAGCGGCGCCGCCGCCGCCTGGGGAAGGGGCGGGGCGGCGGGGGAGGGGGCGGGGAAAGGGGCGGGGAAAGGGGCGGGGCCTCCGCGGCAGCGCTGTGCCCCGCTGTCCCCAACTGTCCCCGATTGTCCCCAAAATCCCCACTGTCCCCAATTGTCCCCAACCATCACCGCTGTCCCCAACTGTCCCCAACTGTCCCCAACCTTCACCGTGGTGCCCCGCTGTCCCCAACTGTCCCCAAAATCCCCGCTGTCCCCAATTGTCCCCAAACCTCACCATGGTGCCCCACTGTCCCCAATTGTCCCCAACCATCCCAGCTCTGCCCCACTGTCCCCAACCACCACCACTGTGCCCCCCTGTCCCCAACCGTCCCCATCCATACGGGTGGTGCCCAGCTGTCCCCAACTGTCCCCAACCATCCCTGTCGATGCCCAACTGTCCCCAGCCATCCCTGTGGTCCCCAACTGTCCCCAACCATCCCCACTGTCCCACTTGTGCCCAACTGTCCCCAACCATCCCCATCCCCAGCCATTCCTGTTGTCCCCAACTGTCCCCGACCCCAACCATCCCCGTTGACGTCCAACTGTCCCCATGGATCTCCAACTGTCCCCAACCATCCCCGCTGTCCCCACCATCCCCAACCCTCCCCGTTGACACCCAACTGTCCCCAACCATCCCCATTGTCCCACTTGTGCCCAACTGTCCCCAACCATCCCCAGCCATCCCTGTGGTCGCCAACTGTCCCCACCATCCCCACCGTCCCCAACTGTCCCCAGCCATCCCTGTTGTCCCCAACTGTCCCCAGCCATCCCCAACCATCCCCGTTGATGCCCAACTGTCCCCAACCTTCCCCATGGATCCCCAACTGTCCCCAAGCATCCCCGCCGTCCCCACCGTCCCCAACCATCCCCGTTGACACCCAACTGTCCCCAACCATCCCCGTTGTCCCACTTGTGCCCAACTGTCCCCAACCATCCCTGTTGTCCCCAACTGTCCCCACCATCCTCAACCATCCCTGTTGACGTCCAACTGTCCCCAACTGTCCCCCTGGATCTCCAACTGTCCCCAACCATCCCCGCTGTCCCCACTGTCCCCAACCATCCCCAACCATCCCTGTTGTCCCCAACTGTCCCCACCATCCCCACTGTGCCCAACTGTCCCCAACCATCCCTGTTGTCCCCAACTGTCCCCACCATCCTCAACCATCCCCGTTGACGTCCAACTGTCCCCATGGATCTCCAAGTGTCCCCAAGCATCCCCGCCGTCCCCACTGTCCCCAACCCTCCCTGTTGACACCCAACTGTCCCCAACCGTCCCCAACCCTCCCTGTCCCCAGCGCGGGCAGCACCAGCACGGTGAAAATCAGACCAACCTCGGCCGCCGCCCTCCACGCTCTCCCAGCCCCGCGAGGTGACACAAGACAAGAATTCACCACCCACCGCAAGGACTTTCCGGCGGGAAGGACGCGCTGCGGCACTCATTGCGTCACCCACGCGTTCAAATCTGCCGAGACAGCAAAAATCTTGCCCAAGAAACAACCAAAAAGGAGAAGCAAGGAAGCGAGGTCTTGCTCAAGGCTTGAGGGAACTTCAATATTTATTGGCGACGGCGGACGCGGTTACGGTGAAGCCGGGAGGGGACGGTGAAGGGCAGCCAGCACCCCCCCCCCCATCAATGGGGTGGACGTGAATTTTGGGAGGGGGGTGGAAGCTTGCGGGTGGGCTCACCCACATCTTGGACCTCGCTGGGTGGTGGAGACGTGGGGCTGGGAGGGGTTCGTGGGGCAGCACGGCTCTTCTGGGGCGGGAAGCAGGGGCCACGCTGGGGCTGGAGAAGCAGGAGAACGTGGTGGTGCGTGCAAGGACAAGGTCGTCTCACCGCTGGCAGGCCGCCGAGGAAAGCGGGAGGTCCCCAGGGGCAGGTGGGCACGTAACTTCCTCGGCCTGCAACCACGCGGGGCAACTGGTGGGGAAAGGGGGCGATGGAGGCATCTTCTTCGCTCTCCGGGGCCCAGGGGGACCTCCAGGAGAGGTGGAGAAGAAGGTGACGGCCTCAAGCAAGACAAGCAACGTTCCAGCCCTGGTCACACCGTGGTGCTGACGCTCTGGTCATCCACGGTGGACTTGGTCTTCATCCTGCTGTCCCCCATGGTGCTGGTGGGGTCGTCGCTCAGCACGCCCCGCAGCACGGCTCTCCAGGACCGCTGGAACTTGTCCTTGAAGTCCTGACCCATGATGACGTAGATGATGGGGTTGATGCAGCTGTTGATGTAGGCGATGCCGGTCACGATGGGGTCAGCTTCCAGGGCACGCTTGAACAAGTCGCTGTGAGGATGGTTGGAGGTCAGGATCAACCCCACGACGTGGTAGGGCAACCAACACACGAAGAAGCTGATGATGACCACCAAGATGAGCTTGGTGGCTTTCCGGGAGCGGACAAAGCCCTTGCTGTGGATGCGGGCCAGCAGGAGGCCGTAGCAAGCCGTGATGACCACGAAGGGCACCAAGAAGCCGCAGATGAAGCGGGTGACGGCCGTGACGAGCTCGGTGAGGTGCTGGTGATGCCCGACGGCCGTGTAGTCCAGGACGCAGGTGGTCTTCTCGGAGAAGATGTCGAAACGGGTGGTGCGGAAGATGAAGGAGGGAAGGGTGAGGAGCCCGGCCAGGAACCAGGCGGCCGCGCAAGCCCCCCGGACCAGCCCCAGGGTCCGGTGGTTTTGGCACCACACCGGCCGGGTCACCAGGGCGCAACGATCGGCGCTGATGGCCATCAGGAGGAGGACGCTGGCGAACATGTTGAGGATGGTGAGGGAGGGCACCAGCTTGCAGGCGAAGCGACCCAACGGCCAGTGGTGGTCACGGGCCAGCGGCAGGGCCAGGAAGGGCAGGGCCAGGCAGCAGAGGAGGTCGGCCACAGAGAGGTTGAGGAACCAGACGCCGTTCACCGTGCGCCGCAGCTCAAAGCCGGTCACCCAGATGACGGCCCCGTTCCCCAAGACGCCCAGGAGGAAGATGAGGGCGTAGAGCGCCAGGATGGCGCGGTAGCTGTGAGGGACTTCGTAGTCATCGAAATCGTACGTGAAATAGTCGTCCAAGTTGGAGTAATTGAAGGTATAATTGGCCATGGAGACCATCCTCCACCAGCTCCCAACCTAGAAACCACACTCTGTTAGACCATCATAGAAGGGTTTGGGTTGGAAGGGACCTTCAAAGATCACCCAGTCCAACCTCCTGCCGTGGGCAGGGACACCTTCCACCAGATGAGGTTCCTCAAAGCCCCATCCATCAAATCACAGAGGGGTTTGGGTTGAAGGGACCTTCAAAGATCACCCAGTCCAACCTCCTGCCATGGGTAGGGACACCTTCCACCAGATGAGGTTCCTCAAAGCCCCATCCATAACATCACAGAGGGGTTTGGGTTGAAGGGACCTTCAAAGATCACCCAGTCCAACCTCCTGCCATGGGTAGGGACACCTTCCACTAGATGAGGTTCCTCAAAGCCCCATCCATCAAATCACAGAGGGGTTTGGGTTGAAGGGACCTTCAAAGATCACCCAGTCCAACCTCCTGCCATGGGTAGGGACATCTTCCATTAGATGAGGTTCCTCAAAGCCCTGTCCCTAGAGTGATGGAAGGGTTTGGGTTGGAAGGGACCTTCAAAGATCACCCAGTCCAACCTCCTGCCATGGGTAGGGACACCTTCCACCAGATGAGGTTCCTCAAAGCCCCATCCATAACATCACAGAGGGGTTTGGGTTGAAGGGACCTTCAAAGATCACCCGGTCCAACCTCCTGCCGTGGGCAGGGACATCTTCCACTAGATGAGGTTGCTCCAAGTCCCATCCAACCTGACCTTGAAGATGGGACAGCCACAACTCCTCTAGGCAACCTGTTCTACCATCTCACCGCCCTCATCGTAAAACATCTCTTCCTTACATCCATCATCATCATCATCATCTCTCCCTTCATCCAACGCTCCTCTCCCCTCACGGAAAAAGAGGCAGCACCTCCAAGACCAGCCCGGTGAGATGTTCTTCAAGAACGTGTGGTGCAAGCATCCCAAACCGCTCGGCTTCACGGTGCCCCGTCCGCCCCCACCGCTGTCACCAAGGGAGAAGGCGTTTCCCCACTTCCTCGCCGAGCTGCCCTCGGCTGCGTGGCGCAAGAAGTTGGATGAGGAAATGCCAGGGGTGAACCTGAAGCTCCGGCAGCTTCTCCAGCACCTACTAGGTGGGTGCGACGGGGGATGGTTTTAGTTTGGCTCTCAAACCCCAAGGGGGGGAAAAAAAAAAAATAGAAACCTCTCGGTGCCCAAAGCATCACCAGCACCAAGGAGGGGGGAAAAAAAAAACCCTGAAGGAGGAGGAGGAAAGCACGATGAAGGTCTGGGGTCTTCTGGCAGCTGGCTGAGCGACCCGGAGCATGGGAAGAAGGAGTAAGGAGGAGATACGGCGTCTCCAACCATCACCCAACACCTAAAAGGGAGCCGCAACCCCACCGCACGCCCTCAGTGGGGAAAATCCATCCCACCAGAAGGATGGAGATCGCCTAAAGCCCGGCTTTCCCCCCCCCACGGCGCTAGATTAGGGTTTTTTTAGGCGAAGGGAGAGAGTCTCGCCCACCGCGCGCCTCACCAGCCGCTCACCTGGGTCCTCGCCGGCCGCGGTCGCGCTCCCCCGGGGACGAACGGGTGGCGCTGGGCTTTTATACGGCGGCGAAGAGGAAGCAACGCCAGCGGGGGGAAGAGATCAGTGGCGGAGGCAAAAAAAAAACAAAAAGAAGAAGCAGCTGGGTGGACTGGGAGGGCGGTGGGGTCGGGAAAACTTTGTTTCCAGGTGTAACGAGGGGGGAGATCGCAGGCGGAGACCCCGTCGCAGCAGAGCCGAGGAGGGGGAGCCGGCGGCAGCGAGCGGAGCTGGAAAATGAGGTGTCAACCCCAAAACCGGTGCTTTTTTGAGGGGTATCGGGCTTTTTTCAGCTCAAAGGTGGAAGCATCCCTCGCCTGTCCCCGTCCCGCCGCGGCCGGGGAGAGCTGATGGCTCTCGCAGGGATGGCCCGGTCCGGGGACGTCACCAGCCACCGCCGCGGAGCCGGGGGGCCTCTCCTCTCCCGGTCGGGACCTGCCGCACCCCGAGTGTCCCCACGGGTCCCCGGGGACAGCACGAGGTCCCGGGGGGCGGATTAGGGGGGAGCCCTTCTGCTTTTACACTCATTTCACCCCCAAAACCTTCTCCGGAGCCCCCTGCGCTCCTCGTTTCACCCCCAAAACCAGGAAACCCCCCGACAGGGAACAGGCGTGGGCGGCTTCACCGCCCCGGCAAAGCTCCTTCCCGCGGCTCCGGTGTCTGCCGGTACCGCGACCCCATCACCTTCCCAGCCTGGAGAGGAGATGGGGACCCCCGTGAGCAAGGTGGGGGGACCCCAGCAGCAAAAAGGGGGGGACCCCTGCGAGCAAGGACCAGGCGCAAAGATGGTTTGGAGGTTTATTTTACAAAGAGCCGGCCTGAGGAGGGGTCAAGCCCACCCCTCGGGCACGGGAGGGGGAAAAGGGGACCCCCCCAAAGCACCCTGCCAGGAGCTTTGAGGGCAGCTGCCAGAAATTGAGGGGTGCACGGCCAAAGCCCCCCCCCTCAAGCCCTTCTGGGACCCTCGGCGCTGCCACCAGCGCCGGCATCCTCCGCTCCTAAACACCCCGACACCGGGCTCCATCCGCCTCGGGCACCGAGGGATTCGGGGACCCCCCCCAGCAAGGGCCAAACCCCCAAAGAGGTGCAGGCAAGTGATATTTTTTTTTTCTCCGCGCCCCCCCCCCCGGGTTATTCCTGCCGGCTCACAGTCTCTAGAAAGCTGTAGCGGTCACGGCGGGAGCGACCCGGGTGACGGAGGGGCCGCTCGAGGACATCGGGGCGTTTGGCCGTCCTGTCGAAGGAGAGAGAGAAGAAGGAGGCGGCGTGAAGGCAGCTGCCGGCCCCAGAGCCGAGGAAAAGCTCGGGGATGGGGGGGGGTCCGGTCCCTGCCTGCGCCCTCCTGCCTGCCCCCACCGCTGGGCGAGGGGGACAGCGCAGCCCCGCTGCCGGGTGCCCCACGCTTGGGCGCGGGGCCTGATCCTGCCCCAGGAGGCGGCGGGGAGCAGGGGTGCTGTGTCCCCGCCCCGCATCTCCGAATCCAGAGCGTTATCCCGGCTCCACAACCTCCCCCCGAGCCGGGGCTACAGGGAGAGACCAGTCCCTTGGGCTGTTTGGGGAGGGAAGAGTTTAATCCAGGACAGACAGACAGACATACAGACGTGGCAGCCTCCCAGGCAAGCGCAGCACCCGCCAGCCTCCGCCACCCGACACGTTCCCGGGCTTTGCAAGGATCCCGAACCCGGAGATGCCGGGAGCAAAGCGCGGTAGCTCCGGGCTGTTTTGCAGGTAGAGTCAGTCTGTCAGCAGGAGCGTCAGAGCCGGCAAGCAGAAGTGGGAAGGACAGACAGACAAGACAAGAGCCCGGAGGGTGCGGGTGTCAGTCCCCCGTTAGCGGCCAGCCGGAGAAGGCGAGTTCTTACGGAAACGCACCCGCTCGAAGTCCGTGATCTCCACCGTGCCAGGGGCCACCTCCGCGTCCGGCTGGGGGGGAAACGTCGCGGCTCCTGGGAGAGGCCGAAAAAAATAAAAATAAAAGAGAAGAAATTGGGGTGTGAACCCCCCGGCTCGCGGGATTCCCCACCCGAAGTGGGGAGGGTCCCCTGCGGTGACGTTGTCCCCCCCATATTCCCCTCGCCACCTTGCGTCCCGTCCTCCGGCGGGCTCCCCGCCGCCTCCTCCTGCTTCTCCGAAGCCTCTTGCTCCGTGTCGGGTCTCGGTTCTTCCCCTCGGGGGGGCTCTGCGGGGTTCTGCGTCCCCCGGGGGGGCCCGGCCACCTCCGCGGGGCTCAGCCCTGCCGGCGGGAAAGAGACGGTCAAGCCCCCGTTCGGCCCCTTCCCTCGTCCTCCTGCTCTGGCTCCGCGTCTCCCCCCAAATCCCAGGGGTTCAGGCCAAGTTCGGGGTGTCCCCCCCCCATCCCCAGCCCCAATTTGGGGAGAACCCCCCCCTCTCCTTTACCTGGAGTCTCTCCGGAAGCCCCTCTCGACTTGGGGACAGTGGGACCTGAAAGGGGACTGTCCCCCAGGCTGCTGCGGGGAGAGGCCAGCTCCATCTCCTCACCCCAGTCCGAGACGGGCTGGTGGCCTTCCACGGGGGAGAAGGGGCTCGGGGGGGTGCCGGCCCCCCCGGCTGGGGCGGGGGGCACGCGCAGTTTGGGAACCGCAGCCTGCCCGGCTCTGGGGGGACGGTGGGCTTTGGGGGACGCACTGCGGGGTGCTTCGTCCTCGCTCGATGCCTCTGGGCTGCCTTCTTCCTCCTCTTCCTCCTCGCTGACGTCCTCCCACTGGTCCTCATCCTCCTCGGGGCTCAGGGAAGCGGGGGGCTCCGGGACGGCCCCGCTCGGTGCTTCCTCCGCCTGCGGACACGGCGTTGGGGGGGTATCGGAGGGGGAGAAGGGCACCGCGGCGCGGCCGAACGCCCGCCCGTTCCCCCCGCGGCGTTTTACCTTCTGGCTCTCGGTTTCCTCGGTCGGCGCCGGCAGCTCCTTCTCCTCCCACCGGTTATCGTGCATGCTGGAAGGGAAAAAAAAAAGAAGATCCCAGCGGCTCGGAGACCAAAATCCACGGGAAAACAGGGCTCAGAGAGGACCCCCCCCAAAATCCTCGCTGGGACGCGACCCCACCAACCTGTAGGACTTGGTCCCGGCGCCCTGGCCGCGGCCTCGGCCTTTTTTCCTCCGCTGGGCGCGATGCGGGGTGAGAAATTCCCCGAAAGTGGGAGGTTTGGGAGGAGGGCGCTTGTTTTCCTCCCCGCCGCTCGCTTCCGAGCCGGGCGCCGCCGCAGAACCCTCCTTGAACCTAAAAAAAGGGAACGGGTGACACCGGCGCCGCCGCAAAGCCCCCCAAATCACCCCCCCGAGCTGTCGGTTACGTACATGCTCTCCGATTTCTCGGCATCCCACTCCCGCCGCCACTGCCCGGTGGGTTTACGGTGCCGCGCCAGGCGTTCCTGATCGATCTGTTCCCGTTCCTTTTTCCAGCGGACGTATTCGGCTCGTTCCCGACCCGTCATGGAAAGCGTCATGTCCAACGGTCCCCCGGCTTTCGGGCTGGAACGGCGTCCCTGCGGCGAGACGCGGTTCCAGCCCTGTCCCACCCACCCAAACCCCATCCCGGCACCCCAAAAAACGCGGGGCAGGAGGTGGGGGGACCCACCGGGGTACGTACGGGGCCCTGCCAGGTCTTCTCACGCTCCATCCCCGCCTTGACTTTGTCGAAATCGGCTCCCCCCCAATTTCGGACGTGCCGCCGGCTCCCTTCCTTACGATCGGCGTCCTGAAAGGGGCCGCTGCGGCGCGGATCGTCCAAAAAGTTGCGCACCGGGTTCTTTTCGTGAAGCCCGTCCTGATTTGGGGTTCAAGAGGGGGAAAAAGGGGGACGTTGTCACCCCTGGGGGGGACACTCGCAACCGAGCGACCTCCCCCCCGATCCCCTTTTCCTCCTCACCCGCTGGTTCCTCTCGTACTCGGCGATCTTCGCCATCTCCTCGTTCATTTTCTCGATGTTTTGCCGCCGTCGCTCTTCCCACTCCTGGCGAGGAGAAATCGGATGCTTCCGAAGGCAGGTGGCACCCCCAAACCAGCTGGTAACCCCCCCCCCCGCACCCCCAGGGTGTGGGGTGAACCCACCCGGCACCTAAAAACCCCACACGGACCCCAAAACACCCACCCAGCCCCCAAAAAACCCCACACGGACCCCAAAAAAACCCCACACGGACCCCAAAAAAACCCCACACGGACCCCAAAAAAACCCCACACGGACCCCAAAAAAACCCCACACGGACCCCAAAAAAACCCCACACGGACCCCAAAAAAACCCCACACGGACCCCAGAACGCCCACCCAGCCCCCAAAAAACCCCACACGGACCCCAAAACACCCACCCAGCCCCCAAAAAACCCCACACGGACCCCAAAACACCCAGCCAGCCCCCAAAAAACCCCACACGGACCCCAAAACGCCCAGCCAGCCCCCAAAAAACCCCACACGGACCCCAAAACGCCCAGCCAGCCCCCAAAAAACCCCACACGGACCCCAAAACGCCCAGCCAGCCCCCAAAAAACCCCACACGGACCCCAAAACGCCCAGCCAGCCCCCAAAAAACCCCACACGGACCCCAAAACACCGACCCAGCCCCCACAAAACCCCACACGGACCCCAAAACGCCCAGCCAGCCCCCAAAAAACCCCACACGGACCCCAAAACGCCCAGCCAGCCCCCAAAAAACCCCACACGGACCCCAAAACGCCCAGCCAGCCCCCAAAAAACCCCACACGGACCCCAAAACACCGACCCAGCCCCCACAAAACCCCACACGGACCCCAAAACGCCCAGCCAGCCCCCAAAAAACCCCACACGGACCCCAAAACACCGACCCAGCCCCCACAAAACCCCACACGGACCCCAAAACGCCCAGCCAGCCCCCAAAAAAACCCCACACGGACCCCAAAACACCCACCCAGCCCCCAAAAAAACCCACCTTGGACTTTCGGTCGGGGCCGGCGTCGGCCCCCATCGCCGGGCCGGCCGCCCCTCGGCCCCGCGAGCGCCGTCCCCGGCCGCCGCGTTCCCCCGAGGCCGCGTCGTCGCCCCCTTCCCAAAAGGGGTCGGCGGGGTGCTCCCCCCGCGGGGAACGGCCGGAAGGACGCAGGCCGGCGCGGCCCGAACCGCGGGGAGCGGCGCCGCGGCCGGGTTTTGGGGTGCCCGATAGTTTCTTATCCTTCACCACGCGCTTCTCCTGGAGGGGAGGAGATGGGGGGGGTTCGGGGAGACTCACGGCAGCCCCCCCTCTTTTCCCCGAACCCCACGGATGCTCCCCTGAACCCCAACTCCCCCCACTCACCCCGGGGGAGAGCATGACCTGGACAGTGACGGAGAGATCCTTGTCCACCCATCTCCTCTCCGGTTCGGTATCGGGAGGCCGTGCCCGGCGCAAAGCCGTCACCGCGATTCCCTCCTGTTCCGCTTTCTTCCGATCCTCCTCGATCTCCTGCCGTCGGGATACAGGCGTGAGCAGGGACAACCCCCCCCCACGTGGATTTCGGGGAGGCGAAGGGCGGGATACCCCCCCAAATCGCCCTCCTGTCACCCTGTATTATGTTAAACCCGGTCTTAAGCCGCTGCAGGCGGGGGATTAGGAGCTGTAAGCGCCTTCCCTGCCTCCGCGCAGGCGACGGGGCATGGGGGGAGCACGGGGCCGAGCCCCCCGCACCTGATAACGCTTGATGAGGGCCTCGTTTTTCTTCCGCAGCGCCTCGATGCGCTTGTCCAGCTCCGCGTCCTTTTCTTCTTTCGATCTCAGGTCCAGCGCTGCCGACTGAGGGGAGGGGAGAGGGGTGAGAACAGGGACCGGACCTCCAGAGCCCCCGCCCAGCCCCCCAAAAGGCCCACACGGACCCCCCAGAGCCCCAGCCCGGCCCCCCGGCAAGGTCAGGCTGCCCCAGCTGGCCCTAAAGAGCCCCCCAGTTGCCTCCTGGCAAGGCCCAGCCGGTCCCCTGGAGCCCCAGACCAGCCTGGCCGCCCTCACCGGCCCTTCAGAGCCCCAGCCCGGCCTCCTGGCAAGGTCAGGCTGCTCCAACCGGTTCCCTGGAGCCCCAGCCCGGCCTTGCTGCCCTCACCCGGCCCCCTGGAGCCTCAGCCCGGTCCCCGACCAGGCCCAACCGGTTCCCCGGAGCCTCAGCTCGGCTTCTGACCAGGCCCAGCCGGTGCCCTGGAGCCCTGGCCCAGCCCCCTGGCAAGGTCAGGCCGCTCCAACCGGTCCCCCGGAGCCCCAGCCCGGCCTCCAACAAGGCCCAACCGGTGCCCCGGAGCCCCAGCCCGGCCTCCAACAAGGCCCAACCGGTGCCCCGGAGCCCCAGCCCGGCCTCCAACAAGGCCCAACCGGTGCCCCGGAGCCCCAGCCCGGCCTCCAACAAGGCCCAACCGGTCCCCCGGAGCCCCAGCCCGGCCTCCAACAAGGCCCAACCGGTCCCCGGAGCCTCAGCCCGGCCTCCAACAAGGCCCAACCGGTGCCCCGGAGCCTCAGCCCGGCCTCCAACAAGGCCCAACCGGTGCCCCGGAGCCTCAGCCCGGCCTCCAACAAGGCCCAACCGGTGCCCCGGAGCCCCAGCCCGGCCTCCAACAAGGCCCAACCGGTGCCCCGGAGCCTCAGCCCGGCCTCCAACAAGGCCCAACCGGTCCCCCGGAGCCCCAGCCCGGCCTCCAACAAGGCCCAACCGGTGCCCCGGAGCCTCAGCCCGGCCTCCAACAAGGCCCAACCGGTCCCCCGGAGCCCCAGCCCGGCCTGGCCGCCCTCACCCGGCCCCCGACCAGGCCTCCCCGGTACCGGAGCCTCAGCCCGGCCCCCGACCAGGCCCCCCCGGAGCGGAGCCCCCCGGGCCGGGCCTCACCATGGCGGCGGCGGCGGCGGGGCCGCAGACGGAGCCCCGCTGAGGGAACCGGCTGACCCCGCCCACCCGCGCGTCAGCGCGACTTCCGCTTCCGCCGCGGGCATGGGCGGGGTCGGGGCTTAAAAGGGCGATGGCGGCGGGGGGGAGTGGGGCCCACCGCGGGGCGGGCGGGCCACCCCTGGGGGCGTCCGTCTGTCCCCGCCCTGGCGTCTGTCCTTCCTCCGCGCGGCCTCGCTGGCCCCCCCCGTGCTGGCCCCCGCCCTGGCTGGGGACCCCCTGTCCCCCCGTGTCCCCCTGTCCCCACGCCAGCGGGTCCCCACGTGTCCGCATGTCCCCTCACGTCCCCCGTGTCCCCCCATGTCCCCCTGTCCCCACGTCGGTGTCCCCCCGTGTCCCCCCCTCCCCGTGTCCCCATGTCCCCCCGTGTCCCCCCCATCCCTGTGTTGGTGTCCCCCCGTGTCCCCCTGTCCCCCCGTGTCCCCCTGTCCCCACGTCCCCTTGTCCCCCTGTCCCCCCGTGTCCCCCCCATGTCCCCCTGTCCCCACGTCCCTCGTGTCCCCCTGTGTCCCCACGTCCCCATGTCCCCCCACGTCCCCCCATGTCCCCCTGTCCCCACGTCAGTGTCCCCCCCGTGTCCCCACGTCCCCGTGTCCCCCTGTCCCCCCGTGTCTCCCTGTCCCCCCACGTCCCCCCGTGTCCCCCTGTCCCCCCACGTCCCCCCGTGTCCCCCTGTCCCCACGTCAGTGTCCCCCCGTGTCCCCACATCCCCGTGTCCCCCTGTCCCCCCGCGTCCCCCCGCGTCCCCCTGTCCCCGTGTCCCCCTGTCCCCCCGCCGGTGTCCCCCCGTGTCCCCCTGTCCCCCCGCGTCCCCCTGTCCCCACGTCCCCGTGTCCCCCTGTCCCCCCGTGTCCCTCTGTCCCCCCGTCCCCGTCCCCCCGTGTCCCCCCGTGTCCCCCCGTCCCCCCCCCGCGGTGGGCGTGGCTCCCCGCATCCCCTCTCCGCCCCTCCCCTCCCGCGGTGGGCGGGGTCGGAGGCGCGGCGTGGGCGTGGCCCTGCCCTCCCCGAGGCCACGCCCCCCGCCTGTCTCCATGGCAGCTGCGGCTCTGGCCGCGGCGGCGCGCAGCGATTGGCTGGGCCGGGCCGGGCGCGCGGCGCCGGGGGGCGGGGCCGGGACCTATAGCGGGGCCTATAGCGGGGCCTATAGCGGGACGGAGCGACAGCCGCGCCTATGGCCGGGCCTGGGGAGGTGCCTATAGCCGCTCCTACAGCAGCGCTTGTAGCGGTACCTATAGACGTGGCTGTGGCGGTAACTGCACCTATAGATGTACCTGTGCTGGTACCTATAGCCATAACTACAGCTGTACCCATAGCGGGACCTGTAACAGCACCTATAGCTGTGCCCACGGATGTACCTGTGGCGGTACCTATAGCCGTACCTATGTATATACCTATAGCAGTACCCACAGCCGTTACCTATAGCCGTTACCTATGGCCATACACAGAGCAGTACTTAGAGGTGGTATTCACAGCCGGTACCTATAGCCAGCGCCTATAGCCATACCCGTAGCCGGTGCCTATAGCCAGCACCCATAGCCGGCACCCATAGCCGTTACCTATAGCTGTTACCTATAGCCGTACACATAGCTGTTACCCATAGCTAGTGCCTATAGCCATACATGCAGCCGGTGCCTATAGATGTACACACAGGCAGGTCCCATAGCTGGCACCCATGGCCAGTACCTATAGATGCACCCACAGCCAGCACCCATGGCCGGTACCTATAGCCGTACCCATAGCCGATGTACCTATGGCCATACCTATAGCCCCTGTACCTATAGCTGCTGTACCTATTGCTGCCGTACCTATAGCCATACCTATAGCTGCTGCACCTATAGACATACCTACAGCTGGTACCTATAGCTGGTACCTATAGCTGCTGTACCTATAGCCATACCTATAGCCATACCTATACCTATAGCCATATCTATAGTCATATCTACAGCCCCTGTACCTATAGCCCCTGTACCTATGGCCATACCTATAACCATACCTATAGCCCCTGTACCTATACCTGTACCTTTAGCCCCGGTACCCATAGCCGTACCTATAGCCTCTGTACCTATACCCATATCTATACCCGTACCTATAGCCCCGGTACCTATAGCCCCGGTACCTACAGCTGTACCTATACACATACCTATAGCCCCTGTACCTATAGCCCCAGCACCTATAGCCGTACCTATAGCCGTACCTACAGCCCCTGTACATATACCCATACCTATAGCCCCTGTACCTATACCCATACCTATAGCCATACCTATAGCCCCTGTACCTATAGCCCTGGCACCTATAGCCGTACCTATAGCCATACCTACAGCCCCAGTACCTATAGCCCCGGCACCTATAGCCCCGGCACCTATAGCCGTACCTATAGCCGTACCTATAGCCATACCTATAGCCCCGGCACCTATAGCCCCAGCACCTATAGCCGTACCTATAGCCGTACCTATAGCCATACCTATAGCCCCTGTACCTATAGCCCCGGCACCTATAGCCATACCTATAGCCCCGGCACCTATAGCCCCGGCACCTATAGCCATACCTACAGCCCCAGTACCTATAGCCATACCTATAGCCCCTGTACCTATAGCCCCGGCACCTATAGCCATACCTACAGCCCCAGTACCTATAGCCATACCTATAGCCCCTGTACCTATAGCCCCGGCACCTATAGCCCCGGCACCTATAGCCGTACCTACAGCCCCAGTACCTACAGCCCCGGCACCTATAGCCCCGGCACCTATAGCCCCAGTACCTACAGCCCCGGCACCTATAGCCGTACCTATAGCCCCGGCACCTATAGCCCCTGTACCTATAGCCCCGGCACCTATAGCCGTACCTATAGCCCCGGCACCTATAGCCCCTGTACCTATAGCCCCGGCACCTATAGCCATACCTATAGCCCCTGTACCTATAGCCCCGGCACCTATAGCCCCGGCACCTATAGCCCCGGCACCTATAGCCGTACCCACGGCCTCACCCCCGGTTCCCGCACGCTCGCGCGCTCCGCTGGATACAGCGCCGCCGCGGGCGCTGATTGGCCGCGGCGCAGCCGGCTCCGTCCAATGGGAGCGCGGCGGCGGCGGAGCGCGGGGCGGGGGGGGGCGGCGGGAGGGCCCGGGGAGGGGGGGGCGTGGCCAGGGGTGACCGGCAGGTCAGGGGTCAAAGGTCGCGCGTGTGTGTGTCCCCCGTGTCCGCGGCTGCCACCCGTGTCGCGGGGGGGGGGGCAGACACGGGGACACGCGCGGCCCCCGGCGCCTGGTTGGCCCCTTCCCGCTGTTACCGGGGCGGCGGCGGCGGCTGAGTGGCTGCGGCCGCCCCGGGACCCGCCCCGGCCGTGGGGGGCGGGGGGCGGACACGCGTGGGGGGGGGGGCACCCGTGGGGGGGGGGGGCACGACACCGGGGACGGGGAACCGGTGGACGGGGGGGGACACCGGGGGGGAGGGGAGGGGGGTGCTGGGGGGTGCCCCCCCCCCACGCCCCGTGTGTGTCCCCCCCCCCCCACGCGTGGGATTTGGGGGGGGGGGGGGGGGGATCCCCGAGCCGCCACCGCACAAGCCCGAACTTGTCCGGGGGCGGGGCGGGGCGGTGACGTCACGGGGAGGAGGGGGCGGGGCCCTGCCCGGAGCGGGCAGCCCGGCGCGCGCTGCCAGACCCCAGCCGGTGCCGGTGCCGATCGCGACGAACGCCCCTCGCCCGGTTCATGCAGCTGCAGTGAGTGGGGGAACGGGGGGGCGTCCACGCGTGAAAGGGGGGGGGGGGCACACGCGGAGTGGGGGGGGGGTGGGCACGCGTGGGGGTCGTGGACCCCCCCCCCTTCCCGCTCTCCCCAGCCTCACCCCGGGGGGGGGGTGGTGGGGGGCGCGGCGTGGGGTGGGGGGCGCGGCGTGGGAGCGGGGGGTCACGCGTGGGGGTGGGTGGGGGGGTGCGGAGGGGGGGGGTGGGATGGGATGGGGGGGTGGGGGGGGAAGGAGCCCGTGGGGTGGGCGGCGTGGGTCGCAGCGGTGGGTTCCGTGGGGCGGAGCTGTGGGTTGCGGGGGGGGGGGGGGTGTCTGCGTGGGGAACACGCGTGGGGTGGGGTGGGGGGTGGGGGGCAGCACTGTGTGGTGGTCCGGGCAGCCCCCCCCCCCCACCGTGGAGGAGAGGGAGGAGTGGGTGCAGCGTGGGGAGGGGGTGGAGGGGGTGGGGGGGGGTCGCCCCACGGGGGGGTCCCACGCGTGTCCGTGGGGCGGGCCGGCGCCTCGGGGTCGCTGCCCGGTTTGTTTACAAACACCGCCCGCTCCCGTGGACGCCCCCTGGTGGGCGCGGGGGTGGGGTGGGGGGGGACGACACACAACGGCGTGGGGGTCCCACCACGCGTGGGGCTTCACCCCACTCGTGTCCGTGTCCCGTCCCCCCCCCCCTCCCTTTGCAGAGCCCCCCGGGTGCGATGGCCAGACCGCTGCGGGAAGGGAGCCTCGCCGAGCCCCCAGCCCCCCTGCCCGTACCTCCTGCCTGCGGGGGGGGGGGCCCTGCCCGCGCCCCCTGCCTGCGTGGGGGGGGGCCCTGCCCGCACCCCCTGCCTGCGTGGGGGGGGTCCCGCCGGCCCTGCCCGCGCCCCCCCCCCCGCCGCCACCCCCGCCTGAGCTGCGCCTGCCCCGGGGGGCCCCCCCCCGCTTTCCTCCTCTATCGATACGGGACGCGGGCACCCCACGCAGCCGCCGCCGCCCACGGTGAGTCCACGCACGCGTGGGGGGGGGGGGGGGGGGTCCCTACACCCGTGGGGGGGGGGGGTCCTTACACCCGTGGCGGGGTCCTTACACCCGCGGGGGTCCCTACACCCGCGGCGGGGGGGGGGGAGCCGTGCTCCGGTTCCTGTTTTGGCAGGGGGCAAGTCAGGGCATGCCCCCCCCCCACTCCCACTCGTGTTTTTTTGGGGGGGGGGGGGGCACGGGAATTGTTTTGGGCACCCCCCCCGACCCCGGGTGTCCTGGTGCAGGCAGCGCAGGCAGCGCTGCCCTGCCTGCTGCTTGGGGGGGGGGGGGGGGGGGGAGCTGACTGCCCCCCCGCCCCCCCCCCCCCAGGCGTGTTTCAGCCCACGGAGGACGGCGACCACGAGGGACAAAGTGGGGGGAGCCGGGGGGGGGGGGGCCGTGGCTAACGGCCACCTCCCCGGAGAAGCCACCGGCCCGGAGCAGGAGCTGGGGGCCCGCCTGCGCCGCCTGGGCGATGCCTTCCAGCAGACCTACGAGCAGCAGGTAAGGGGGGGGGCACCCCAAAATTGGGGGGGGGGGCACCCCAAAATCCCGCCCCCCCCCCCCCATTCCCAATGGTTTCCCCCCATTCCCAATGGTTTTCCCGCCGTTCCCGGTTTTCCCGCCATTCCCGCTGTTATTCCCCCTGCTTTTTGCTCACTGCGGGGGGGGGGGGGGCACCCCGAAATTTGAGGGGGGGTCCCAAAAATTGGGGGGGGGGCTCCCCTAGGGACGCTGTGGGAAGGGGGGGCACCCCAAAATCCCACACATCCCCCCCATTCCCGCTGTTATCCCCCCCATTCCCAGTATTATCCCCCCTTGCTCATTGCGGGGAAGGGGGGGGGGGGCTGTGATTTGGGGGGGGGGGGGCACCCCTAAATTTGAGGGGGGGGTCCCAAAAATTGGGGGGGGGGGCTCCCCTAGGGACACTTTGGAAAAGGGGGGGGCACCCCAAAATCCCACTGTTATTCCTCCCCCCATTCCCCCCTTGCTCATTGCAGGGAAGTGGGGAGGGGGCTGTGATTTGGGGGGGGGCAAATTAAGTAGCCCCCCGCCCAAACTTAGAAGCCGCCGGCTCGTTTGCAGGCGCGCGTGCGAGCCAGCCGCTGACTCACAACCTATAAATAGCAGCGGGTCGAGAAGGCAGGGAGCCAGCGGCGGCGCGAAGGCGGGGGGGGGGACCCCTAAAAAACACCCCCCCCCCCAAAATAATTAATGGCCCCCCCCCCTTTTTTTAACGGCCCCCCCCTATTAATTAACCCCCCCCCCGCTAATGAAGAGCTTTGCCCGCAGCGGGAGCAGCGCGGCGGCGTTTTTTGGGGTCACCTCTACCGTTTGGTCTCGCAGTGGCTGGGAGCCGGTTACGACCTGCAGGCAGCTGCCTTGCCCGCGCGGGAAGCCAACTAGCCCTGCCTGCACTTCCGCTTGCCCGCCCCTATATATTTATTTAATTTATTAAAGGGAGGGGGGCGGGGTTTATTTGGGGGGGGGGGAGGGGGCGTGGGGAGCCCACGGGGGGGGTGGGGGGCACCCCCCCCCCCCCCCATCCATACGGTGCTCCGGGCTTCCCCGCGGCCGGCTGTATATACTGTATGTTGGAGGTGTATATAGGGGGCGGGGGGGGGGGGGCTGTACATTATATATAGGGGAGGGGGTGTATATAGGGGGCGGGGGGGGCTGTATATAGGGGAAGACGGCGGCTGTATATGATCAGTTACTTTTTTTGTACGTTTCTTTTCAATAAAATGGATTTAAGGAGAGGGGCGTGCGGCGGCCGTGCTGGGGGGGGTCTATAGGGTCGGGGGGGGGTCTATAGGGTCCGGGGGTGCAGGCTTGGGGGGGTCTGTAGGGTTTGGGGGGTCTATAGGGTCCGGGGGTGCAGGCTTGGGGGGGTCTGTAGGGTTTGGGGGGGTCTATAGGGTCCGGGGATGCAGGCTTTGGGGGTCTATAGGGTTTGGGGGGGTCTATAGGGTCCGGGGGTGCAGGCTTGGTGGGGTCTGTAGGGTTTGGGGGGGTCTATAGGGTCCGGGGGTGCAGGCTTGGGGGGGTCTGTAGGGTTTGGGGGGTCTATAGGGTCCGGGGGTGCAGGCTTTGGGGGTCTATAGGGTTTGGGGGGGTCTATAGGGTCCGGGGGTGCAGGCTTTGGGGGGTCTGTAGGGTTTGGGGGGTCTATAGGGTCTGGGGGTGCAGGCTTTGGGGGGGTCTGTAGGGTTTGGGGGGGTCTATAGGGTCCGGGGGTGCAGGCTTGGGGGGGTCTGTAGGGTTTGGGGGGTCTATAGGGTCCGGGGGTGCAGGCTTTGGGGGTCTATAGGGTTTGGGGGGGTCTATAGGGTCCGGGGGTGCAGGCTTTGGGGGGTCTGTAGGGTTTGGGGGGTCTATAGGGTCTGGGGGTGCAGGCTTTGGGGGGGTCTGTAGGGTTTGGGGGGGTCTATAGGGTCCGGGGGTGCAGGCTTGGGGGGGTCTGTAGGGTTTGGGGGGTCTATAGGGTCCGGGGGTGCAGGCTTTGGGGGTCTATAGGGTTTGGGGGGGGTCTATAGGGTCCGGGGGTGCAGGCTTTGGGGGGTCTGTAGGGTTTGGGGGGTCTATAGGGTCCGGGGGTGCAGGCTTGGTGGGGTCTGTAGGGTTTGGGGGTGCAGGCTTTGGGGGTCCATAGGGTTTGAGGAGCTGCAGGGGTGGGGGGTCTATGGGGTTTAGGAGGCCTATAGGGTTTGCGGATGCAGGGTTTGGGGGTCCATAGGGTTTGGGGGGGGTCTATAGGGTCCGGGGGTGCAGGCGTTGGGGGGGGTCTATAGGGTTTGGGGATGCAGGCTTTGGGGGTCCATAGGGTTTGAGGAGCTGCAGGGGTGGGGGTCTATGGGGTTTGGAGGGGTCCATAGGGTTTAGGAGGTCTATAGGGTTTGGGGATGCAGGGTTTGGGGGTCTATAGGGTTTGGGGGGGTCCATAGGGTTTGGGGGATCTGTAGGGTTTGGGGGTGCAGGTTTTGGGGGTCCATAAGGTTTAGAGAGCTGCAGGGGTGGGGGCCTATGGGGTTTGGGGGTCTATAGAGTTTAGGGATGCAGGGTTTGGGGGTCTATGGGGTTTGCGGGGTCTATAGGGTTTGGGGGGCTGCAGGGGTGGGGGTCCATGGAGTTTGGGGGTCCATAGGGTTTAGAGTCCATAGGGTTTGGGGGGGGTCTATAGGGTTTGGGGATGCAGCATTTGGAGTCCATAAGGTTTAGGGGGGGTCTATAGGGTTTGAGGGTGCAGGGTTGGGGGATGTCTATAAGGTTTGGAGGTGCAGAGTTTGGAGTCCATAGGGTTTGGGGGTGTCTATAGGGTTTGAGGGTGCGGGGTTTGGGGATCCATAGGGTTTGGAGGGGTCTATAGGGTTTGGGGCTGCAGGATTTGGGGATCCATAGGGTTTGGGGGGTCCATGAGATTTGGGGGGGCTGCAGGGGTGGGGGTCCACAGGATTTGGGGGGGTCCATAGGGTTTGGGGGGGTTCCATGAGATTTGGGGGGGTCCATGAAGTTGAGCGCTGCAGGGTTTAGGGGTCCATAGGGTTTGGGGCCATAGGGGTGGGGGTTTAGGGGGGTCCATGGGGTTTGGGGGGCTGCAGCTTTGGGGGGGTCCACGGGGTTTGAGACCGCAATGTTTGGGGGTCACAGGGTTTGGGGCTGCAGCGTTCGAGGGGCCATGGGATTTGGGGGGGGGCTGCAGCATTTGGGGGTCCACAAGGTTTGGGGGGGCTGCGGGGGTTGGGGGTCCATGCCTGCAGGTTTGGGGGTCCCCGAGGTTTAGGGGTGCAGGGTTGGGGGTCCCTGGGGTTTGGGGGGGCCCCTCCCTGCGTGTTACAGCCGGCTCCGGCCCCAAAATAAACCACTTTGTAGAAAGACGATTTTATTAACCCAAAAAACCCCCCCATACCGAACCACGGGGTGCCGGCCGCACCCCAAATTTAGCCCATCGCCACGGGGTAACCCCAAAATGGGGGGGCTCGAGCCCCCCCGAGTTCAGCTGGGGCCCAGACACTCCACGATCCCGTTGCCTTTGATGCCGTCGAAGAAGAAGAAGTTGTTGTGGGGGGGGTCCCGCTGGGACAGAGCCTGGGGGGGGGGGGGGCACGGGAAAGGGGGGGGCTTAAATTCGGGGAGCGGTGAATTGGGGTTCACCCCATTCCCGAAAAATAAAGCCGGGTGCCGGGGGGAGGAAGCCGGGAGCGGAGGGATTTTGGCTCCGCAGCCCAGGGTCCCCCCGCCAAAAAGGGCTGCCCCAATCGGTGAGGAAAGGGGTTTTTGGGGTGCGGGGGGGGGAAGGGTGCGGCGTGCGGAGCCCCCCCCCGTCCCCCCAAACATCGCGATTCGCCCCCCCAAAAAATAAAAACCAGCCGCTACCTTGACCACCTCCTGGCCCAGGACGCCTCCGACCACGGCGCAGACGGGAGCCATTTCGGAGAAGCAATAGCTGGAAAAAAGGAAGGGAAATTTAACGGCAAAGCCCGGAGATGCCGCGGTTTTTCCCAAAAAAAAAAAAAAAAAGCTTCCTGGTTTGGTTAAAACGCTGAGTTTTTCCCCCAAAAAAAGGAGGCGGCAGGGCCACGGCGGCGGCAGGGCCACGGCGGCGGCGTGTCCCCCCTCGCGTGCCACCCTGCTAAAAATAAGCCCCTCAAAATGCCGGCCCTGCGTCCCCCCGGCACATTCCCGTCATTCCCGGTGGGAAGCGTGTGGCAACATGCAGGCAAAGGCCGGGGAGTTCCCGGTGAAGGCGCCGGGGACCTTCCCGGGGTTGACACCGGGGTTCGGCGTCACCGCGAGGACACGAGGGGAGGGGGGGGGGGGATTTCTCCACGCGGCCGCGGTCCCGGCGGAGCCGGTTGGGATTGCTTGGGATCCCGCCGGCGGAGCGAGCCGGAATCCGGCCCGGCGTCAAAGCCACGGCACCAAAGGCCTTGGGGAAGGCGGTGAACCTCCTCCACCGAGCCGTTAATCCCCGGTGAGGATGACCCAGAGGAAAAGCGAGGCCACGCGGCGGCTCGGGTCTCCGCCGGCGTCCTCCTGGTGAGATTCACGGTGAAATGGGTGGCGGGAGCTGCCGGAGCTTCTCCGGATCCAGCGGGAAAGGAGCAAAAATGGCAAACGAGGCGCCGGTGATGCGCTCGGCTCCCCACCGCACCTGACGAATTCATCCGGCAGCAGGTCGGCGCCGACTCCCAGCGCCTCCAGGACGTCGCGGCGGATTTGGAGCAGCAGCTTGGAGTCTTCGGCGTAGTTTTGGGGTGAAGGATCCCGGCCGTTATCCGTCCGGAACTTCAACAACACTGGGAGAGGGGGAGAGAGAGGGTCACAATGTTGCCGGCTCCGGGTGCCGGCACGCAGCCGAGGGGCTGCCGGGAGTTTTGCCGCGCGGCTCTGCCGGCAATTCCGGAGAAGCCGAGGGGAGCCGCAGCTCTTTTAGGAGCCTCGAAGCGATGGCAAAGCGGGTTTGGGAAAGCTTCCCAAGGGAAGAGCCGGGCTGCGAGACGCTCCGGTGTGGCTCGGCTTTCCCCGGATGCCTCGGCGGGAGCCACCGCCGGAGCCGAAAGCTCACGGCAAAGGGATGAGTAACCGGGGCCCGAGCCGCGCGGCGGGGGCTGGCGCTGTTGGGGTCAAACTCGCAAAAAAACCCTCAAAGCCAACAACAAAAATAACCAAAAAAGCTCGGTTTTAGCGGGGGAAGCGCCCCGCACTCGCCGCGGCGGATCTCGGGAAGCGTCCGCCTGGTTTCGCGACCAGACGAAGCCGAATTCCCCCCTCGCCCCCCTCGATGCCGGCGGGGAAAAGCAACGGGAATTAAGAGGCCGGGATTTACCTTGGAGAAGGAAATAATCCGGGGCGGTGCGTTTCAGCGCCGCCTTCGCCTTCTCCCCGCTCCAGTCGACGGCCAGGGCTTCCTTCAGCGGGCAGAAAACCACTCGCTGCGAGGGGAGAGAAGGCGGCGGTGGATGAGGAGGGGGGTCTTCGGCACCAGCGCCAAGCCCCCCCATCCCGGGCGGCGCGGCCCCCCTCCCCAGCCCCGTCTCGACGGCGGCGAGGCCGAGGGCCGGGAAACAAAAGCCGCTTTCTCCTCCTCTTCATCACGGCGGGGGGAAGGACGCGGCGGCGTTCACCCCCCCCCCCCCCTTCTCCCCGTTTAGCTCAGCGAGGGGACCCGGGGACGAACACGAAAGCCGGAGCCACCGGAGCGGAAAAATAATCGGCTTTTTATTCCCGGAGGGAGGCGAGAGGAGAGCAGGATCGCCCTCACCTTCACGCCAAGGACCGCGGCAGCCGGGCGCGAAACCCTTGGGATGGCGGGAAGACGCCTCAGCGACCCGCTCGCCTAATTAAAACCTTTTAAGGTAACGCTAATAGCCCTCAGCGTCGGAGTTTAGGATGGGATGAGGAGCATAAACTCCGGAAGCTTTGGAAAAAACCGGCTCCGAACCTCGGAGGTGTGAAACGAGGGAGTTGGGAAATTCTCCGCGACGCGAAGCCCGCGGATACAGGGAAAGGCTTGCCGGAGCCCCGGCCCTCTCTTGGCATCTCAGAAACGGATCTGGAGGAATTCGCCGTATCCGAACCCGTCGCGTTCGGAATCGCCATCCCTCCCCTCCTTCCAAATCGCGGGAGGGTGACAGCTGGTTCCATCGGCATCCGGGGAATATTCCCAGACTTTCCGAGGGGAAGCTGCACCCTCTGAGCCGTGGGGGGGGGAACGAAAGGGACACAAAGGGGCGTTAATCTGCTGGCTCAGCTCGCATTCTCCTCATAGCCAGATAAAGTCGAGGGGATTTCCACTCCTCCGTTAAATTTCCAGCTGGGAGAGCAAAACAATGCCCAGGCCGGAGGCATTTCAATGTGAAAAGGTTTTGCTTCGGAGCAGATTTCGGCCCCCCAAGACATGGAAAAAACTTCCCGGCTGACTAAAAGGGAGCTCGGCTGTCAGTTGACAGCAGCAACAATGCAGCTTTGACACACAAAAAGCCGGAGCTCCCCCAGTTAAAGCTGTTTCAATTCGCCTGCCCCCACCAAAACCAGTAGAAAAGTTGCTTTATACCAGTATGGCCACAGAGGAAAGAAAAAAGCAGCGAGGTGGGAGCAGCCAGAGTTTTGGGGGGGGGGGTGTATCCCCCAAAAAACGGGACGACGCGGCTTAAACGAAGCACCGCGAGCGTCTCGCTTCTCAGCGAGGAGGGAGCAGCGGCGCGGAGTGAAGATCCAGCCGGCGAGACGCCGAAAACTCACCTGGGAAGCCGGCAGAAGCCACCCCGCTGCGGCTAAAAGGCAGCTGAGCTGCCCGGAAAACCCCTCCGGCTCTCCCTCGGCCAAACCGCCACGCGGTTTTTGGGGCTCGGAAGCCTCTGCAGGGTTTTTTTTCCCCCCTCACTCACCTTTTTCACCATGGTGGTCTCCGATGAGTCGAGTTTGGCTTTTTTGGTGTCCGGCCCGTCTTCTACGCCGGGGCTGACTTTAGCGACCTTGGTTTTCTCCCTACGGAGGCAAAAAATAGAGCTCGCTTTGAGAAACCGCAATCCTCATTCGTGCTGCTGAGCATCAGTGTTTTACAACCCTTAAAGATTTAAAATCTCCAGGGTGTCGAAAGCAGGCGGCCTCCCCGAGCGGGTGAAGGCGACCGAAACACCGACGCCCTTCTCGCGGGGCCGGTTCTCCTCTCGCCACCCGCTCCCCGAAATCCCCGGACTCACTCCACGAATTCGTGTTCCCCGAGGTCGGCAAACATATAGCCGTGGTAGCCGAAAACGTCGCCGGTGAAGAACTTGACGCTGTTCTTGTGGCAAATCTGGTTGATCTTCACCATAACGTCCCGGGAGCAGCAGGTCAGGCAGACCTGCAGGCAGAGAGGGGTTGTTCTCGGCATAAAAATTGAACGTTTACCCTCGTTTTTCCTCCTCACGGGGTTATTAGCGGGGTGCGAGATCTTCCCTGCCGTCCTGCGGCAGCGGGGAAGGTTCCGGGTAGATTTGCTGTTTCGTTCACAGCGGGGCGCAACGCTCGGGGTAATTATCAATTTTCCCCTCCCGTCACACGGGCTAATTCTCAAAGCCTTCGCTCCAGGGATAATTAGGAGGTTAGGGGATACGGCATCCCGTTTCCGGATAATTTCGGTGGGAATTGGGAGACGAAGCTAAATAGGGATATTTTTAAAGCTCAGGGCCTGTCTATCGTGGGAGCGGAGCAGGATACGCTCCCCGCAGGGCCACGTTGTTATAATCGGCGCTTTACGTTCCCCTCAACGGCTCCTGCCGCCCTGCAAGGCCTGGATGCTTTCCTCCTCCTCCCCTCGCTTTCAGAGCCGCTGCCGGATTTTTCACCATCCGGCAGGAACGCTGAGTTGGGAAGCCGCGTTGGCTGCGGTTCCTACAACTACCAGCCCCGTCGCACCCCCAAAAAAAAAACAAACAACCCCAAACCCCAGGCAGCCGCTGCCTGATGCGACCTACGGAGGAGACCAGAAGGGGAACAGATGCCGTTTGCAAACAGTCAGGCAGCTCAACCTGTAACCGCAGCGCGAAAACTCGCGCCGACAACAGGCAGGCAGCTGCCCGCGGCTCAAGGATTGACGCTCTCAGCGCTAACGCAATCGGAATTAAAAAAAAAAAAAGCAATTAGTGAGGAGACTTAATATCAGCAAGCCCCTTCTCCTCCGACCTTTCTCTCCCCCCGCCGCACGTACTGCGTCGAACTGGGTGAAGAACTCTTTGGGTTTGCTCTCCACGCTCTCGGGGTCGGCTTTCACGTCCACCATGGGATTGAGGTTCTGCGCCCGCTCCAGCGAGGCTTCGGCTCTGTTACGGCCCAAGGAACCCACGGGGATGAGGAACTGAGCTCGCGTGTCCTCTTGGGAAACCTAAAACGGGAGAAAACGGAGGGATGAGTCTTCCCGCGGACACAGGCAGGGTGGGAAAAGCGGGTGCTTCGCAAGCGGGAACTCACGCCTGGAAGGGAACGGTTAAGCGGTGCCATCCTCGCCGCAGGAAAACTCATCGCGAGATAACGGGAGGGGAAAAAAAAAAAAATCTCTGGTTATTTCGCGCTGTTCTTGAATCCCCCGCAGCTTCGTAGCTCGCTTCTCCCCGCTCCCGAGCTCGCAGCTCCCTCTTGCGCCGGAGGAGACGCCACGCCGTGACCTAGAGGCCACACCGGCGTGAGAAACACGTTCAGCCGGCGCTGGCGACGTTTGCCGTAGGGCACAAAGCTCCGGATCGGGAATTAAACCCCACCGCAGAGTCTGTTTAGGGGTTCTGGGGTTCCAGGAGACTGGCGGCGGGAGCTTCGAGCCCCGCATCTGCTTCGCACGCGCCCACCAGCCCCCCATAAAACACGGGAAGGGACTGTCCAGACGGAGACGGAGGGGAGAGGGCTGGGTCGGGAGCAAAGCCAGGCGTCCCCAGAAATAAGCTGGCTTCTCCGAGCGGGGTGCAGCACCCGAGGACATCCAGAAAGGGACAGGGGAGGCTGCGGTTCAGCCCCCAGCTCGAGAGCGGGCGGAGGAGCGCAGCCTGGCGTTTAGCTGCCACGCGAACGATTGGAAACACAAACTCTACGTGCCCCAAAATAGAATAATTCCACCCCAAGCAGAATATTTATCCCAAAAAACAGCGAGTCCTCCAGCGCTGGCACCGTACCGCGCCGGGACGGGTCTGGGAGCTTTGCTAACCAAAGCTGCGAGCTCCTCACCTGCTGATGGTCCAGCATGGTCAAGCCTTTGACGCCTGCCAAGATGAGATTCTTTGCCACTTCTGCTCCGAGACCCTTCATCCCCACCAGCAGCACCCGGGAAGCTCGTAACCTGCGGCGGAAAGACCCGGTCAGCGTTAACGGCTCGGCTGGGGCGAAGGGGAACGGGCGCTCGGAGGGAAAACACGGCGGGTAAATACGGCTGGATGGGAAAGCCGCGCTCCTCGGCATCCCTGCCTGGGGAAAAGCGGGTTTAACACAATTTGGAAGCAAAGAGAGAAACGCGCAAGGCTGGCAGGAGCGGGTAATTTGGGAAAATTCACAGAGAAAAAGAGCGTTTGCAGCTTTGGAAGAGGGAATAACACCGAAGCGTTGCGCTGCTTTTCAGCGAACGCGGCGCGGGGGTTGTGGGTTCACTACAACGCACGCTTCGGGGTGCCCAATATCCCCCCCAAAAAAAAGGCTGGAGCTCCTCCTCATATAATTTATTGTAATTAATGGGAAATTAATACATTTTGGTGTATACTTATGCCAGCACAAAACTGCGCGTGCACATTTTACGTCTTCCAAACAACTGACCGATGCGTTTTCCTCTCCTTTTCTAATTTAGGTATTTAGGTATTCCCCTTGGAAGTCTGTTATCGATTAGTCCGTGTCGGTTTTCCGACAAAATCAAGTTTACTCAGCACCGAGCGACAATCCGGGCTGTTAAACAGAGAGACTCCTGCTTTTTTGGCCTATTTTCACGCCCGTTTTTATCTGCATCCAGCAACATCATTATGTTCGTCCTCATATTTTGGGGTTGTTCCACCTTCTCCCGAACAAACCCCATCGCTGCTTCCTGGGGAACACCTAAGAAATTGGAAACGAGCAGAAATCTGGACAGACCGGAGAAAAGGACCACAAAAAATAACTTGAAAGCTGAAAAAAAAAAGCCCTTATAGAGAAAACAGGGGCTGAGCAAGAGGGTTTCTAGCAGGGAAAGACCCAGGAACTGGCGGGTGGGAGCAGATGCTTTGAAATTCCAGCTGGGAATGAGTTGGAAGCCGTTTACCTTTCCCGGCCCCCCCCAGCTTCAACTCCAGGAGGCACAAATTCCACCCAAATGCGCACTACAGCGAGTGTGGCTAAGCCTGAGTTTTGCATGGAGTCAGGCAGAGACCCCACAGACCCCCGCAAGCCCCTATAGACCATATACGCTTACGTACCCACTGCTGGCCCCTCTCTGAAGCCCCTATGAAGCTCCTGAGGACCCCCCACAGTGGCTACAGTCGCCACAGAAGCCCCTACAGGGCCCTCCCACATGCTGTAGGGTCTCCATAGGCCCCCACAAGCTCCTATAGGGTCCCACACACATTGCAATGCCCCCCCAGGCCCCTATAGCGCCCAACACAAGCTCCTATACACGCCCATAAGGCCCTCCAAGGCCCCCCTCACACTGCAGAGCCCTCCAAGGCCCTCACAAGCTCCTACAAGGCCCCCATAAGCCCCTCCTCACATTGCAGGGCCCCTCCAGGCCCCTATAGGGCCCCCCTGAAGGTCCTACAGGGTCCCTCACAGGCTGTGGGAACCCCATAAGCCCCTCCAGGCCCCTATAGGGCCCCCCACAAGCCCCTCCTCACATTACAGGGCCCCTCCAAGGCCCTAGAGGCCCCCCACAAGCTCCTACAGCATCCCTCACAAGCTGTGGGGCCCCCACAAGCCCCTCCAGGCCCCTCCAGGACCCCCCACAAGCTCCTCCAAGGACCTTCTCATATTGCAGGGTCCCTATAGGGCCCCCACAAGCTCCTACAGCATCCCTCACAGGCTGTGGGGCCCCCACAAGCTCCTACAGCATCCCTCACAGGCTGTGGGGCCCCCAGAAGCCCCTCCAGAAGCCCCTCCTCACATTGCAGGGCCCCTCCAAGGCCCTAGAAGCCCCCCACAAGCTCCTTCAGGGTCCCTCACAGGCTGTGGGGCCCCCACAAGCCCCTCCAGGACCCCCCACAAGCTCCTCCAAGGACCTTCTCATATTGCAGGGTCCCTATAGGGCCCCCACAAGCTCCTACAGCATCCCTCACAGGCTGTGGGGCCCTCACAAGCCCCTCCTCACATTGCAGGGCCCCTCCAAGGCCCTAGAGGCCCCCCACAAGCTCCTTCAGGGTCCCTCACAGGCTGTGGGGCCCCCACAAGCCCCTCCAGGCCCCTCCAGGACCCCCCACAAGCTCCTCCAAGGACCTTCTCATATTGCAGGGTATCTATAGGGCCCCCACAAGCTCCTACAGCATCCCTCACAGGCTGTGGGGCCCCCACAAGCCCCTCCTCACATTGCAGGGCCCCTCCAAGGCCCTAGAGGCCCCCCACAAGCTCCTTCAGGGTCCCTCACACGCTGTGGGGCCCCCAGAAGCCCCTCCAAGCCCCTATAGGACCCCCCAAAAGCCCCTCAAGGCCCTATAAGCCCACAAGCTCCTCACAGGCCGCAGGGCCCCCAGAAACCCCCCACCCCGGCTCCTCCAGGGCCCCTCCCCCAGGTCCCTCCTCCGGTTCCCCAGCCCCACTGACCGTTTCTGGGCCTCCAGGCCCCACAGCCGGATCTGCCGGTCATATTGTGCCGCCTCCTCCTCGCTGATGCCGCCGGGGCCGCCCTCCTCCTTCTCCACCATCCCGCCGCCGCCTCCGCCGCCGCCTCACGGCCGGGGCAGCGCCCCCTGGCGGCCCGCCCAAACCCCGCGCGGCACCCGGCACGGCTCCACGTCCACCGTGGGAGGGGAGGGGGGGATCCACGCCACGGCCCGGGGCGTTCCCGCAACCCCACGCCCGCTCTGCCACGGAAGAACCAGCTCGAGCGGCTTCTCCCGCCGTTCTCTCCCCGCGTGAGGGCGTGCGGCCGCGTCGCTCGGCTAGAGACCACCGCGTGGGCGCTCAGTTCCACAGCCCACCCCCCCCTCCCTCCCGCTCAGATGGACTCATCCTCTCCTCACCTCCTCGGCACTTTTCGGGCTTTCCCGCCATCTCCCGTTCACCTTCGGCAACCTCCGTCACCTTTCGCTGAGGGAGCGGAGGGGGGAGCTCGGCTTTTTCCGGCATCGCTCGGCTATTTCCGTCACCCCCTCGGCTATTTCCGGCAACGCTCGGCTTTTTCCGGCCTCCGTGCGGGGCGCTGCCTCGGCGCGGCTGCGTGCCGGCGGGCGCCATTTTGTGTGCCTGCCCGTGGAGCGCGGGGCGGGCGGGCGGATAAGCCGGGCCGGGCCGTACCGACCCCCGCGCTGTACAGTGACTGTGCCCCCCTTCCCCCCCTCCCCCGTTCGCTTCCCCCCCCCCCCCCCACCGTCCCTCTTGCCCATGGCCGTGGAGAGCCCGAGTGTCCCCCCCGCCGCCGCCGCTTCCCCCCCCAGCCCGCACTCCACCCCCCCTTCTCCGTCCTGCCACCACCACGACAGCGGCAGCTGCAGCCTCCCCCGGCCGCCGCCGCCGCTCCAACACCACCACGGCCCGGACGAAAGGTCCAGTAACCGCCTCTCCCGAGAGCCTCTCTGTCTGTCTGTGTCTGTCTGTCCGGCTCGCCGGACCAGGTTTGGGGGGGGGGTTGGACGGGACGCGGGGCGACCGGTTGGTGGGGGGCCGGGGGGGGGGTGGGGTGGGGTGGGGGGAGGCCAGGGCGCAGGCCTAAGGCGGGCGGGGGGGGGGTAGGCCCGGCTTTGGGGAGGGGGGGGATAAGCGGGGCCCGGAGGGGGGTCTCCGAGGAGGAGGAGGTGGAGGAGGAAGCGGGGCCAGAGGCAGGGACAGCGGGGGATATTTGGGGGGGGGTCCTGGGTAGAGCAGGAGGCCGAGGGAGGAGGAGGAGGGGGCCGCGGCCTGGGTTGAGCCGGGCCCTGAGGGCAGCGTAGGGCCTGGGGTACCACGGTGGGGGGGTGCTGGGGGGGTTTAGAGGGGGTTTATGAGAGGAGCGAGGGTCTGGAGGAGGCCAGGGGGGTCTTAGCTGCTTGGGGGGGCTCCTAGCTGCTTTTTTTTTTTATTATTATTATTTTTTTAAAAAGGGGGGGGGGGGGTCCTTAATGAGGTCTTTAATGACGTTATTTCTCCTGGGCAGCGCTGGCCTCATTAACGTCCCCTTTGTCTTCCTGCTGCTTCTTAAAAATATTCCTTGGCTCAAACAGGGAGCGGCAGGCGGGGGCAGGAAGGTACGGAGGGTTGGGGGTCCGGGGGGGGGTGTTGGGGGGCGATAGCCTCCATCACCCCCCCCTTGGTAGAGAAAGGCTCACCTCCAGTGCTCCAGGTATTAAAAAGTTTAAAAATATATAGAGAGAAATATATATATAAATAGAGAGAGAGAAAGGCTCATCTCCAGTGCTCCAGGTATTAAAAAGTTTAAAAATATATCTAGAGAAATATATATAAAAATAGAGAAAGGCTCACCTCCAGTGCTCCAGGTAGTAAAAAGTTTAAAAATATATCTCTCTCTCCCCCCTCTTTCCTCTGAGATGTATGAAAAGCACCTTCTTCCCCCTCCCCAACATAACTTTAGCCGTTTCCTTTATTAGCACTTCTTTTTAAGTTCATTTTCTTAGTTGAAACCATATAGCCAGAAAGTATCGGCAAAAATAAACAGCTTCAGCATGTATGTCTGGGGAAAAAAAAAAAAAGATAAAAAAAGGGAGGGAGGTTTGCTGCCTTCCCACTCCCCTGGAGGGCAGGTGTGCAGTGCAGAGAGCCGCTTGTACGCATTAGCATGCCTTTGTCTCTGAGGAGGTTTTGTTTTCCATGTGATGCAGGGTTGGGTTGGTAAGTAAGCTCTTTTATTGAATAATTAAATTATACCTTTTCCTGCCTTTCTCCCCCCCCCCACCCCCCTCCTCCTCTCCCTCCCCGCCACCAAATCAGTCCTGAGATCGTCTGCAGGGTACGTTTCGTGTAAGCAGTGAGTTGATCCCGTCTGTGTACAAACCAAGCAGAATTCTCCCCCCTTTGTAATGCCCGATAGAGTTGTGCACCCCGCCGATGTGAATGTTTAAAAGACAAAAAAAGAAAAAAAAAAAAAAGTCACAAAAGCACACAATTTACTCCCAAATATGTCTGTTGTGACGTTTCCAGTTGAAGTAGCACTGAGATGCCTCGGTAAAACTCATACCACTCTGACCCTTGATGCCATCTAGACGTAGGATGTGGATCCATTGCTTTGTCTGCAAACTCCATCCTCATTCCATTACGTTGACTGTAAACCGGCTGCCCCGGGGTGCGGGTCTGCCCGTAAAGCAGAAAAAGATGTTAAAAAAGTTTTGTTAAACAACTCCAAAGTGTGTCAAAAAGAAAAAAAAAGGTGGCAAAAAAGCACCGTTTCCCAAATGTCATCACACATTTTTCCCCCATCCCCATGTACAGCCTCATGTCGGATAATTAGAGAAATTGAAGTACAGTGCAAGCACCCAGTTTGTAACAAATCTCGTTAGCGTCCTCGATTTTCCTTCTCCCTTTCTTTTCCTTTGTCGATCAGGTGCGTTAACGAAAAGCTCAAGTTTCTTCCTCACGCTACTTCACACGATTCAAGTTCGAAGTAAGAACACCATGCACAGTCTTGGGTATTTCTCCCCCTCCAATTAATTTAATTTCTTGGCTTAGTTTTTCCTGGAGACCAAAACCACACACTTTTGCCCCTTTTCATCCAGCTTACATTGTTCTCGGGTGGAAAAAAACCCAGTGTTTCCTCTAAGCACACCGATACAGTTGTCTGAAATTGTGGTGGTTTGCTTCCCTCTTGTCTTGATTCCCTAAAAAAAGAAAGAAAAAGGTGTATACATCTGCTTAAGCTGTAAAATAACGCAAGCACTTGCTAGAGCAAATTAGAGAGCTTTTCGTTATAGACTTAATTGCATTCCAGAAAGGGGTTTTCACATAAAACAATATCCAGTGATGTCTTTTACGCCTTTTTGTCGCTGTTTTGAAATGTTTGTGACGGGACCCTTATGGTCCCTGCACCTTCTGCAGCTTAACTTTACCACAAAATCATAAAGCTGGGATTTTTTTTTTTGCCCCCCCTTCGATCAAAGGTTCACCATCAGAGCTTGAAAACGTTACCGGTCTGGCCAAAATGTCTCTAGTCCAGAGAGAGCGCGACCTCATAGCATCGATTTTCCCCCCTAATATATTCAATTAGTAACTTTGTTGGGTTCTTTATCTAAATGTACGTACATGTTAAGCGTTATACTTCCACTCTTGATCCCGGAAAAATCCAAACTGGTTTTTGATTGTCCGCTGCTAATGGCATAAGCAATTTTTTAATCCATACCAAGATGAGTTGGAAAGGACAGATGCGGTAGAAAAGAAGGAAAATAAGCTGCCGGAAAAGTTTAGGTTCGTTTTCTCCCTGTTGAGGGGCGGAAGAACCAGGAATTGTTCGAATGTCAGGAGTTTTCAGGGATTGTACTGCCAAGTTTACAGGAGTTGTTGACTGGTTCCATAAAGCGAGTAGGTTTTTTTTAATATATATATATATAGTTAAATATTAGCAGTAGGAGTCCAGCTTCTTGTTTGGGGCTTTTCCTCATGCCTTGCTTCCCCTGACCCATTTTTAATCGGGCTTAACCTCCTCCTAACGCTCACGATTTGCTAGAGATTACCTTTTTAATCGTGCAAACACGCAGGCAAGCATTTAACATCGGTACCGTGAGTCGCTCCCTGGAAAATGGGAGCAACTTCTGATAGCGCAGCAAAGCACCCGCCAGGAATCTTTTTTTTTTTGCAGGGACAGGTTTTTTTTTTTTTCCCTAAGAGCGTAATTGTTCGGCTGAGGCTCCTTGGGTCGAGCGAGGCTTTGTTGTACCGGGTTAAAGGAAGGGCTAAAGCAAATCCTAGACCCCAGCGGCTTTTTTTTTTTTCCAGGGCCTGGGACGTATCCCGTTGCTGTGGCATCAGCCGTGCTGTGGCAGCGAGGACGTCAGCGCTCAGCGTTAGGATTTCACTGAAGGATTCGGATAGGAGGAGCGGGAAGGAGCTAACCTGGGAGCAGAGAGGACGTTCAGAATTAGCAGCTGAGTCGAGCCCGTTCCCCGAGAAATCTTTGAGTTGTGACCAAATAGCGCTCGAAAGTTTCCCTTAGTATAAAGATCGCTTAAAAACACGGGTTTTAGGGATGTCAGGAGGAGGATTTGCCCCAGTTACAGCCAGGAGCGGGCTAAAGGGGTCTCTCTCCAAGCCTCGTATAAATTAATACAACATATTTGTCACCATAATGAAAAAAACAACCCCCAAACCCCAACTGTATAGAGGATATAAAAAGCTGATAAATTTGAAGGACTTCTGCCCTAGTCCGCGCAGTTTGAATGAGGCAGCGTGGCCCCGCTGCCTTCAAAGCGGTGCTCCTTTTATTTCTTGATTGATGTATTTCCCCTGGTTTCCACTTGGAATAAAATGGAAGGCGGCCGCACTGGCGGGCCGGAGGAGAGCTTAGTTCCTTTGGGATTATTCCTGGAATAATCAGTGTTTTGGTGAAAGAATAGAGATCTCACTGAATAATTTTCCTCCGGTGCGGAGCGTGCAGGTGTGATGCTGGGGTAGGATACGTTTCCTCCGAGCAAGTCGGTGGCGAGGCAGTAAACTTCTGCTGAAGCGTTAAATGTGTGATTAATAACCTTTAGCTGGACGTAGCGGTCACTCTGAAAAGCCTGGCCTTGCGTTTTCACGAGAAAATAATGCAGAGAATGAGCAAAAACGACACGTCTGTCCTAAAAAGAGCGAAATTCCACTCAAAGCAGCGCCATATCCCTGCCGCGCTGTACGGGCGGAGGGGTCTGGTTTTAAATCCCGCTCTGAAATAGGTTGTGGAGAGTTGTTCTCGGCCGGGATGATCCGCTCTCGCCAAAAAACCCACTCCCCCTCGAGCTCAGCCAGTTGGTTTACGGTTAATTTTCAGGTTTTAATTGGTTTTATTGAGTTTACGATTTTAATTTGCCATCTGATAAGTCCCCCCCCCACCTGCCCTGCCATGGAGTACGCTGTCAAATACATCAGATTATTAAAAATCAACTTTAAACTCTCACGGTCGCTCAGCTTGAGGCAGAAGGTGTCTGTCCTAAAGATACGCACGCGTGTGCGCAGCTTAAGTCCCCGTCAAGCATTTTACTTAAAATCACGTAAAATTAGAAGCCAACATTCGCTTATCGTCAGATTCAATTGCGCGGATTCGCAATCCGGTGACTTCCAGAGCGTTTGCGCTTTATTTTCAAAGCCTTCCCGCTGCATCGCTCGGGAAAAAAAAAAACCATTTTCACCCCCTCCGTGCTTTACATTCCTCAAAGTTAAACCTTTGTACACGAACCCCCTTCCCTGCTCTCGGCATCCGTGGATCCGCTCCGGCAAAACCAGATCACGCACCGGGGCGGCCGATTTCACGCTCAGCTGCACCTCTTGTGCAAAAAGCCGCCGTATAAAGGAAGGTTTCTTCCAGCAGGTCGGCTATTAAATAGGGTTTTATTTTTATTGGGGTATTGTATAGAGGTTATTCCGAGGTACGTGTCTGTATAGAGCAGGTGAGAGCGCACAGAGCTCTTTCTTTTCTTAAAACCAGTAAAAAACCACTTGTGTTTTTCCAAGGATGGGAGCCAAGAGGTTTATTTTCGACGGGGTTTCTTTCAGGTGTAAGGAGCACGGAGCAATAATATCCTTAATAGGGTTAGGAGGGTGTATCAGCTATAACTGACAGTAAATCCGCCGTCTAGGCCGCTCATTTGTCGCTTCGTTACACTCATTTCCAAATTTAACAAAGCCTCAGCTGTATAAAGTGACATAATGTATTTTAAGATAATGTTTTAATTCTTGCGCTGTTCTTCAGTAGCAAAAACCCACTGAATTTTCTCGTAACGCCGTCATTCCTACTGTTTCTCCCCTAGCAAAGCGCTCAGGCTGTCGGTATGGCAGGATAACGATTGGAAAGGGCTTTTGTTTTTTTTCCAGGCGTCGTCACCGCCGTGTTACGTCATTGCCGTGGCGCTGAGGTCACAAACGCCGCGCGGCAGCCGGCGTGGGTCCTTCCGTGAGGATGCGTGCTGCGCCGGGGACCGTCCCCTATAGATCAGGCGGGCAGGAGCGATAGGAAAGCCCGAGATGAGCGCGGATTCGGGGAAGAATTTTCCCCCAGTCAGTGTTTTCTGCAATACCAATAGTTGCTTAACAGACATGGCTTCTTCACCGCATACCCGCAGCGACTCTCCACGGTGAGCCGTCCCCCGAAAATGCGCAACCTTGCTTTAATTGCTTTAATTTTTGTTTCCATCCAGCCTTAGAAATCGTTCGGTTCAAACGCCCGCGCTCGCCGGTTGCCGTGTTTCAAAATGCCTCCCTTTCGTTGTGTTTAAAACCATTAGGCAAAGTCAATGCTTCCGTAATACTTGCCCGAAACTTTTCAGAGCGCTTTCCCCAGCGCTAAATAAGCCCCTCTGAGAGGCTGATGTATCGTTTCTGGCCCAAACCTACTCAAATCCGGCAGAACTGGAGTTAAAAAACGGCAGGAGATGATATTGCCCGTCTTACGATGTCGTTTGGTATCTAAGCGTCTATATAATCAGACTTCCCTTCTTTAGGAGATGCGCGTTGATTAAATAATTAATACGCATCTGCTAAACAGCTCCGCGATCGTTTTGAGGGTTCGGCCTCATCCCGTCGCTTGGTGCTTTTCAAATAATCCTTGCAACGGCCGCAAAATTTTTACGCTTTGGAGCCTTTTCGGTCCTCGTTTCTGTAACCACGGCGAATTTAAGAGCGCGATTGTCGATGGGGACGCGGCTCCAGGGGCGTAGCCTCCTCTAAACCTCGATATCGGACCGGAGCAACTCAAGGCAGGGTAAAAGCACCTGTGCTATCCAAACCGAAGGCTAATTATCGCTCCTGAAAAATTGCAATTAAGGCGTTTAGCGGCACGCGTTCGTTCCTCTCTGAAGGCAGCGAGCGATCGCGATCCCCAGCCGGCGAGGCCTTCTGGGAGAGGGTAAATGACGCTGATGTCAACGGAGCCATGCCGAAGGGAATAGCCTTTTTTTTTTTTTTTTTTTGGCAAAGACGTATGGCGCGAGGGCGTTTATCGGGCCGCAGCGGGCTTTAGAGCAGCTCCTCGTTTCCTACGAGCCTGGCCCGGGCCCGGGCCGAGCTGCGTCGGTGTTTCGCTTCGCTGTGCTCGCTAGTAGGTTGCTGGAAACTGGATCCAGAAAGCTGGTGGCATTTCTAGTTTGAAATCCGTTTATTGATGAACCTGTCCCTCTGGGGAAAGGAGAGAGGCTTTGGCAGGACTTTTATTTCAGTATTTAAATACGCGGATATTTAAATTCCTTTCCGTCAGCTTCTTTTGTTTCCGTTTTTGCTTTGTGCTGAGCCCGAGTTTCTCAGGTCTTGTTCCAAAACTGATCTCGCTGAACACAAACACCTGAAGGATGCTGCGTTCCTGCGACGGAAGTCGTGGCCGCTGATACTCGCCTTTAAAACTTGTATATACCCCTAGGAATTACGCGTCAGGGTTAAGAGCTTCGTGAGTCATACTTAAGCGAGCTTGATTTTGGAGCTAGTCTGTTATTAAAATGGTGCGAGCGCAAACAAAAACAAGAGGGGAGCTTTGCATCGGAGTCGGACCGGGCGGCTGGATGCGAGCGTTTGCTCTCCGCGATGCCGAAACCTCCCCGGGATGCTTCCGTTAACGCTGGTTTTTGTAGGTTTTTTGATGTGTTTGGGGAAATAATTCAGTTTTTCTTGGCTTTTTTGGTTAACGTAACCTGAAGTTAACAGGTCAGCTCGCTCGTGCAGCACGGCTTTTTCCAAATGCCGTTCCTAAACCCCATTTCAGCTCCTTAATTGTTGTTTGTGAACCACCGTGACGTATATAAACAAGCCGGCGTTTATGTTTTTAATTATAGCTTACCTTAAATGAAAAGGGAGGAGGAGACCCCACTCTTGTTTTAAATCACGCGGCGACAAACTGGGGACCTGTCGGGAGAGAAGGAAAAGGCAGGAGCTGATTGAACCCGTGCTGTAACACACATTTAATCCGTTACGAGGTCGTAAAAAGTTTCTCGTAACCCGTATCCCCGTAATTTTGAGTTGAATTTAATTGAGTGAGGCTTGGGGAATCCTCTTGGGGAAGTTTCAGATTTGCTTTATCACCTCCGCTAACCACAGCGGTGGGTGAACGGTAGCAGGAGGCAGAGAGAGTGGAAAGAACTGGGCGCACCTCTCTAGATTGGGCAAACCAACGCGGTATTTACTTATTCTTGTCTTCTGGAGGACCAACTGTTTTATTAAAACATCGATTTCGGTTCTTGCAGCGGACCGAACCTTTTATCAAAGCACCAATTTCCCTTCTGGGAGTGGATTTGCGCTAATGGCCTGCGAAAGTTTGAACGCCATAACGTTGTGGCTTCGGTTTGTTGTTTGCGAGATGCTTCTTCGCCGTGTTTAACTCCAGGCTGAGCGAGAGCTTGAGCAGATTTCGGTGGCAGAGACGAACAGAATCGGTCTTTGCGGTCAGATATTTAAAACCGCGGTAGTTAGGAATTTGGGAACGCTTTGGGAGCCGAGCGCCTGGCTGGCTGGTGAGCGGAGTAAGCGGGTTTTCTTTTCTTTTTTTTATTTTGAATCAGGGGAATTAAACGCGCCTGTCTGCTTTACAGGGAGGATGGAGAACTGGAAGAAGGGGAGCTGGAGGACGACGGAGGGGAGGAGGCGCAGGATCCCTCCGAATCTCAAGAGAGAGGTCGGAGGGAGAAAGGGGAGAAGCACCACAGCGATTCAGATGACGAGAAGGCCCATCGACGGATGAAGCGCAAGCGTCGGAAAGAGAGAGAGAAAGAGAAGAGGAGATCCAAGAAGAAAAGGAAATCCAAACACAAGGTGAGCCATGCGCTGCTTTTGCCTCCCGGGTCCTGCGGGATCCCGGCTCCCGTCTGCCTTCCTCTGCCGTCAGGCATCTCCAGGGAATTCCTCCTCTAACATTACTATGGGTGGTTTGAGGCTCTTCCCCTAAGGATAATTGCGAGGTGGGAGCGCTCGCAGGATTTCTCGGGGTTCAGCTCCTTAACGCCTTCCTCCTCCGAGGACGGGCAAGCACAGCAGCGGGGCACCGAGGTCCGCAGGTAGAAGGATACAAATGCTGCAGCGCTCTCGTCCGTCTGAGGACGCAGAGCAGACAGAAAACAGGTTTTGAGTTAGGGAATTACTTTGCTCGTTACTTTTGAGTTAGGGAATTACGTTGGAGTTAGGTATTTACCTCAAAGCGGGTTGCAGACTGCCGTATTTGCAAAATCAAGGATGTTCGTTACTGAAGTTCCAAGAATTTCTGGAGCGCAGGAGGCGTATCGTGTTTGTCTTCGTTAGATAACCCGCTAGCAGGCTTCCAGTGTGTAATTCAGGCAAGATTTTGTGAAACAAAAACTGGGTTTCCTAAAAAAGAAAATAGACAAAGGGAGACTTAGTCGTGTTGTACAGAAGGGCCAGAGGCCTGGCAGCAGCGTCGGAGTCGGAGCTGGCCCGTAATCAAATTGCACCGCGCGTTTGTTCCTTGCCTCGCAGCGCCACGCTTCTTCCAGCGATGACTTCTCCGATTACAGCGAGGACTCGGACTTCAGTCCTGGTGAAAAGGGACACAGAAAATACAGGGAATACAGCCCTCCCTACTCTTCCGTAAGTACCCGCCAGCGGACAGGGAAGGGGAAGCCGCTCTCTGGCTCAGAGCCGCTGCAAGATTTGAGCGCAGGTGCCCGGCTAGCTCCATCTACGGGCCGCACGCTTTAGCTCTGGTCCTTTAGCCTGTTTATTTTTCACCTCGCTGTTCTTTGTTAGGGTTTTTTATTAATGATTTTTAAAAATTTAAGTCATGATACCGGGTTTGAGACATTCCTTCATCCCTAACCTCTCTGCTTTTCCCAAAGTCCCACCAGCAGTATCCGTCCTCTCACAGCGCTCCCATGCAAAAGAAGAGCTACTCTAAAATGGAGAGCAAGAATTACGGCATGTATGAGGACTACGAGAACGAGGAGTACGGTCAGTACGAGGGGGAGGAGGACGAAGATCTAGGGAAGGAAGATTACGATGACTTTGCCAAAGAGCTGAATCAATACCGGAGAGCAAAGGAAGGCTCCCACCGGGGGCGAGGTACGTTTCGACGTTCCTTTCTTCACCGTATCTCCGACGCTCGTTACCCGCAGCTCGTTTAGCTGGTCTGCGGCCGAATAAGGCCCGACACGTGCGGGAAGCTTCCTGAAGGTGAACCGCGGAGAGCCAATGGCCTAAACCGCTCAGCGGTGTTAGTTTGCGACAGGGGAAAGCGTTGTTTCCTCTTTTCCGCTCCGAGGGGAACGTTCAGATCCCCGTGGATAATTTAATGTTTTAAATAAGCATTCTTCTTGCTGGCGTAGATCGTTTTAAAAGCACGTAAGCGGTTGAAAATGGGATAAAATAAAACAAAGCGTTTATACGAAAGGAAAAGGCAGTCGAGCGGTAGCGTAACGAGTCTGATATCATCGCTTCTGGAGGACGCAGGTCTACGTTACCGGTCTAACATCCCTGTGCAGCAGCTAACGTGGTCGCACGGCATTGCTTTTTTTTAAAAAAGGTTATCATTTGGCTTCGGAAAACTCCGTTCTTTTAGCATATTAAAAGCTGATTCACTTAGAAACAAGGTTTTAAGATGCCACTAATCCCGTACTGAAAGGTTATTATTTATTTTGCCTTCTCTGGCATATTATTGTGCTTTGTTAATGGCCCTGAGGGGTGAAACGCAGCACAAAGCCGACCCCGTCCCCTTCGTTTCGCCAGGTGGCCGCGGCCGAGGCAGAGGGTACCGAGGGCGAGGCGGCAGAGGGGGAATGAGAGGAGGCCGAGGCATGGGCCGAGGGAACCGAGGGCGAGGCAGAGGCGACCACCCCGAGGAAGAGGAGGAAATGTATGACGAAGAGATGGAAGTAAGTCCCGAGCCTCTGACCTCCTCCCGGGGAACCACGGAGGCGAGCGAATGTTCTTTTTCGCCATCGGGGCGCCTGCGTTTGAGGGGGAACCGGGCCGCGCTTCATCCCCGCTCGCTAAAGGCACCCATCTTTCTCGTTTGCAGTACTGCGATAACGAGGAGCCCATGGGCGATGACGAGTACGACGACTACTCGAAAGAGCTGAATCAGTACCGCAGGAGTAAGGAGAATCGTGGACGGGGTGAGTGGGGTAACGAGCTGCGCCGCGACGGTCCCTGCTTTCCGCTCGCTCTCGCTCGCTTCTTACGGAAGGAGAGAAATGAGAAACGAGGGGGCCTGTTTCAGGTTTAAATCGAGGACGTGGTCGTGGCCCCAGAGGAAGAGGAAATAAAGGAATGGGCAGAGGACGAGGCAGAGGTGGAAACAGAAGTGGAATGGGGAAAGGAGGTGGAATGAACGAAGACGACGATTACTACGATGAGGACATGGGGGTAAGGAGCTCTCTAACGGCTTGCTGCAAGTGCTGGCTGCCCCCCTTTCCGCCATCCCCCTCCGTCAATCCAGTCAGGCTTCGAAGAAAGCCTTCGCAGGAGCGAAAAAACCAAACGCGTCTTCCCCGGGATCCACAAAAGTTGTCCCGTCTCCGAAGGGGACGGATGTTTTGGATTCCGATCCGCTGACGGGTCCCTCGAGCCGTGCTCAGGAGCCTGCTAGGCTCAGCGCGCTTGTCTTCGCCTCCCTTTTTCATCCCAAATCTCAGTGTTTTTCCCTCTCGGAGACAGCCGCGTAGGAAGTTTTAATTTCTCTCATGTGATCCGTTGCTTTGTATTTCAACATCTTTGTCAATTCATATAATCTGCTTCCGATAGGATGGAGGAGGTGGTGGTGGAAATTACCGGCGGAACGACCACGACAAACCCCACCAGCAGTCGGATAAGAAAGGGAAAGTGATCTGCAAATACTTTGTGGAAGGCAGATGTACCTGGGTAAGGGAATCATTCAAGAATATCGCTGTAGATCTCTTTATACGCACGCGGAACGGTCGCCGAAGCGTCAGGTCCGGGTTTTAACCCATCTCGGGGAGGGATTCCTGCCTCCCAGGAGCGTTTTGGGAAGGGTCCACCTCTCCCTGTCCGGCCTAGGTGTGTTCCGGGCTGCTGACAAACGCCTTTGCGCTTCCAGCTGCTAACGCGCCGTCGTGTTGTTTCCCAACAGGGCGACCACTGCAATTTCAGTCACGACATTGAACTACCAAAGAAACGGGAACTGTGCAAGTTCTACATCACCGGCTACTGCGCCAGGGCTGAAAACTGCCCTTACATGCATGATATCCTTTCGCTTTTTACCGGTTTATTCAGCCAGCCTTAAATCAGTGCCGTTTACTCTGCGTAGATGCACGTGGGGGGGGATCGGGGGGGACAAAAAAAAGGCCGTTCCTGGGCAACGCGTCCTCCGCTGACAGGCTGAACGACCGGGGCCGCAGACAGCCCTCCCGGTTCCTTCTTAGCCTCACCGTTCCTGTTGAAGAAATGAGGTTTGTGGCCGTTGCACCTGCAGAAGACGACGGCAGAAAGGAAAGCGGGGTGTTTCTGGCAACGGTAGTTTAATATCAGTGTCGTGACCGCGAAAATCCTCCGCGGTGAGAGCCGCATTTCAAAGCGAAAAGCGTCTATAGCCTCTCCGGCTGTAGGAATAACTCGCTGGTGGGGTTTATTCTCCTTAATAAATGCTACGGGACTTCCCTTGCAAGCTGTTCCACACCACGGGCAACTGTATCAACGGGGATGACTGCATGTTTTCCCACGATCCGCTCACCGAGGAGACGCGGGAGCTTCTGGACAAGGTACGGGGCGGGTGTTAACGCGGGTTCACCCTCTGTTTTTCTTCCGTGGAAGCAGATCCCGCGGGTGGAGAGGATTTCTGGAGCGTGTCGGGCGAGCTCCGCGGATCCGTTCTTACTCCTTTGTCTTCCCAGATGCTGGCGGATGATGCAGAAGCAGGCGCTGAGGATGAGAAAGAAGTGGAAGAGCTAAAGAAACAGGGCATCAATCCTCTCCCCAAACCACCCCCGGGGGTCGGCTTGCTGCCAACGCCTCCTCGCCCTCCCGGCCCGCCAGCTCCAACCTCTCCGAACGGGAGACCGATCCCCGGCGGCCCTCCTCCTCCTCCGCCGCCACCGCTTCCACCGCCGGGGCCTCAGATGCCGCCGCCGATGCACGAGCCTCTCTCGCCGCAGCAGTTGCAGCAACAACAGGACATGTATAAAAAGATTCCCTCGCTGTTTGAGATCGTCGTACGGCCGACCGGGCAGCTGGCGGAGAAGCTGGGCGTGAGGTGAGCGTCACCATCTCCCGGTAGCGGGGAGAAGGACGGGGACGGCAGATTTTTGCGTCCGACGAGGAGCTCTGCCCCGACGCAGCCGCTGACGGCGGGCGCGAGCGCATAGAAAAGAGGTTGCTCTCCGTTTTTGGCTCCGGCGCGGCTGCTGCTGCTCGGGTCCGTCCCTCCAGAAGCGGCGAGCGTGCGTTAAAACTAAATTTCCTTCTCTTTTTCTCTTTCAGGCACCCAGGCCCACCTCCCCCCAGGTTCCCCGGGCCAGGAGGACCCCCCGGACCAATGCCTGGACCCATGCACCCCGACATGCACCCCGATATGCACCCAGACATGCACCCCGACATGCACCCCGACATGCACCCCGACATGCACCCCGACATGCCGATGGGTCCGGGAATGAATCCCGGCCCTCCGATGGGGCCCGGACCCCCCATGATGCCCTACGGACCGGATGATTCCCCCCACTCCGGCATGATGCCGCCCGTCCCACCGCCGCAAGGTTTCTACGATAATTTTTACCAGCAGCAAGAAGGCCTGGAGATGGATCACGGCATGATGGGAGACCCAGGTACGTCCCAAAAATCTACCGGGATCGGCTCGTACGCGCTTCGCCGGACACGCCGGCTCGGAGAGGGGTCGTTCCCGGGATCCCCGGGCACAGCGGCAGGCCGAGAGGGGGAAAAAATCGGGTTGTTTTTCGCAGCTTTGAGATTTTCTTTTAACACGCGATGCTCTTTCCTCGGCAGAAGACTACGGTGGGTACGAGGACATGGAAGGGCCTCCGGGAGAGCACATGTTTCCCGATCCCTCCTTGGATCACGATGCCTTGTGCGAAGGAGGCCCGCCCGGCTTAGCGAAACCGCCGGGCAGCATTCCCGATTTCATGCCGTCGGCGCAAAGAGCGCTTTACTTGCGGATCCAGCAGAAGCAGCAAGAGGAAGAGGAGCGAGCTCGGAGGCTAGCCGAGAGCAATAAGCAGGACCGTGAAAACGAGGAAGGCAAGTGGCAAAATAGATTTTTTTTCCGTTCAAATCCGGGCGCGTGGATGGGGATAACTCGGATCTGCTTCGCTTTCTACCCACCCAGAGGTGCGATTTCCGAAAAAGAGGGGGCTGTGGGAGAAATGGGGGTGGTGGGGAGGAATTCTTTAGGGAACGAGGGGTGCCGAGTGCCTCGGAGAAAAGCGGCAGCCGAAAGGGCGCGTCGCTGGTGAAGGAAGGGGAGCGGGTCTGCCGAAGAAACGGGAACGGCTGGCCAGAAGGTGAAGGAGATAGGGTTGCTGGCTTCAGTTGTGGTGCAATCGGGAGTCTGCTGCAGACAGGAGGAAGAGGAAGAGAGGGATGCTTACGGCTCTCCGGTAATTTGGACTGCGAAAACGAGAGCGGGGAGGGCCGAGGCTCTCCCGCGTCGTCCCCCGTTTTCGGCCAAAGACGGGGACGGCTGGGAATTGGAGCAGCGTTGAGTTGAGAGGGGAGCGGAGAGGCGTTTTGGGGACCTTCTCGTCGGCGTCGCGGCTTAACCGTGCTTTAATTGCCTTTTATCAACGGCTTTCTCTTCTCCCCCCTCCCAGGCGATACCGGGAACTGGTATTCCAGCGACGAAGACGACGGTGGAAGTAGCGTCACCTCCATTTTGAAAACCCTGAGGCAGCAGAGCTCCGGCAGACCTCACGCCCAACCCTCCCACGGAGAAATCGGGCCGCCCTCCGGCGTCAGCGACCCTCGCCTGCAAAAAGCCCAAGCGGGAGGGAGCGGTCGTCCCGCCGATCCGCGTTTACGAGATCCCAGGCTTTCCCGAAACGCCGACCTTTCCGTCCCGGCTCTCCCCGGGGATTCGGGACCCACCGACCCCAGGCTCGCGCGACACATTCCCTCCTCCGCCCCCAAACCAGAAGCTCCTCATTCCAGCGGCGTCGGCGGTCAGAAACCCCCCCTGCTTCCCGACGAAGAAGAAGGGGAAAGGGCTCTACGGGATAAACCCGTCACCATCCCGCTGGATGCTCTCCCGGGCCATTCCCTGCGGGATCCTCGCTCCCAGCTGCAGCAGTTCAGTCACATCAAGAAGGACGTCGTCCTCAACAAACCCAACTTTGCCCGGATGATCCTGTGGAGCCCGGAGGATCTGATTCCGCTACCGATCCCAAAGCAAGAGTTTATTCCCGTCCCGGCTGCCCTTCAATCCATGCCTACCCTCGATCCGCGTCTTAACAGACCCCAAACGGGGCTTTCCGATCCCAGGCAGAGGGGGGGAACCGCGTCGGGGGACGCCGGTTCCTCTTCGGGCACCGGTCTCCCCGATTTCGAGCTCCTGTCGAGGATATTAAAGACTGTGAACGCCGCCGGCAGCCCGTCTTCCAGCCAGAGCGACAAACCCAGCGACCCTCGGATGCGGAAAGCCCCCGCCGATCCCAGGTTACAAAAATCCGCGGAAACGGGGGTTTCTAGAGTCGCTAAAACGGCAGAAGCGGCGCCCGCCGGCGACGCCGCCCCGGCTATCGCTCCCTACGACCCTCGGCTGCTGACGGCCGGCGGGTTGAGCAAAGGCAGCGGGCAGAGCAGCGTGCTGAGCGCCATCAGCTTGTACGATCCCAGGACTCCGAGCTCGGGCAGCAAAGCTTCCGAGTCTCCTACCGACGGCAACTCATCCTCAAAATCCTCCGATTCCGGCAAAACGGCGGGTAAAACCAAGGAACCCCTTTTCGTCCGACGATCGGCTTTGGATCAACCCGAATCGGAAAAAACGACCGCCGAATCCGCTACGGACAGGTACAACAGCTATAACCGGCCTCGACCCAAAACCGCCGCCGCCGCCGTCGTTCCCCCTGCCCAAGAAACGGCCCCGCAACCCGGGGTTCACAACCTCCCCGTCCCTTCCGTTTACGGCATGGTCAAACAAAGCGCCAAATCGGGAGCGGGAAGCCCGTTCGCGGGGAACAGCCCGGCGCAGGACGGCGACCAGCAAGACGCCGCTTCCCTTAAAGACGTCTTTAAGGGTTTTGATCCCACGGCTTCCCCTTTCTGCCAGTAGTATTAAAAAAAACATCCAAAAAAAAATCAAAACCAGCCCCAAAAACCAAACCCTGCCTCTGCTCCGTGCATCGAATTAGCAGCGCGCAGTCGGTAATTTGATTTATTTGGGAGTTTTGGGTTCTTTTCTTTTGTTTTAATTCCATTAGCGCTCAACTTTAGCCATAGAACGTGTATATAAATCTCCGTTTCTGCTGGAACTAAAGCGCGTTGCCCAAACCGCGTTTTAAAAGAAGAATCAACGTCTCCCTCCGCGATAACAACCAGCCTTTTCTTTATTTTAGCGCTTTTTCCCCCCCCCCCCCATAAAAAAAAAAACCACCCCGCACCCGATCGAAATCACCCCCGGGGCGGGGGAAACCAATCGCGTTTCAAACCCGACCTCGGAGGAAAAAAAAAATTACCGCGATTTCTTAATTTCTCGCTTTCGAAAGCCGCGCCGATGCCTCGCGGGCTTCATTTTTACACCGGAATTAACTACAAAAATAATAAAAAAAAAACCTTTGTATTATAGTCTTTTTCTAAAATTCTGCTGGGGCGACCGGGAATAACCATGAGGAAAAAGAAAAAGCCACAACCCCCCTCCTCAAAAAACCAAGAAAAACCATGTGAAATCGCTTTTGTAATCGTGGGGAGGGGGCGTTTTGGGTCCTTTTGGCTTTTTTTTTTTATCGGATTTCAATATTTTTATGCCGCTTCTTGGAGATTTTTCCAAGGCCTCGGAGATTTTTCAAGGCCTCGGAGATTTTTCAAGGCCTCGGAGATTTTTCAGGGTCGAGAAGGTGCCGAAATATTGACGGCCCCCCCCAAGTTGCGCAGTCGACCGCGAAAATCCCCCCCCCAAAAACCAGAAAGAAACAAAAAATTGTATTATCGCCATTAAATTATTCATCGCAAATCAGATTTCGCTCGTTTTGCAACCCAAAAAGGGGATTTTCCCCCCCAAAATTAAGCGGGTTTGCGCTCGGAGGCTCTCGGTGCCTTTTTCCCCCCCCCGCATCGCGGAGAATCGTCCTTCCCGCCGCGGAAAAAGATCGGAAAAGGGACTTCAACCCCATTCCCGGCTGGAAAAATCACCGGCGATACAACCGAAAGCGGGAAAAAAAAACCCCACGCGTGGAAAAACCGCCGCGTTTTGGGGGAAAAACCCCGCATTTCTGAGCAGGTAACCGCCGCCGCGCCAAAAAAACCCTAAAAATGGTTCTTTTTCAGCGAGAAAACTCATTTTTTTCCCTCGCTCCTTCACATTTCCGCTGAGTTTTTCGCACCCATCGCCCCCCAAAACTATTTTTCCCTCGGCGTTTCCAGCGTCCGGGCTTTGGAACGGGGAAAAAACCCAAAAAAAACCCTGAACTTTTTGTAAAATGACTTAATATTATTTTATTTTATAGGGATTTCCAAATAAAACCAGCTATCGAAGCCGGGCGGGAGGGGGGCGGGTTTATTTTTTTCCACCTGCCGGAGGTTTCGAAGAAGAACGATTGTAATAAAGGTGTAAATAATTGTTTCGGAGTCGCGGTCGTTGATGGAAATCCCTGGATTTTGCCCCAAAATTGGGATGGGGTGGGGGGGGGTTCCCTTTTTTTCCCCTTTTTCCCCCCTTTTCCCCTTTTTTACCCCTTTTCCCCCTTTCCCCCCCCCTTTTTTTTCCCCTTTTCCCCCCTTTTCCCCCCCCTTTTTTCCCCCCCCTTTTTCCCCCCCTTTCCCCCCTTTTTTCCCCCTTTTTTGCCCCCTTTCCCCCCCTTTTTTTCCCCTTTCCCCCCCCTTTTCCCCCTTTTTTTCCCCTTTCCCCCCCTTTTCTTCCCCTTTTTCCCCCCCTTTCCCCCCCTTTTTCCCCCCCTTTTCCCCTCCCTTTTTCCCCCCTTCCCCCCCTTTTTTCCCCCTTTTCCCCTTTTTTTCCCCCTTTTCCCCTTTTTTTCCCCCTTTTTCCCCCCCTTTTCCCCCCTTTTTTTGGGGGTGTTTTCTAAATTCCAGTGAGGAAGCGATGGTGGAGCGGCAGCACCCCGGGGTTTGGGGGTGCCTGGGGGGGGGGTTGGGGTGAAGGTGGGGGGTTTTGGGGTGAATGGGGGGGGTGTATGGGGATTTTTGGGGTGAATCTCGGGGGTTTTGGGGTGAAGGTGGGGGGTTTTGGGGTGGGTTTTGGGGTGTCTGGGGGGTTTGGGGGTGAATCGGGGGGGATTTGGGGTGGGGGTCCAGGGTTTTGGGGTGAATGGGGGTGTATGGGGATTTTGGGGTGAATCTCGGGGGTTTTGGGGTGAATGTGGGGGGTTTTGGGGTGCTGGGGGTGCAGGTGGGGGGGTGTATG